>NC_141140.1:131857970-132168000 GCF_053477565.2 Lygodium microphyllum | reverse complement strand
GATGGGGTTCTATTCTTCTCAACTAGCCATTTATCCTCGAGCCTTCTTCCAATGTTAATCACTTCTTCCACCACCTTGATCGGCAAAACCCTGCGCAAATTGGCGGGGAATTGGAAGTTAAGATCGAAGAGGTTTCTAGCAGTTTCTTGTTGATCCCAGATTACCAGGTCAGCATGGAAGCTCACTAGGAAATTATCCTGGCTCGGTGGAATAGGTGCGGGTGGCACTAGTACAGGTGTAGCATTCAATCATCTCCTTACTTCCTCCGCCATTTGTTTTCTCTTTTGCTTAAGTGCAACCCTTCTTTCTTCGGATGTGTCTACTTGTTGCTGGTCTTGCGGCTAGGGTGGGAAAGGAGGCTGTGGGGCTAGCTCTTCTTCATGAGGCCCCATCTCGAAGCTTGTGCCGACCTCATCTCCTTGTTGGGTTTCTATTATACCCCTTCTGTGAACCCTACTACATCCATTTCCTGTGGTATCAAGCCTGCCGACAATAGGTATCTTCGTTGCTCTTCAAGGGTTAAGCTGACTCCCATAGGTTGAGGTGGCATCTGCAAGCCTACTCTCATGACTCTGCATGCAATCCCTAGCTTCTTCTTGATGGTTTCAATGGCCTCCCCTTCCTCCGTCTAAGTGATATCAAGTAGTGTATTGAGGAAGGCATGTTGCTAGGTTTCGAAGCCCACTTGGGGGGCCTCTGCTCGGCTTTCAACTAGTACTTTATCTTTTTCAACTTGAGCTAGATGGTGCGCCAAGGTTCTGACTCTTCTTTCATTATAAGTTGCCCATTCGTCTGCTCTTTTCATCAATTCCTGGAGGCTTTCTCCCTACCTCTGAGGTAGTACTGTTAGCCTATGTTCTTGATCTTCCATTCTCTTTTCAGTCTATGATGCTCTTCCTGCTTGGATGCTGCCTCTTTTTTCAATTTCTCCACTTCTTCTTCATACTTGCGTGCTCTTTCCTCCCTCAGGGCCTCTAGTTCCTCTGTGGCTTTATTGATCTTCACCTCCGCTTGCAAGTCTTCATAGAGCCCTACAATCTCGTCATTGTGGCTTCATAGGTGCACTAGGGTTTCAGTCTCTTCATCCAATCTTGCATGCCATTAATCAACTTTTACTTCATCTTTAGCATGTAGCTGTTCTTTGAGCTCACTGATCTCCCTTTGGGCCATGGCTATTTGGCAGGTTTTCTCCAACTAAAATGCAACCATGGCCTCTTTTTCTGCTTCTAGCTCTAGTACTACTATCTTTTTCTCTTCTAGCTCTGGCACTACTATCTTTTTCTCTTCCTTGGCTTTCTCTAGTTGAGAGAGAAGCTCCTTGACATATTCATCGTACTCGGCAGGTGGCATCTCTATTGCGGGGATAGAGGTTGTAGAGGTTGCCACCTGTTTCTTCGAGTCTTGTCTAGATTCGGCATCTACTGTTGTTATTGCTACCGGTCTTTTAGTTCTTGCCATGGGGATCCCTTCTCCTGTTCCTTGGCTCATTTCCTTATTCATCACAAAGTATTGTACCCATTCCATTAGGTTGCTGGCGTCCACCTGGGCCATAGAGCTAGGTGTAGATATGGTGGTGGTAGTGGTGGGCACCAAGAGAGTAGGAATGGGGTGATTGGGGCCTTGCCCTTGCCTCTTGTACTGTAAATGGTATGATTACTGGCACATGGGCACTCAAGCCCGGTCCTTCATATCTAAGCAGGCTCATGGGCTCCAACCTCTCGGTGTCCTGCCTAGACTACTGCTCAATGGATCTGTGCGTTGCAAGGGCTATATCTTCATCCTCCTTTCTTTTCAACTCCTCCTCCTCCTCCTCCTCCTCTGCCTTTCTCTTTCTTTTCTCCTCAGCCTTCTTAGAATCCCTACGAGCCTTTTGTTAGTTTGCTTTTTCTTTTTTCCTTCTCTCCTCTTCTTGCTTTTCCTGTGCAGTTTTCTTCTTTTTCTTCTTAGCCTCTCCATGGCTAGACTACTCTTCCTATTCTCTTTCCTCGTTATCCTCACTCATTGTCCTTTCACTGGATTGTGCCTCTTGTTCATGGTGAGGTGGTGACTTAGTTGGTGTTTCATCAACTCCTTCTCCCTACCTCCCCAAGGCTTCTCTGATGATGGCAGTAAGGACCCCATCGAATCCAATGGTTGAGGCCTTTGAAGATGAAGCTTTTCTTTTAGCCTTGGTGGCAGGGGACTCTCCTCCTGTAGGCTTCCCTTCTATTGCTAGAGCCTTTGCCGAGGTCTCAATGGTCTTCTCACATGAAGCCATTGAGGTTCACCTCATCCAGTGATCGTGCTGCAATGCTCTCTAGTAAGGGGACATTAATGCGGCTCATGATTGTGTTATACCTCTGTCTAGAGAACAATGCATACACCATCTTGGCCTAGAGTTGGATTTTGGGATCTGGAATATCAGCTAAGATGATACCATCATTGGTGTGGACCTTCACCTTGTCCATCCCTAGCATGGCGTATACATCTCTCTTCGACTTTCTCTCCACTTTGTTTGCCAGGCCCGATGCTCTTTCTACCAACTCTAGGGTCAATTCAATCTGCACCTGATGAGTTTCTTCTTCCTCCCACACGGTCATGGGGCCACAGTTCCTGTTAAAAGTTCATAAGAACTCTGCACAATGGCTGTAATCTACCCCTTGACCCATTGCTTCCATGTATTTTTGCAGATTGCACTACTCAACAATCTACCTCACGACCTGTTCTTCGATGGCTACATCTTCTAGGTTGAAGACATGCTGAAATTCAAGCTGGTTGAAGGCCCTTGTCTCCACTGAGAGGCCATATTTTGCCTATTCTTCTTCTGAGAAAGGCAACTTGCCAATCTTTTCTTAGCCTGCCAAGATGGGTGCCTGTCATGAAGCCATATTCACCATTAGTGCTTTTCAAAATAATTACTCATGGAAGGAAAGACTACATGCTTTGCAGACTTGAAATTCTTAAGCACAGCAGTAGACTTTTCCTTCAAGTAGTTCATTCATTCTAAAATTTTATGACATTTTTTCTCAATTCACAATTTAATTTTTCATCTATTTTGGACATTGATTGAGACTTTTTAGTTTTCCTTACACGTTTCATTCACATTACCTGTTTGATTCTACCTTTTGATTTCACCTTACCCGCTCCCCCCCTCGAGAATGAGAAGGATCATTCCTAGGATTAGAGGTTAAAGGGTTAAGGGCATTCAGTGCCTGTGCGTGGTGCTTCATGTCCGTGTGAGCCACACATAGAAGTTTGGATTGATTAGAGATTAAAGGGTTAAGGGCATTCAATGCACGTGCGCGGTGCTTCACGTCCGCATGAGCCAAGTATAGAATTTTGGATTGTATTCCATTCTAGCAGATTGGTCCATGTCGATAGGTCGAATGCCTACATGAGTGATGTAGGTAAGGACATCCATTAGGGAGTCACTAGAATCAATTCGGCTAGCCATGTGCAATTCCTCTTCAGTTAGAATACGATCTAAATACTGATGGGTTATGAGGTGCTCTTCTAGGGGTCTATTACAAATTGTTGCCAAAACCCTATAAGAGGTTGGAGCTACATAAGTAGGGTCGTACTTCGAGGTTTTGATAGTACATCTTTGTTCAACATTAGTCAAGATTTAACAGCCCTCAAATTCCCATTGATTTCAAAGAGCATACCATTTCCTCAAGAAAGAAGAGTCATTGTCAGCAAGTTGCTTCAATTCTTCGATTTCTTGGTTGGTGGCATAGGCAGTGCGCTTGTTATATGATGTGATGAGGTGTTGTTTCTATGCTTGCTCGTGGGAAATTTATGTGGCGATTAACTGCTCAGCTGCTTCGGTAGCCTTAACAAATACAAATTCAGATTCTTCCCATGATCAAGGTAGCGTGTGCACCTCCATTGCTAAATGCTCTTCCAAAAGGTCTAAGTCCAAGTGATCATAGCTTTTAGCTAGCGACAGGAAGGTGACATCTAAGCATCTAAGCCAAGCAACCAAGTCATCCCTTGTGTTTTCAACAAAGTCCGTGGCCAAGATTAGAATTGATCTCCACTCATAAGAGAGTCTAAGGCCTACAGATGGTTGGGGTTTTATTGAACTAAAGAGTTTAGCAGTTGCTTATTGCGACTTGAGTTACTTCTGAGGTTGTGGCTTGGCCTCTTGTTTAATAGGCTAGGCTGTGGCTGCTAATGGTGCTTCTGAGGCTTGAGGGGCACTAGTAGAGCTAGGTTGAGACACTTTGTTCCTATAGATTATTTTAGGTTCTGCAGACGTAGACTTCAGAGGTTCTATGGATTTAGCAGCCTAAGTCTCTTGTGGTCTGAGTGCCTGATCTATCTTGATGTTTTGTGTGGTCAAGCTAGGGTGGCATTTGAGTAGGGCCTTTCGCCATTTTGGCTTTAGGTACCTAGATCCAGGTGTTACCCGCATAGTAGCTTTGCCCTTGCAATAAGGTCTTGGGGACCCATCGCGAGTTGACTGTACATCAATGTCTATAGTTTTGTCTTGGCCTCCTAGGTTTCAAGTGTGGGTCCTTAGCCTTGCAGGGCCGTGGATGTCTACTCCTAGGTGGCGGGCCTTTATATTTAGGTATCCATTGAAGCCTTGGTTTAGGGGTTTTAGTTTTGGCTTCAACGGTTTGCATGTCTTTAGGTTTGGCGAGTGGTCGAGTCATGACCCCCATCCTTAGACTTGACGATGGGTTTCTCTACTGGTGGCTTTGTGGACTTTGAAGGAGTCGCGCAACCCTTGTTGAAAGTGGTGACTATACATATGTTGCCTATGGCGAGGTGAATACAGTGGGACTCTAGGCGACATTGCAATGAGGTTGCTTTTTAAATGTGCGTCCTAATAACAGCGATTCCGTTCCTGCATCTTTGGTGTTTGGTAACACATAGAAGATAATTGGTATCCTTTTAGACTTGATAGAGACTGCAACCTTGATAGAGACTGCAACCTTGCATATGATGGGCCCCCATATGGGCCAAGTTTGGCATTGGTAGGCTGCAATTGCAGTCTGCCAATGTGAGTCCAATGATCGTGAGTTAAGACATTAAAGTCAGCTCCCTCATTGATCAATGCATTGAAGGTGTGTGTTTGCTTGGGAGTGACCATTATGCTTAGGTAGGCTGGTTCTATTGCTTCCTCATTCTCATAATCAATCTCTATGATAGTGGCCACTTGCACATTGACAGGGGATTCTAGCATTGGCAGCTCATGCAGTGGGTGCGTGGGAGGGTAGTACTTCTTTATGTAGTTGCCATTGAAGAAGCCTATCCCCTCACCCTCTATGGTTTTGAGTTCTACATTGCCATTGACAGGGGATTCTAGCATTGGCATCTCATGCAGTGGGTGCATGGGAGGGTAGTACTTTTTTATGTAGTTACCATTGAAGAAGCCTATCCCCTCACCCTCTACGGTTTTGAGTTCTACACTGCCAGTTTGACTGATGGTGCAAACTATGAAAGGCCCTAGCCCTCTAAACTTCATTAAGACTTGCTTTCTCTTCCTCGGTCAGGTCATTGGCTATAAAGATAGGTCGGGGTGTCTCCCTCTCATTGGCAAATTGACCGTGAACATGTAAGTCCCCTTTGGTAGGCATGGCACTTGGTTGGGCTAGGCCTGCTTGCTTATAGTCTATTGCACCTATGTGCTCCAACCAGGTGTGATCACAATCCATGTGCATGACTTCTCTTTCGATTCTAAAGCATTTCCCTTGCGTGGTTTGGAGTTTGCTCGTATTTGCTCTATCACCCATCCCTCAGTGTCCTATTTTATTGTGTCAATTTCCCCTTCACTCTCATCACTGAAGGAACAACAGTCCTCATATTTGTTGTTAGAGCTATCTTTATCCGGCTACTCGTCATCTCCTAAGCCTTGATATGTCTCTTCCTTCTCGTCGATGACTAAGGCCCAATTGTATATCAAGTTTAAGTCATGCACTTTGGTCCATTGCCACTTAGGTTTGTTCAAGAGATCTTCGAGTGGTTTAAGGTTTGCTGATGGGTTACCAGCTAACTTGTTGGTCAGGTGCTCTAAGATCTCATGGAGCTCTTGCTTGTTGTTCGATACTTGGAATATGACAGGATTGGGTCTTCTTTGCACTCTCCTAGCCATCATGTAGATTGGCATTGAGGGCTCTTCTCAAGTCTTGCCAATTTCCTTAACAGCTTGCTTGTATTCCTTGTTGTCTAAGAATGACATGTCGATTGCAGCAAGGACATGCATCTAGTATCGCTCGTCCTAAGGACAAGGGATATACTTAGTCAGTGGCTTGTAAGATTTTCTATTTTGGCTATCACCCTTCAGCATAATGAAATGGCATCTAGGTTGACTAGTGTGGTCTTCCAGGTGTCCATCTCTACTCTTATGGCTTCCATTCAATTGCCTAGGAAGATTAGACTATTGCCCCAGTATTATATGACTCTCGCATTGTGCATCTAGGGTTGTCTTAGCAGGATGTCATAGGCTACTCCCTTCATGACTATAAAATCAACCAAGAATTGGACTCCTGCGATCTTCACTAGCCAATTCTTTAATACGCCAAATGGCTTCACTCTCATCCCATTTGCCAGTGTGACATTAAACTTAGCTGTCTCGACTGGTGGGTTACCCCAGGTGTGGAGCATTGCATGGCTTAGCACACTGACTCCCACTCCCATGTCTACAATTCCTTTCCTTGTGGTATCACCTAGAGCTAAGATCGGCAAGACATCATGCATTTCAGTGCCCTTCCAAAAAAAAATTGACGTGTAAGGAATTTGGCACTGAGTGTAGCGTTAGACTCAGTATTTGCATTTCTGCATCGTTCTTGTGCAAGATAGCGGCAGCTTGCTGTATTGACCCTTCAGCCCACTACTTCAACTCTTTCCACAGTATTAGATGCTACCTAAGCAGATCTCCTAGGCTTAGAGTCACTAGGGTGGTCACTAGAGTGCTGAGGAGGTTGCTAGCTACTTGCTGCTCTCCTATCCCTATGTTTCTTGGCCAATGGCCTTGACTGATATGTTGGCTCGTAAGTAGTGTTTAGGCTTTGTCTAGGTAGCACTGCCTATGGTGCAGTCGCATCTCTTGATTTTGGTCGTGGAGGCGACACTGGCGTGCTTATGCTTGAGAGATCATCGATCTCATCTTCCAATATGGGCTCATCATCTTTTAAGTATTCTTGGGCTTCTTTCACCCACTCCTTCACTTTTTTGATGGCTTTGAGTTGGCACTTTGGGCTGGGATACTCCCCAACCTTTGCACTTCCCTTATCAACCGTCCTTGGAGCTGACATTTTTTCTTCGACATCTGTCACTTTCTTTCCAGCATAGGCAGCATTGTAGCACTCTCTGTTTTCAGCGTGACCTTTGCATCTAGTTTCTTCTTTCTTCTCCTGCAGCTTTTCTTTCTAATTCAGGCTACATCTAAGTTGCTAGGCCCTGGCAATGATATGCCAGCCTGCTTTGTTTGTGCTCGGGTCATGACATGCAATGGGATAAGCGTGGCCTCCCCATCGAGTGTCTCGACACCGAATAATCCAAATAGGGCCGATGGCTCGTTTGCCAAATTAGAGGATGGCTTCTGTCTAGGGCAATTAACAAAGAGATGCACAATTCTGCATTCAGCGCATCTTAGATCAGCCTTGTCTCAATTTGCTTGCTCCGTTTTGGGATAGCACAAAGAGACATGTCCTAGGTGACCACAAGTCCTGTGATTGGCTCTTGGGCCTGCCCTCCTAAGCCTCTACCACTTCCTCTATGTAATGCCATCATAGGTATTGGTTGGTAATACATAAGGATTGCATTGCCCTCTTTGTCATATGAGATGTAAGGGTGCAAGTAAGGCTCTTCATCATTTGGCTCCTCCATGTAGTGGACTGGAGCGTCGTGGGTCACGTAGGGTCCAGGTGGTCTAGGTATGCCCGTAGGGTTTATCTCCATCCTAGGAATGGCTAGCCTGGTATCATTGGGTGTTGGGAGAGCCAATGGGGCTCCCCTTTTGAAGAAGTTTGGCTATGACTTCTTCAAAAGGGGAGCCCCATTGGCTATCATCCTAGTTTGTTGATCCTGGTTATAAGCCAGTATGCCCTGCAAAGCCTTGTGTGCTAGCTTTCTTTCCTCTTCAATATTTGCTATGACCGCCTCCACAGGTCTGCCATGGTGGTCCAGCCGAGTTTGAGCATCATATTCATTCACCATTTTCTAGATCTTCTTCGGAAAACCTCCCGGATCAAGCTCCTCATTGTGTCTGCGATATGAGCTAGTCTCTACCATATTTGCGGTCTCGCGCTCCACCAAGTTGTCGATGAGATTGATTAGGTCGAGTAGATCCACTTCTCAGATGGTGTTTGTCCTTATTGCGCAAGGCTTCTCTATTGCATTTTCAGCTTAGTCCTACGCTTGGGGTTTCAATCACGTAACTATGTCTCAGGGTCTTCTTCTACTGGTGGGTTTCTTCAGGTTATTACGTTTGAGTGAGTTTCTTGTTCATTACAAGCAATTCTCAATTTACAGTCACTCAGAGAGTGTGTGTATGTACTCTTTTCTGTGCACTGTGCGCAATCAAGCTTTTAGCTTTTCTCAAATGTACTTCAAGTGCTGGAAAATAGTACGAGTGTGAAGACAAGATGACTATTCAGCTTCTGCACTCCCACTTGTGTTGGTGGCCTGATGGGGCTCTAAGCTCGGTTCCTGGCCTTTCTTGTTGCTGCTGGGGTCTGTGCCATCGTTTAGTTTGTTCAGGGTCAATTTGGGGTCTGCTAGTCAGCAACCTACGGCTCTAAGCATGTCAAATTTGTTGCTAAGTGCGTCATCATTGTTCTCGATTATTCGGCTATGATTTCTAGGTCTGGAACTACATGTAAAGTGTTTGCTGAATTCTCCTGGTGCGGCTCATGCTGTACATTGTCTGGGATGTATCACATTTCCAAATTTGTCTGTCAGGGTGTGTCCGATTGTGTAGGGTTTGATTTTTTTTGGGATCGGACGGGTCGAAGCATTTGGCTAGGCGGTGGGTCTGATTCTCACCTATTCGATTCTCGAAATCGAACATGATGATGTGGTCCCTGGTGACATGGCAGAGTGTGATTCTAGTAGTCTGATTTTCAAAATCGGATAAGGCATTTGGTCCATGTGTTTGATTCTGCGGAATTGGATGTTCGATTCTAGGAATCGAACATTGGTAAACCTGTTCGATTCTGATGGTTGAAATGCAATTTTGACTACAATTTGATCAAAATCTAGTGATTCCAGCTATGATAGCTAGCAAGACTTTCCAGAAATGAAATATGGGTGTAGGGCAAGGGCCTCATATACTTGGATCTCACAAAGAACTTCGGCACGTCGATTGATTCGACGTAAGCTCATGGCCTCCAAGCTCACACACATGCACACACACACACACACAGAGCTAGGATTGCAAATGAGGCTTTCCCTTGCCTCTCGGGTCTTAAACCCTTGTTGACCACAACCTTAATCTTTCTGATCACTCCCCTTGCGATTCCAACACATCTAGACACTCATTTTTTCCATTTTTTTCCTGTTTATGCCTTGTTTGGGCCTCTTTTGCAGCAGCAAACCCTAAGCTTTCCACTTCGATTTCTCGATCATCCTAACCTACTCTAAATGCAACAAAAATCAAAAGAAAAGTACTGAAATTATTTCTCCCACTCAACTAATCATCAAAAAACAAAAATGCTTACTTGTAACATGGATTAAAAACCCAAAACCTCCTATCTAACTCAAGCTCCGATTGTTCAGGGGGGATGAAACCCTTACTTCAATGCTTCATTTGAGGCGCGCAAGTACTCAAGCTTGAATCCATGGTCCCAACAATGAAACCAAAATGTAAAGGGAGCTCATGCTCAACCGCCAAGACCCACGGACCGCTTATTCCTTTAAGCGTTTCAAATGAGCATCTATGGCTATCTCTCACCTAGCCAACGCACCTTCGATCCTTTCAGGGTGTAGTGAGATTAGCTTGATGCCCAAATGAATTGCCTCCTCCCTCAAGCACTCCATTAGCTCCATGATTCGTGATGCAAGCTCAAGCATCCTCAAGCCTCCTTCTTCAGGCTCTATCCTCTGTAGCCACGAGCGAGACGAGAGAAGAGAAGAAGAAGAGAGGAGATGATGGAGAGCTTCACCTCCAAGATCCCTCACCCTCACACGCTCACTTCCTCACTCACTCACACTTCCTCCCTCAAACACTCACAAGCAAGCAAAGAGAAGAGAAGGAGAGAAGAAGATGAGTCCACTTTTGCCACACACCAAAGAATGAGCTCTATTTTGCATAGGAGGGAGCCTGGCTCTCTTTTACAATAGTTTTTAGGGCGCCTTGCATTTAAAAATGCACTTTTTGACATTAGCATCCTTTTGAGCACCATTCCATTACAATTATTTAGCTTAAATTTACTCCCTTCTTGATTGGTATGACAACCCTCTTGATAGCTATGACATCCTTTATGAAAGTAAATATGGCTACCCTTCTCTTACAGGTGGAGCCTAAATCACTTGGTCATGCTCTATCTTTGATGCATTGCACTAACTGCTCATGTACAACTATCACAATGGTGTACAAATGTAAGCATACCTCTCTTGATGACATTGCCTAGATATGTTGAGCACATGATCTCTAATTCCTTATACTAATGCATAATGCTGGTTATGTATCACTATACAAAATAAATTGTTCAATTTCTAGTTCTAAGCATGGGCCTCTTCCTTTCTTATTTAGTATACTACAAACATCCTCCCTATTGCCTTCTTGCATGAATGCAGTTATATTAGTATAGGAAAATATACATCAACCCATTACTGCAACACAACATAACTTTTCAGCTAACCTTCTTTTGTGCTTTAAGGACCACTCAAAACATAGAGTCAAGCTAGATGGATATTAATTTGTGTATAAATAAGATTGCTACAACGACTACCCAAGGGTTGAAGGGAGAGTGTGCCTTGAAGTGGAAGTACGGACAAGCTGAATGGACTTGTTCTTAATGACCTTTTATATAAAGTGGTAATGTCTCAATGTGCTTCATCTTAGCATGGAAGATCGGATGCCAAGGTCTACCACTAGATGGCCTAACCAAAGAGCCTCCTTGCAAGCCTCAGTGGAGGTGCAACATACTCTACCTTTATAGTAGATAGGACCATGTATTTTTGCACCTTGAACATCCAAGGAACATCACCTCTAGCAAAGGTGAAGACATAGCCATAGGTGGACTTTCTACTATCTGCATGTCCTGCATAATCAGAGTCAGTGTATCCTACGATCCCTGTAGTATCAAGGCCATTGTAAACAGATGCACATAGCTGTTATGCCCTTTAGGTATCTCATGATACCCTTAACATCATCCCAATGCCATCGGCCAGGTGAATGGCCATCATGGCATACATCAAATTGCCTACTATAGATGCATATAGGATCTTGGCCATCTTGGCCTTTTTCTCATTAGACTATGGACAATCAGCCTAACTAACCTTCACGTGAGAAGGTAAAGGACAACCAATAGGCTTAACATCCTGCAGATAAAACCACTTAAGGACAGTCTAGATGCACTCCTTCTGTGATAAGTAGAGGAGCCCCTTAGAGCGATCACGCGTAATGTGTATCCTAAGAATATGTGAGACATGCCCCATGTTCTTCATTCTAAAGATCTTTTTTGAGCTAACCTTTTAAAGCATCAAACTCATCATGGGTACTCCCAACAATCAACATATCATCCACATAGAGGATTAAGATTATAAGGTTGCTATCACAAGCCTTCTTCATGTATAGAGACGGATCCATATCATTGCGAGAATATCCCTGTGAATGCATACATGCATAAAACTTATGGTACCATTCCCTAGGTGCCTGCTTAAGACCATAAATGCTCTTCCTCAATCTACACACTAGGTGTTCCCTGCCATGTTCTACTGCAAAGCCCTTAGGCTGCTCGTGTTGAGAGTACATGCATATCAACTCTCCTTATGTAGGAGTGGATAAGGGCAAGCAGGTTGAATGTCCTAAGGGGAAGGGAAAACCCTAACTCTAGCCAGTTAAGGGCTATATAAATAGCTCAGGGGTCTATATCAACCTTTGAGTGAGAGTGACCCAAGACTTGTTCTTGCACTTGTGAGTTCTTCTCTCTCTCTTGTGCACATTTCAATCTTGACTTGCACTCTTTCACATGGTATCAGAGCCACCTCTGATCCTTTAGCTTCCCTCAGCCTCATTACACCTCTAAGTGCACATGAGCCTTCATATTCTTCTTCTTGCCTCTTGACCTCCATAGCCACAACTTCACCCACCTTTGTTGGAGGACCTGGGGAGAGCAAAGCAGAGCATTTCAGCTCAAGGTTCCTTTTGGAGACTTCATGTCCAGCTCAAGGCGCTTCAACACGGCACTTCAAATGTAGAGATTGGGCAACTAGGAAGACATCATTGCTAGAATTCATGAATCTGGCCTAGATTTCATTGGTGCTAGTTCAGCTCCTTGGTGTGGCCTATAGTGGGTGCAATCTTGGTAGCTATCATAGGGCTATTGTAGCCCCTATAGTAGGCCATCTCCCTCTAAGAGGGTTTGACCTAATTCCTCTCCTACATTCTGCTGTGCTCAAAACCCTAGCTGTGGGTCTCCTGGTAGCCATAGCTAGAAAGCTTCAAGCTTTCCTATTCTCATATTTTTTTCAATCTGGGCATTATCAACAGTGATTTTAATCACTGAAAAACCCTTGCCAAGATTTATTACTGCCTTGTGGAGCTTAAATGCAGAGTTTCTTCTCATTCCATGGGCACTACTAATCTTGTAAAGATCGACCTTCATTATGAGTAGAAGAATGGAAGTTGGTACAAGTGCTTCTTAGCACTACTGATGTTTCGTATTGTTTGATGCTGCTGGTAAATTAGAGAAATGAGTATCATTGTACTCTCCTCTAATTCATCCCATAGCATAGAATTGATTGATAAGCTGTGTTCCACCACGAACTCCTCTAATAGGCCACATTATCAGGAGGATCCAGAAGTGCAGTATCATTCAAATTTTGATTTTTATGCATATTCTATCATATAGGATTCATTTGATTTAAGACTTAAAAATGGCAGTAGTACAGATTATCCTAGTGTTGCCTTAGCAAACAAAACAATATGCTAGGATGAAATCATGAAAGGGCTATTTGTGCACATCCATGCTAATTGATTTATAAGTTTATTTGTTTGAACATATGTGTCATTCACTTTTGCATCCGCATTTTCATACTTGGTATCAAGACAGTTATCTCTTGGATGAATAGCACATGATTTTGAACAATTGACCCACGTTGAGTGCGAGGTTTCCTTGAGCTATAGGTTTAGTGTTGTCATTTCCTTTGTGGACTAATGTGGTAAGGATTATATTATATCTTGGAATGTTTTATTAAAAGAGAGGACTATGTTGCATATGTGTTTTATGTTGACACGATGCATCTTGGGGTGTAGAAGAGCCATAATGGGGCCACAACAATAAGCTTGGGGGGGGGGTGTGCTTCGTTTGTTTGTGTTATGAGGTACTAGACACTGATATGTTTGGGTACTCCCATTACTTGGAGTCGAGACGGGCAACACATTGGACTATGATTTAAAGATGGTACCTACAAACACATTCTTTAGATAAATTAGTTTTGTAGTGTTTATACGCTCCTAATAGTGAGGCTGTGGGGTTGTTTAGGTGAGTTTAGGAGGCCCGGTTAGAGCCCTAGAGCCAGTGTCAAGCCCATTTTTGGTCTCGACATAAAGATAATGATGCTAAAGAGATATATAAGCTTTGTATAAGGAAGATCAGTCATGACCAAAACATGATCAATAGATCAATCATGGCCAAAACATGATCAACAAATCTAGATACAAGGAAATAGTATAGGCTGCCAACCTTAGCACCTTTCATAAAAATAAGATTACCATGAGTAATTTTCCATATAGAATCACCATAAGAGACATGGTAGTGGAGATAAGGCTTTTAATCAAGGCAGAATATAACGTACATCATAAAGCACAAATGGAGCACTTGAATCAAATGTAGTTTCATATCACCTATGCTATTAATATCCAATGTAGTGTCATCTTCTAGTCTAACTGAACTTGTGACAATATGATAGGTATAAAATAATGATCAAGTGATGAAGTAGCAAGTATGTAATTATCTCATATGTACACCAAGCTTTTTATCTCTTCCATATTAACAATGGACTTAGGAATAATGCTATGATCATCAGAAGATTTGGCGTTATCCTATGGTTTCCCTTTGCCTTTTTTGCACATATCATTATGCATTTTATGAAATTATGGTCTTATGTGACCTTGCTACCCACAATAATGACAAGTAAGAGAGGACTTAGGACCACGTGACTTACTGTGTGATGTTGCTCATGAGACTCAACACTTGCCTCTATTGGGTTGTGAGTCTCTACTATGATTATTATTTCCATTACCAACTTGATGCAATGCCCTCTCCTCCCTTTGAATGCAACATCGCAATCCTCCCTCCATATTGTAGTGTGTTTCTTCTCACCTATCCCTGGCATGATGTGACACTTCTCCTTTGTGGAGTGGGGTTTTTATCGGTTCTTAGGGCGGTTCGGGAGGGATGTACCATGTTACCATGGTGGGGTGGAATGGGGCAAGGGATCTAATGTCATAATTGGTGGGAGTTGGGGGAAGAGAGGGGTGTGCCATGATGTGGTGGGGTGGGAGACACCATGTCTCCCTTGGTGTGTTCAAGGAGGAAGGGGAAGGGGTTTGCCATGATGTGGTATAAAATCTTTTGTAGTGTTGACTACTCTTTCGTACGAGGGCAAAGTAAGGCATAGTTTGAGGAGATAAGGATTGATTTGCAAAAAAGATTAATTTCCACTTTTATCATGATAGATTTACTATAAATCCCCAAAAATAGGAGTGTTGTATCACTCGGATCCAGGCGTGTACTTATATGCATCTGACATGCATTTTGAGATATCTAAAAGGCTAGTTCGAGCCTAACAATACATAGTTTTGCTTGATTTGATGCTCTTTCATTTTCCTGATCATTGATAGTGTAAATTGTAGGTTTTTTGTTGGACTTGTAGGTCTTTGTACAAATCATAGCTTTCTGTAGATCTTACTCATCCAATAATTGGGAGATGATTAGCATTTAAGAAGCGAGAGGCAAGACATAATTTAGTGTCAAGCTTTCCCTTTTAATTCTAGAGAGGATAATATGCACTTTATTTGGTGATTTACTCCTTTATGTTTGAGATTGCTAAGTCATCCATAGAAATTATGCTCTAAGGCCAAAGGGGGTAGCTTATGACCTTGTGGAATCATAGAGAGACTACAACCTTGAGCTATACTACACCAAATACCAACATAGGAGATTGGGGAATCACTCTTGTGGTTACTTGACCTCTTGAAATGGACACAAACATCTCAAGATTGGAGCCCCTTGGACTTCACAAAAGAAGGGTCCTATCTCTTGGCATTAAACACTAGACTTGCTATTGCCAACACATGCACTCAAGTTCAATTTGACTAATGGCTCATAGCCACCAAGACAAGAATGTCTTGAGGTGATCCATCACTGCAAACCTTCTTTCAAGATGTAGATACCATTATTTTTGTGTTTCAAGATGCATCCAACTAGAGGTAAGATGAGCTTCTTAGGCTTAGTCTTACATTCTCAAATCCATAACAAGAAAGTCCTTCTAAGCTTGAAATCCTTGATTGCCTCATGGTGGAGCAATTGACCCATTACAACTTGAGACTTGACATGAATGTATGAGGTATTTGTCATAGTCTTCATTGCCATAGTAAGAGAAACCCCATCTTTTTGACTGGGGTAATCCTTTGTTTCTAGTTGAGACATTGGTTGTCACACTGACTTGGTCGCATCTAATAGAGATATTGATTGTGGCCATTATCTCTTTCGAGCAAGCATTGGCTCTAATAGAGGCATAATCTCTAGACATCCAAGTAGACTTGAGTCATATAGTGCCCTAAGAAGGAATAGGCTAATAAAGAAAAAGTCAAGTTGCGATGCCCTAGGTGTGGTGTCATACATTTGTATGCAAATTGCCCTAGGAGGAAAGTATCAACAAGTGGCTCAAGTATATCATGCATTCCCTTGGGATTGTTTGGTGTCGAATCTTTGGATGATGAGGCCACCCCTGTACCACTACATGTGATGACTAGGGCACAAGCCAAGCAGGCTAGAGTATCAATACTTGGGCTGAGCAATGTTGAATTTTTCTCTATTGGCAAGAAAAATAGGAAAAAGAAGAAGAAAATAATGAAGGAAAGATTAATTTCAAGAGTGATAGTGCTACAACGCTAACATTAAGGAGAAAAGTACCAGATGCATGACCAAAAAACTCAACTCTAAAAAATTGAGACAAAGGGGAGTGCAAAGGTAGAAGAGTACCCTAATCCCAGGCACCAAATGGAGATCATAGAGAAATTGAGGGGTTGGGTAGAAAGCTTGAGTGCATATTGGATTGTTAATACTAGATCATGAGGATCAATAAATATCCAATGTAGATCCACCCCCTCTCCAACTTACATATGATCAATAATGAGCCAAGGGCACAAACCTCACACCCAAGTAGGTGAATCCACCTTGGCTCAACATGATTTGGGGACATAACCACAACTATCCACTAGGAGGGACAAAACCAAAGAGGTTGACATAGGACTACTAGTAGCACTCATGTCCACTCAATTATTGTTGACCTTGGGGCAACTAATGAGACAAAATGGGAAATGTTGAATACATTCAAGACATGGGTTGAGGAGGGAGGATGATTAACAGTACCACAAGAAGCAAACAATGACACCCACATTCCAAGTGTGACACCCTCCTCAATGCCAAGGATACTACATATTAATGCCTTTTAGAAAGAAACCGAGATGCATGCTATCATACTAGTTATAGCATTAGGAGATGCAACTCGAAAAGGCATCATGGATACAAGGTTAGGAGTGAGTGTCCTTAGCCACATAATGTTACAAGCATGGGATAATCCCCTTATGGAAACTACTAGATTCAATGTGACGCACGCTAGTAGCACAAAAGTTTGTCCATTTGAAGTATTAAAAGACTAGCCAATCAAGATAGCTAGAGTCTAGTTCTCAGTGAATTTCATTGTAATGAAGGGTATAGACTATGATATATTACTAGGAAGACCCTGGATGCAAGGTGCCCAAGTGATAAAAGACTAGCTTAAGGGAATAATGTTTTTCAAAAATAGAACAGAAGCAATTTGAGTGGAGTGGATAGGTGCCGATATATTACTAGGAAGACCCTAGATGTGAGGTGCCTGAGTGATAGAAGACTAGGGTAATGTGCTAATGTTATTTAAAAATAGAATAGAAGTAGTTTGTGTAGAGATGGACACTTGGAAATCCTCATCAATTAATCTAGATGACATTTTTGTTGTGCTCAAAGGAGAATCACATGGCAAACCCAATTATGGCCCCTTGCCCAAGTGCATCCCTTGTCCAAAGGACAAGTGTAATTGGATGTACATATTGGCAACCATTAACCTACCATTATCTGATGAGGAGGATGATTGCAAGAGGGCTAATGAGAAAGTGAGCATGTTTATTCAATGAAGCTAGAAAAGTTGGTATACCTAAGAATGATGACCTACCCATAGTACCTTGTGCATGATGGCAAGAAGCTCAAATTAAAGGCCTATGATATACCATGTTCCAACAAGAAAATTAGAATTGCATATGATCCTTGAGTATTTGATAGCAAATTAGTTGACATCCTTGTAGCTAACATAAAATCTCTCAAGGACCTTATGGAAGACCCAGAAATGAAAATGGACTAGAGTGCATGACCTAAATCTCTTGTATGAATGGGCTCTAGTCAAAGACCATGAGGATTTGAAATGTGATGAGCAAGTAAAGGACAAGAGGTCTTTGAAAACGGGAGAATGCTAATGTGACGAATGCATAGACTATGACTATAGAAGTGAAGTGAGTAATGATGAAGTAGATACCATTGAGACTACGACACAAATGAATGAAAAATTGAGCACATAATTATGGACTCTAAGCCTAAAGATAATAATGTGTTCAAGATTGAAAAAACATTCATCAAGGTGGATTACAGTTGATCTTGGCTGGAACACCTAGATGTGGTTGACTGTGAGTTGGCCAAATTGATCCAATTTGAATCTACAACAATGTATTACATAGGATTGCCATAAAAAAATTGACCACCAGGTGAAAGTCCCTCTTCTAGTGAAGGTTGTGAGTTCAACTCACAGTTTGAAATGAGCTTTGACAATGACCTTGAGATACCACAACTCTCTAAGAATTGACACACTAAAGGGGACCTTCTAGTTCATTTGAGGCACATAAGGTTAAAGGAGTAGAGAAAGAAATAGCCCAAGGACTCAAAAGGAGAATGATAGAAGAAACCCCATGATCAACCAAAATGCTTCATAAAGTTTAAAGAAGATGACTGAATAGTGGTGTTAGTGGAAACCAAAAGGAAAGGCAAGTGTAGTGAACCCATCGAGGGACCTACCATAAGTTCAATGAAGTTAACTTGGAAAAGGAAGGGAAAAAACCTTGACTTGTATTCATAGCTGATGATTTGATTGAAGAGGAGGTGATCAATCTCATTCATCTCTTAAAATAATTCTCAGATATGTTTGCATTTTCCATGGAAGAGCTGAAAGGAAATGATCCGAGTACAGTAACTCATACCATCCCTATTGTCCCTTGATGCAATATTGGTCAAAGAAAGACCTTATGCCATGAAACCTAAGCATATTCATTCTATAAAAGAAGATATTGACAAGATCTTGAGCATTGGATTCATTTAGGAGATTGAGCACATGGATTGGATATCACCCATTGTTATTGTACTAAAAAGAATAAAAGATATGAGTGTGCATTAACTATAAGAAAGATAGTGCAAGGCCAAAGAGAGACAACTATCCTTTGCCTTACACTAAGAACATGCTTGAGAGAGTGGCAAGGAAGGAAGCCAATAGCTTTTTGAATGGGTTTTTGATGTATAACCAAGTGCAAGTCCACCTAGATGTCATGCAAAAAATGGCATTTTCTATAGAAGGGGGAGTGTTTGCTTATATACTCTTGCCATTTGGGCTAACTAATTCTGCTATCACCTTTCAATGCCTCATGTATGTAATCTTCAAAGACATGCTCAAGTAATGGTTAGAAGTATCTGCCAATGACCTATGTGTTCATATCAACTAAGAGGAACAATTGGAAAAACTTTACATCATCTTTGAGCGGTATAGAAAATATGGTCTCTTATTGAGCTCCTTAAAGTGCTAGTTTTGGTTCAAACATAGCTACATACTAGGGCATGTACTGTCAAGGAATGGGATTGCCACCAACTTCTCAAAAGTTAAAGTGATTGTGGATCTTTTACCTCTGATGACAAACTATAAGGGAGCTCAATGTTTTCTACATCATATTGGATATTAATGGTGTTTTTTGTTGAACTATGTATTAATTCCTAGACCTATACGAACTATTGATTATGTTTGAGTGGATAGAGAAATATTAGTGTTAAAGATGGCAATGGTTAGCAGCCTTCAAAGAAGCTGGGAGTCACCAATGGTGCATTGATGAGCTGATGGATGCAGGAGTAGTGAAGACCATTCTCTCCATCGATATGCCATGCCAGATGGTCTTCACTACTCCTGCATCCTCAATGGCAATGTATCTTGAGCGCAACAATCTTCTCTAGAGTTTCGAAGGCACTCTTTGCATTCTAATCCTTTGATTTTGGTAGCAAATATGCTATTTCCCTAATTCCTCCCACTACTTTGATAAAAGTCACAAGTTGTTTCTTGGCTTTGGTTAATCCAATTATTGTTCCCTCAATACTCCCAACTCCACCCTCACTTCCAATTCCAATAGCTCACCCACCCAGTATCTCCTTTTCAAAGTTCTCTGGATCTTCCAATGAGGATCAATATGCCTTTATGCATCAATTTGATGTAGCATACACAATCAACTTTCTTGGCTAAGTCAATGAGCCTCATAAGATTGTCGTATTTGAATCTTTGATGCAAAAAAATGGCATGACATGGCTAGTCGCAGGACATGGCTAGCCAACATGGAATGAGGCACTCAACACATTCCGTATTTGGTCAAACTTGTTGAACCTGATCGGACAGATGCATAGAAACTTGGAAGACTTTGCCACCTTAAGCAAGGAGATCAATCAGTCTAGGCATATACCACCAAGTTCACTATTCTCAATAGTTGAATTGATCCCAATGCTCATCAACCAAATGATGAGATGTTGAGCACACTCTATGTTCATAGTTTCAATAAACCTATCCATAAATTTTCTTTTGATGATTTATCAAGTAATAGCATTGATCCATTCTATAAGCAAGCTTTAGAAAAGTCAAGAAAATGGAAAAAATCCAATAAGTGAACTTCAAAGAATCAAAATGGTGACAACAGTGATTCCACTTTTGATTCTACCCTAGAGACAAAATCTAATAATGAAGAATCCGACTTCAAAGAGGGGGAGAAAAATCAAACCAAGAGTAAGAAGAAGGACAAGGGCAAGAAGACATCAGAAAACACCAAGAAAAATGAGGTAAAGAATCTCTAGTACACATATTGCAATAGTCCCAGGCACATTTAGGCTGGATATGGCCTAAACCAACAATGGTGTAGTATTTGCAATATGGCTACTCATAACACTGAATATTGTTGGCATAATGGTGGCCAGAGCACCCCCTAGCCAATGGACAACTCTCTAGGCTAATCTAGTTCCTACACTAGCTATTGCTTATACAAATTAGGAGTATTTGCCACCTAGCGGTGGTTGTGGTGTGGCATGATAGAGATGGAAGAGGTTGAGGAAATTTTTGACCCTTCTCTAAACATTGTTTCTTTTGCATGTAGGAATGACATTGGAGATTAGAGTGTCCTGATGCTCAAGCCTACAATTCTCAAAAAAGACAAGGACAAGGCCTATCACAAATGCCCGTGGAGCTAACATTGTGAAAATCAAGGAGTTGCTAGAACTAGATGTTCATGTGATTACCCAGTTATGCAAAATCTACAAAGATGCTGCATTGTGACCCATAGAAACTTCATGGCCTAGGCAAGAGAGTTCACCACCAAGTGGTAAGATTGTGGATTGTGAGACAATGGCGATGCAATATTTGATTCCATTCTCGAAGGTCAAACACAAAAATTGGTTTGGCAGCTCGTGCATGGAGAAACATTTGTAGTCTAATGTGCATGCCCCATGAGACAAACAATCAAGTTGCAAGAGAGGATTTGCAACCTAGTAGAGTGAAGAATCAAGGTAGACACCCCGGGATTCACAAAGAAAAGGAGCTAAAAGTTTATCCTAGCAAGGAGAAGAGCCAAGTATTGAGATTGACAACCTTGGTAAAGATCACAAGATGAATTTGGAAGATCACCTCGATTAGCGATAGAGTAAAACCTAGGATACAAATCCTTGTAGAAGTAGACACTAGCAGTTCAATGCTATAGCCTACAATAGTGGAAGGGAACATACCAAGCACTTTGGTTGTTCCAAACTCATCCAAAGGATCAACCAAATGGGACCGTGAATATTGCCATTAGGTGGACTTTTGAATCTTGTCCAGACTTTCAAGGATCACTTCTTAAAGATGATCTTTAGCCAGAGCGCCCTGCAGTACCAAAACCAGAAGTAGCAACTATGATGGCCCATGCTCTGAAGGCAATAGTTTGTAAAATTCAACAAGAGCCAATGCCAGCAAGCCCCTTGTCTAATACGACCATTCTGGCTATTCCTGTTTGATGCAAGGACCAGATCATTCAAAACATCTTGTTCAATAGTGGATCCAATGTGTCAATATAACCACATTGGCCACTTGTCAAGAATTGGGATTGATGGATCATCACATTGGCTCCCTTTAAGAATGGCCAATTAGCAACAAGTAAGACCTCTTGGTATCATCTACTTTGTATTTTTGAAAATTGCTACAATTTAATTTTTGGTTTCCTACCATGGCATCCTTCTAACTCACCATTGAGGAGGTTTTACCCCCAAACCCTAAGGCCCTTGTAGTTGTCCATGACTCTTTGTAGCTCACCAACTTTGTCAACCTCATATGGAGCACCATGCCAGTTCACCTTGACACCCAAACCATCATGGAGCAGCTCCTCATAAGCTCCACAATCCACATTTAGGGCCTCAAATATACACTCTTTGCAAAGAGAGTACATGAGAAGCTATGCTTGCCCCACCATGGTGAAGCTAATCTACCAATGCTCTCCACCACCGCCATTGAGGATATCTTCAACCCCATCCTCAACAAGGAGTACCAGTTGAGCAACCTCATTGATGCCCACATACCCAAGTTTGATGCTCTCTTCCTATAAGCCAATGTGTTTAGCATCTCCAAGAAGATAGCCTCTCTCTTATTCTCTCCTTTTGATACCCCCATTGGGAGTGCCTCTTTGTTGAGGCAAGGCATCTATCCCATAGGCCACCCTCCTTCAAAACCATGAAGGTGATGTGTGGACAACACTTTACCCTACTCTTCTCCCCACCCATCCTTCTTAGCCCTCCTTGCCAACTTTTCTCCCTTGTGGTAGACGTTGCCTAGTCTCACCTTGAGACAAGAAACATGCTAGATCCCACCCCTACCCCTCCAAAGGAGGCCATGGAGTAGTGCACTAAAGACCAAGTCCTCAAAAAGAAGCACCAACCTACCACCACCATTGCCTAGCAGTCTGCCAAGTAAGATTTGCCATCCTAGTAGTGCCAACCTCCCTAGTCCCCCCAAAAGTCCACCATGCCACTAGCCTCTTTGCCAAACTTGCCCTCCTTAAGTTAGCCAAGGCATTCAATGTCTCTTAGAAGGTAGCATCTCTCTTTTTCTCTCATTCTACTTCTCCAATTTCCTAGACCCATGTCGTCCATGAATGCCTCTTCATCGAGATAAAATGGCTATCATCAAAACCATGAAGATCATGTGTGGATAAGAATTTACTCTTCTATTTCCCCTATTTTCTCTCCTTACCCCACCCTATTAGCTCTCATTACTACCTGCTGTGAGATAGATGTTGCCCAGTCTCAACCTGAGATTGGAACCTAGAAATCCCAACTCTCACTAGGACCCCATTGGAGTAGTGCCTTGAAGATTAAGCCCTTAAAAATGAGGACCAAACAAAGAAACACCCTTACAAGCATGACCTAGAGCAAGACCAACCACCCTAGGAACGAAAACCCTCCAAATTTCCCGAAAAGCCCAGATTTGCCCCACTAGCTGTAGAGGGAGCTCACGCTCAACCGCCAAGACCCACGGACTGCTTATTGCTTCAAGCATTTCAAGGGAGCTCTAATGGCTATCTCTCACCTAGCCAATGCGCCGTCGATCCTACGAGTGTAGTGAGCTTACCTTGATGTCGATGTGAGTAGCCTCCTCCCTCACACACCTCGGTAGCTCCATGATTCTTGATGCAAGTTCAAGCATCCTCAAGCCTCCTCCATCGCCAAGCTCCATCCTCCATAGCTGCGCTCGCGAGAAAAGAGAAGAGAAGAGAAGAGAAAAAGAGAAGAGGAGATGGTGAAGAGCTTCAGCTTCTTGATCCCTCACTCCCACACACTCACTCCCTCACACTCTCACACTCCCTCTCTCAAGAGCACACACAAGCAAGAAGGAAGAGAAGAAGATAAGAGCTCTTGTTAGCCACACACCAAAGAATGAGCTTCCATTCATTTTTTTGAACTTTATATACAAGCCCTAAAATCCCATGGGCACCCATCCCCTTTTTTACATGACCGGCCATTGTGGCAAGGTCCTTTTTCCATTTTACTCTTCTAGCATTATGCCTTTAGCCTACACTCGTCTAATATTTTACAATTAGCATAGGAGGGAGACTGTCGCTCTTTTACAAGAGTTTTCCAAGTTTTTGAGGCGCCTTTCATTTAAAATTGCGCTTTTTGTCCCGGCTTAGCTTTAGCAGTCACCTGCGTGTCTTTGCTCTTTTTCCGTGCTTTTTTTTGCTTTTTCCTTCATTTTCTGCCATCTTGACTCGGGGTTAACATTACCCCCTCCTAGACGGGTGCCAATCCCATGGCACTTCTGTGTTGTTGCAGAGTGGTAGGCAGTTGGACAAATGATGATGTAAAGGGGAGGGCCATGTGGAGATTCAGGTGCTCATGGAAGCTGAGGAAGGATGGTTGTTGGAGAAGTTAAATGGATAGCGAGTGGTTGACGAGGCCTCCGAAGTTGGTGGTTTATTGCTTTCTGTGATGCCTGACAGGAGAAGGTGCTGTGCTCTACCTAAGGGGAGTGTCTACCGTACCGTGTTAGTGGACTGTGCTCGTGCTAGTGGAATGGGGAGGTGGGTCTAACCGCAGACAGGCCTGGGTGATGTCCCACACTTGAGGACCCCATTTGTGCCGAGGGAGGTGCGGTGCAAGTGGCTTAGGGTGACATGTCTAACCATAGGCAAGTGTTACCTCCCTAGGTATGTCCTGCCCTTGATGTGCCCTAAGGGTGAAGTGGGGGAGCAAAAGGGGCTAGGGGGTTAGGAGCGGAGCCGGCCAATCGAAGCCACCGGGCATGCCTAACTTGAGAACCCCTAGGTGCAGTGATAGTGCTTATGTGGTGATTGAGTGGTTCTACAAGTGAGTGCTTGTGTTGTCATGCTTTCTGCTTTGCCTTCCTTTCTTAGCTTTTCTCTTTTTGTACGTTCTTTGCTTTTCTTTTCTTTTCTTCTCTTCTTTTTTTTAAAAAAAGTTGTAAATAAGGGAAGAAGTTACAAAGGAGGATATGGCTACTGTTGCTCACTCTGATCATGTTGGGAAGGAGGTTGGGGTTTGCGGGATCTATTAAGGAAGGGTTGGCTTTGCAGATACCTACGTAGATCGAGGCGGGTTTGGAGTGTGGTGGTGGAGAGGAAGGGATGATTACAAGTCGAAAATAGGCTATCGCTCATATCCTCTAAAACGGCTAGGGAAAACGAGGGTAGGAGCATGGCTTGCATCATGAGACGGGCCATGGCATAGCTATCAATCATGTTAGGATCGAAGAAGAGAGGGGGTAAGTTGCGCTCTTGCGGAGTGGGATCTATCTAAGGAGAATTCTAAGTAGGCGAAGGTAATTACAAGTGGTGATAAATGCTGGGTCAGGGCAAGAGGAGACTGTGTCTAGGAAGTGTACAATGACATTACATAGATCGCTAGGGGTGAAGGTAAGAGCATCCTCGTAATTTGTACAATTAGGGTTGTAGATGATTGGGAAATCATACCTTCCATGGGAACTTGGGTCAAAATTGACTCCAATCCTCCGAGAGTACGGCATGTGAGTAGGATCATTACGCTCAGAGGGGAGTGCGTTGCAAAAGATCATCCAAGTGTCCATATTCATCAAACATAGCCTTCTCCTCCACAGAGGCTGGCTTTCGAATCCTGGCACATATCTTGGTGGTCTAAATACCTTGCTCTGCCAGTATTTGCTGTCTACATTGCTCCATGCAGTCGGATGCTACTCTCTTTCCAGCAATCACCTATCTCTTAGCCTTCCAGCGACACCTATGAATTCGTCCACCACTTTAATGGGTAAAACTCTTCTTAAGTTCGTGAGGAAGCTTAAAGAGAAGTCATAGGGTTGTCTATTCAGCTCCTACTGCTCCAGGTGGTGATGTCTGCTTGGAAGCACGCAGGGCGCTCTTCTAGGGTGGGTGGAATTGGCACTGCAGCCGCTATCACTGGCTGAGCCCTAACCTCTTCAATAAGCTTCCTCTGCCTTTTTTCTTGAGCGGCTGCTCTCTCTGCAGATGGGTCAGTGGGCGGCTGGTCTTCTGGTGGTGGCGAAGGGGGTGGATGGACCAACTCCTCCTCTTGAGGCCCCATTTCAAAATTGAAGTCAGTCTCATCCCCCTCTTGTCGTTGCTCTTGCTGCACTGCCTCTGCTGTGAATCCCAATGAGTCTATCTCCTGGGGAGATAGCCTTGCCTCTAGTAGTGAATTACGTTGTTCTTCTAGGCTTGGGCTGGCTCTTGTCATTCGAGCTAGCAGTTGTAGTCTTGCTTTTAGTGCTCTGCGTGCCATGCCTAGTTTCTTACAGGTTGTTTCCACGGTCTCATTGTCTTCTGGCACTGTTACGTCCAGCAAGGTGGTCATGAAAGCATGTTGTTGAGCATTGAAGCTCATGAAGACGGCACCTGCCCTGTTTTCCACCATCAGTTTATCTTTCTCCAGCTGTCCTAGGCATTGGGCGAGAGTCTTCACCCGCCTTTCATTGTGAGCGGCCCACTCCTCAGCCCTCTTTCCCATATCCTCCAGACTCTCGCCTTGCCTTTGAGCCAGCACTGTCAGTCGTTGCTCTTGGTCTTGCATGTCCTTCTTCAGCTGTACCTGTTTCTCTTGCTTCCACACTCAGCTCCTGTTTTAACTTTTCTATCTCTTGCTCATACCTACGAGCTCTCTCTTCTCGTACCACATCCAGGTCATTCGTAGCCTTTTGGATCTTCTCCCCCTGGGCCTGGAGATCCTCGCAAAATCCTACAAGTTTATCATTTCGCTGTCTTAAGGATGCCATGACCTCGGCATCTTCATTGGCCTTGGTCTCATACTCGGCTTTCGCATCCTCCTTTTCCTGGAGTTGCCCTTTTAGCTCATGTAGTTCTCTCTGAGCTACGGCTAGCTGCCTCATTGTTTCCAACTGGAAGGCATCTCTAGCCTCTTTCTCAGCTTCCAGCTCAACAGTCGCTGCTTTCTTCTCTTCCTTTGCCTTTTCCAACTGAGCTAGCAGCTACTTCACGTATTCATCATATTCTCGTGCTAACATGCTTGTTGTGGAAACGGAGGTGGTGGAAGTTTCTATTTTTTATCTCTTTGGGTCCCTTTGCGACTCTGCATCAGCAACTATAGGTCTCTTAGTTCCGGTGCAGAGGGCATGACCTCTCCTCCTCCTTGGCCCATTTTCTTGTGAACCAAAAATTGCACCCACTCCAAGACATTGCTGAGATCGACCTTGGGAGTGGAGCCTTGGGTGGCGGTGGTAGTGGGCGTTGTCGTAATGAGAGTGGCTGGTGTGGTAGGTACAAAGAGAGGGGGAATTGGTGCCATTGGTTCTTTGCCTTTTCCTTCTGCTGGGGGTGGGGGTGTGATTTTCGGCACACTGATACTAAAACCAGGTCCTTCTGTTCTGAGTGGGCTCTTTGCGCCCTCCTCATCTCTTTTGTGCTACTCCTCAATGGAGCGATGGGTGGCCAGCGCTATTTTTTCCTCTTCCTTTCTTCTCAACTCCTCTTCAATCTTCTTCCTCTCCTCCTCTGCCTTCTTTGATTCCATCTCAGCTAATCTTGCCTCCTCTTGCTCCTTCTTTTTTCTCTCCTCCTCATCCCTGAGCGACTCCCTCCGAGCCCTCTCCAGATCTTGTTTTTCTTTTTTCTTGCGCTCTTCTTCCATCTTTCCATGCAGGGCTTTCATTCTTTGTTCTGTGTGCCTCTGTGGGTTGCCCTGGGACTCTCCCTCTTCGTCTTTGTCAGTCTCTGTTTCATCTGAAGACCTGTGCTGTTCTTCTATGTGAGGTGGGGGTTGTGACGGTGACTCGTCACTTGCTTCTTTGTCTCCCTTCTTATCTTCTTCTTCCTGTCCTTGCCCTAGTGCTTCTCGGATTATGGCAGTAAGGACGCCTCCAAACCGTATGGTTGAGGCCTTGGAGGACGATGCCTTGCGTTTTGATCTAGACGATGGGGATTTTCCTCCAGCATCTCTTCCTCCCGTTGCTAGAGCCTTAGCTGAAGCCTCTATGGTTCTCCTCACAAACCCGTTCAGGTTTACCTCGTCCAGTGATTGTGCCGCAATGCTATCGAGCAGAGGCACATTGATCCGGCTCATTATGGTGTTGTACCTCTAGCTGGAGAACAAAGTGTGCACTATTTTTGCTTGCAGCTGGATATCTGGGTTTGGGATGTCTGCCAAGCTAATCCCATCGTTGATATGGACCTTCACCTTTTCCATTCCCAATATGGCGTAGATGTCCCTCTTAGGCTTTCTTTCCACTTTAGTTGCAGCCCCAGTGCCCTCTCCACCAATTCCAGGGTCAGCTCAATCTGTACTTGCCAGGTGGCTTCATTCTCGCGCACCGTGATGGTGCCTCTGTTTCTGTTAAAGGTGCACAAAAAGTCGGCGCACTGGGTGTAGTCCACCCTTTGGCCCACTGCTTCTAGGTATTTCTGCAGATGGCACTTGTCTATAATCTAGTGCACTGCTGGCTCTTCGATGGCCACATCTTCAAGGTTGAAGATGTGATGAAACTTCAACTGGCTAAAGGCTCTAGTCTCCACCATGAGCCCGTACTTTGCTTGCTCCTCCTCTGAGAAGGGGAGCTTGCCAGCCTTGTCCTGGCTTGCCATGATAGATGCCTGCAAGTTCAGCCATTTCCACTATTAGTGGTTTTTGACAAGTAACTTGCTGAAAGAAGAAAAGCGTAGCAGATTTTATTGATCTGAAATATTTTGAGTATAGCCTTAACTTTTCTTTTCAGACTTTTACCATTACATTTTACCATTGCATTTCAACTTTTATTGACATTTCATACTTGGTTCACTTTTTAAATTCCACCTTACCCTCTCCCCCTTTGGAACGAGAAGAATTCATCCTAGGATTGGAGGTTGAGAGGACAAGGGCATTCAGCATACAGAGCATCGGTCTATTTGCGCATGAGCCAAGCATAGAAGTTGGGGTTGTACTCTAGCTGAGCTTCACGGTCTAATTCAAATGGACAGATACCCATGTGTGTGATGTATGTCAGAACATCGGTTAGGAGATCGCTAGAATCGATGCGACTAGCAATGTGGAGTTCTTCCTCTGTTAAGAGGCGGTCAAGGTAGGGATGCCCCTTGATGTGCTCTTCCATGGGTCGGCCACGAAGAGTGGTTAATACTCGATACAAGGTTGGCGCGACGTAAGTGGGATCGTACTCTGCTGTTTTAATTGTGCGGCGCTGCTCAGCGTTGGTCATTATGCGGCACCCCTCAACTTCCCATTGCAGCCTAAGAGTGTACCAATGCTTCAAAAACGTGGAGTTAGTATCAGCGAGCTTGGATAACTCTGTGATTTCTTGATCAGTGATAGCAGAAGTGGTTCATTGATCATAGGATGTGATGAGACGTTGTTTAATGGCTTGCTCTTTGGAGATCTCGCTGTTGAGAAACACAGCAACAGAGCGAGAAGCTTTTGCAAATGCGAATTCAAAGGTCTCCCAAGAGCAAGGCATATTGCGCACTTCCGTTGCAAAGGGTTCTTCTAATAGATCTAAGTCCAAGCGGTCGTAGCTGAGGGCTAGCGACACGAAGGTGGCATCGAGTCCTTTAATGCATTCCACCACGTCATCCTCGGTGTCCTCAGAGAGGTCAGCGGCCAGCGCTAAAAAGGGCCTGCATTCATATGAGGGCATAAGACTGACGGGTGGTCGAGGTTTGCTAGAACTAGAGGCCTTGACAATACAGAGTTGCAGTTGGGAGTTTCCTTGAGCCTGCAGTTGGGCTGTTTGGAATATGGGTGGATTAGGGTCAGCCACAACAGATGGACTGCTGCATTCAGGTTTGCTTTGGGGAGTCGGATTGACTTGGTCGGATGATGCCTCCTGTGACGGTGGCTGTTGCTTGGGCCGATAGGCCTGTGCGACTCTCTTGGGCCGAAGCGTAGATGAGTCGGATGGCTGGGGATCTGGAGAGCACTGCGGCTTATGGTTTTGAGGTGTTATGGGACGTGGGCTGATCAAGCTCGAGGGTGGCGTATGAATAGTGTCTCTGGCCATGGGGGCCTTAGGGATCCATAGCCAGGTATTTCCCTTGTAGTAGCCTTGCGCATGCAAGAGGGCTTTAGGGACCCATCTTTGCTTGATCACGCAGCACTTCCTGTGATTACATCTTGGCCTCCTAGGTTTAGAGTTCTGGGTCTTATGAGGATAGGAGCATCGACTCCTAGGCGGTTGTTGCGGTTGTTTAGGCACCCATTGAAGGCGAGGCTGTTGGGCCTTAGCTTTGGCTGCTGTGGGTTGCGGTTTATGGAAGTTGAGGAGTGGCGATCGCGCACTACCCCCCTCCTTAGTCTTGCCTACGGATGTTTCTACCAGTGGCTTTGCGGACAGTGATGGTGTTGCGCAGTCCTTGCTAAAAGCTGTGACAATGCGCACGTTGCCTATTGCTAGGTGGATGCGCTGCGACTCATAATCAACATTGCAGCGAGTGTGCTTTTTGAAGGTTTGCCCCAGCAATGACTCCCTGCCTGCATCTGTAGCACTTGGCAATACGTAAAAAAGCATTGGAACAGTCTCAGACTCGATAGAAATGGCGACTCTGTACTTGCCGAGAAGTGCATATGAGTGGGCCCCATATGGGTTTAATTTGGCAGTTGTGGGTTGAAGTAGTGGTTTGCCAAGTTGGATCCAATGACTGTGGGTTAAGACATTGAAGTCTGCTCCCTCGTCGATCAAGGCGTTGAAAGCGCATGTTTGCTTGGCAGTGACCGTGATACGGAGGTAAGCGGGTTCTATGACTTCCTCATCCTCTTCATTGATTTGAGTGATTGTAGCTACTCGTACTTTGACCAGTGGTTCTAACAATGGTGGCTCATGCAAAGGATGCGTGGGAGGGTAGTACTTCTTGACACGACTGCCATTCCCTCACCATCTAGTGTCTCAAGCTCGACATTGTCGGTTCGGTTGATTGCACGAATCTTGAAGGGTCCGAGACCTCTAAATTTCATTTTTTGCTTATGCCCCTTAACTGAGTAAAGGAGCACTAAGTCACCTTGTTCGAACTCACGCTACTTGACATGCTTGTCAAACCAACTCTTGCATCGGGCTTTCTCATAGATAAGCGCGTGGGTGGCTACAAGACGAGTCTCTGATAGGCCTTCAAGCTCGACCAGGTGTTGCGTCCATGCCTCCTTCCCTTCCCATCATTCTTGAAGTGCTATTCTCAAGCTAGGAACGAAGAATTCTAATGGTAGAATTGCCTTAGTTCCATAGGTCAGCCTAAAGGGGGTTTGGCCGACAGCCGTTTTATAAGCTGTGCGGTAGGCCTACAAAGCTGCCATCAGCCTGTTGTCCCAGTCGCTGCATGAGGCTGAGACTACTTTAGTCAGAACATTGACAAGAATCTTATTAGTTGATTCTGCCTGGCCATTCGCCTGAGGGTAGTATGGTGAGGATTTGCAATGGATAATGAGAAAGGTGGACAGGAGGTACGCTATCACTTCATTGATGAAGTGCGTGCCTTGGTCACTGACCAGCTCTATGGGGCAGCCGAATTGCGAGATCACTTGCTCCCATAAGAACTTGGCAGTCGTCCTAGCGTCGTTCTTACGTGTCACTCTTGCCTCTACCCATTTTGTGAGGTAGTTCGTGGCCACAATGATATATTTGGCTTGTGAATATTGTGCCGCAGGACTGATGGGTCCTATGAAGTCGATGCCCCATTTTTCGAATGGTTGTCGAGCAATAACTAGGGTCAACTCCATTTGATCCTTGCAAATCGGGACTTTTGTCCGTTGGCACTCGTCACAATGCTTGACGAATCGTGCTGCGTCACGAAAAAGCGTGGGCCACCAGAGTTGAGATTGCAGCACCTTTCATGTTGTCGTGTCCCTGCTAAAGTGTCCTCCCGCAATGCCACTGTGTGCCTTTGAGAGCACATCCTGCATCTCGTGCTTGCATATGCATCTATACAGCAATCCATCTTGCACTAGCCTATAGAGTTGGCCTGCAATCAGCTGATAGGGCTGGATCTTAAGGATTAATCGCCTAAGTCAGGCTTTTTCTATTGGTTGCTCAGGCAGTCCGTGCTCAAGCACTTGGACTATGTCATCTGCCCAATATGGCATTAGATCAGCCTTGAATAACTCTCTCTCGCTAGACAGGTCAAATAGATGGGCATCGGGTAATTCATCAACATACCTTGTCCAGCGGCTTCTCCCGTGGGGATGCGTGACATGTGATCAGCCATGTAATGTTGTTTTCCCTTTCGTACTACCACGGAGAAATTGAACTCTAGAAGCAGAAGGAGCCATCGAGCTATGCGTCCTGTAGCGCAAGGTTTGTTTACGAGATAGAGCAAGGCTTGATCGTCCATGAAGAAGGTAAAGGGTGTGGCCAAAAGATAATGCTGGAATTTCTTCACAGTGAACACCATGGCTAATCCCTCTCTTTCTGCTGTCGAGTAGTTCATTTCCATCTCAGTGAGTTGTCTGCTAGCAAAGCTCACTGGATAATCTAAGTTATCTTTGCCAGGTTGGCACAACACTGCCCCCACGGCAAACTTAGAAGCGCCGATGTGCACGTGGAAGGTAATGGTCCAATTTGGGGCTCGTAGAATTGGTGCTGTTGTTAGAGCCTTTTTCAATTCTTCGTACGCTTGTTGGCATGCCTCGGTCCATTCGAAGATGATCAGCAGCTTGTATAATGGTTTGGCGATCAACGCATAGTTCAGTACAAACCGCTGATAGTACCCCGTATGGCCTAAGAAGCATTGAACTCCCTTGTAGTTAATTGGGGGTGGAAGGTCAACAATAACCCTGACCTTTGAGAAGTCAGTGGCAATGCCGTTCTTCGACACCACGTCCCCTAAGATGCATCCGCGCTTAACCCAAAACTGGCACTTTAAGGGGTTCAAGGAGAGACGATATAAGCGACGCCGTTCAAATACTATGCGGAGTTTGTCTAAGTGTTCGATCCAGGTCGAGTGGACACAGAGATTGTCAACAAAGACTTCTAACTCCTTGCGAAGCATGTCCTTAAAGATGGTGCACATGAGACGTTGGAAAGTGGCAGGGGCATTGGTCAACCCGAAGGGCATGACTATGTATGCAAAGACGCTCCACTCAGTGGCAAAGGCGGTCTCCGTAGGATGCACTTGCACCTGGTTGTACCCTGAGAAGTCGTCCAGAAAACTGTAGGCTTCCTTGCCTGCCACCCTCTCAAGCATGTGCTCAGTGTATGACAATGGATAGTTGTCCCTCTTTGTAGTAGTGTTCACCTTCTTGTAATTGACACACACTCGGATTTTTCCATTCTTCTTCATCACAATGACTATGGGCGATAACCAGTCTGTGTGCTCAATTTTGTAAATGAATCTAGCTCTCATCAGCTTGTCAATTTCCTCTTTGACAGCATGGGCGTGTTTTGGATTCATAGGGTACGGCCGCTGCTTGACCGGCGTTGCGTCTGGCATCATGGGTATGTTGTGAGTCACGACACTCGGATCTACCCCCTTAAGCTCCTCTAAGGACCAGACAAACACATATATATACTCTCGCAAGAGAGCGACAAGACTCTTTTCTTCTTCATCAGTTAAGTCATCGGCAATGAATACTGGTCGGGGTGTTTCCCCTTCCTGGGCTAAGTCTACCTCCTTGACTTTGGCTGGTCCCTCGATTGGTTCGCTTGTCTGCCCTTGACGTTTGGCACCTAACAGAACTACTACACTATCCCCTTTTTTGAATTTCGTGAAGCATTTAGGGAGCCTGCGGCTTTCGCTGTTCTTCTGTTCATGTATCCCTGGGTTGCTTTGCCTTTTCCTGCCTTAACCATCTGCACCTTCGGTGGAGGGGTAGGTCCCCCTTGGTACGTCGGCGGCCTAGGGATCTCTGGATCACTATCCAGACTAACTTCCGATTCAGAGCCAAACCCTCCGTCTTCGCTAGAAGAGGTAGTCTCCCCTGGTGGTCGCAGTTCAGATGGTGATTCAGTCCTAAGTACTGATGTCATTCCTGGCTGGGCTAGGCCTGCTTGCTCAGGGTCTATGGCTCCTACATGTTCCAACCAAGCACGATCACATTCCATGCACATGACTCCTCGCTCTACCCTAAAGGTCTGCCTTTTTTGCGGCTTGGAGTCTGCTCGTATCCGCTCAATTTCTTGTCCTTCAGTCGTATTCTACGGTATCTACTTCACCCTCGCTCTCATCACTGAAGGATTGGTAGTCTTCGTATTCGTCGCTAGAATCTTTGTCATCCGACTGCTCGTCATCTGCTAGGGTTTGGTATATCTCGTGCCATTGGTCAAGAACTAGGGCCTAGTTATACATGAGGTTTAAATCATGCACCCTGGTCCATTGCCACTTAGATTCCTCTAAGAGATCCTGGAGTGGTTTGAAGTTTGCAGCTGGATTGCCAGCTAGCTTGTCCGTTAGGTATTCCAGTATCCCCTGGCGTTCCCTTTTGTTGGATGGTACTTGGAAGATGACAGGCTTAGGCTTTCCACGGAGGCTTCTTGCCATCATGCATACTGGTATAAAAAGTGCTTCATTAGACTTGCCGATCATTTTGATGGCTTGTTCATACGCCTCATGATTTGAGAATGGCAGGTCGATTGTAGCGAGAATGTGCATCCAATCCCGCTCATCCTTTGGGCATGGGATATACTTGGTTAAGGGCCCATAAGACTTCTTGACCTGAGTGTTACCCTTGAGCACAGCAGAGATGGCGTCTAGGTCGACTGGTGAGGTCTTCCAAGTGTCCATCTCTATCCTTATGGCATCCGTTCTATTGCCAAGGAAGATCAAGCCGTTACCCCAATCTTCGATGACTCGCATTGTGCATCCAAGGTTGGCCTAATAGGATATCGTAGTCCACTCCCTTCATGACTATAAAGTCAACAGAGAACTGGACACCTGCGATCTTCACTGGCCAATTCTTAAGTACCCCGAATGGCTTCACTCTCATACTGTTTGCTAACATGACATTAAACCTAGCAATTTCGACAGGCGGGTTTCCCCAAGTCTGAAGCACTGCGTGGCTAAGCACACTAACCCCAGCTCCCATGTCTACGATTCCCTTTCTTGTTGTGTCACCTAGGGCTAAAATCGGTAAGACCGCATGCATCTCCGAACCTTCCCAAAAGGCATTGATGTGTAAGGATTTAGGCATAGAGTGCAGTGTCAAGCTCGGTATTTGCGTTTCTGCATCATTGTCTTGAGGGTCTGCTGTGACCTGCTCTCGTGACCCTTCAACCCACTGCTTAAGATCTTGCCATAGGTTAGGATGCTGCCTAAGCAGATCTCCTAGGCAAAGTGTTACAGGGGTGGTCACTAGCGTGGTTAGGAGATCATTGTGTGCTCCTCTCTCCCCTAACCTCGATTGTCCTGTCCAATGGCCGTGACTGATCTGTGGCCCTGTAGCGTCAAGGCTTGGTCTTAGCGGCACTACTTATGGTGTAGCTACGTCTCTCGACCTTGGTTGAGGAGGTGATATTGGTGTGCTCACACTGGAGAGATCATCGATCTCGTCCTCTATGATGGGCTCAGCATCCTTGAGATGCTCTTGAGCCTCCTTTACCCATTTCTTCACTTTTTCTATGGCCTCTAACTGTCGCTTCGGATGCGGGTATTCCCTACCTTAGTGCTTCCCTTTTCGGCCGTCTTAGGGACTGAAGTCTCTGCCTCTGCATCTGAAACCTTCTTTTTAGCAGACAGAGTCATGGCACTCTCGATTTTTAGTGCGACTTTAGCTTCCGATCTCTTCTTCTTCCGCCTGCGGCTTTTCTTCCCTATCGAGGCTGCATCAAGGTTGCTAGGTCCTGGTAGAGAGATGCTGGCTTGCTTCATTTGGGCTCGGGTCATGACCCGCAATGGGATAGGTGTGGCCTCCCCATCAAGGTTTTCGACACGGAATAGCCCCAACAAGACAGATGGTATGTTGGCTGAGCTAGAAGATGGCTTTCGCTTTGGGCAATCTACAAAGAGATGGGTGATTCCGCACTTTGCACACCTTTGGTCAGCCTTGTCTCTGTTTTGCTACTCTCTTTCAGGGCAGCGTGACGAGACATGACCGGGGTGACCACAAGTCCAACAGGTGACTGGATCCTGCTTTGACCTCCTAGGCCTCTACCTCGTCCTCTTCCTAACACCATCACCGGCACGGGTCGATAATCCATGAGGACAGCGTTGCCCTCATCGTCATACAAGACGTAAGGGTATATATATGTTTCTTCCTCACTTGGCTCTTCCATGTAGTGGATTGGAGCATCACCTTCATATCGTTAGGCACGGGAAGAGCCAATGGGGCTCCCCTTCCAAAGAATGGTTGCGGCCTGTTCGCTAGGTAAGGCTGGCCGTAGGGTTGCGAGTACGAAAGTCTTCTTGGTAATCTACAATGGCTTTCCCCTTATCTTGGGATGATGGGATTGATCGCTCACTAGAGGCTGACGCTCTCTTTGAGCTTCGCTAGTTGGTCTCCTCTAGATTCGAGCTCCTGGAGTTCCGCTCCTTCAACTGATCATTGACTCTGATGGCTTCCTCAAACACTCTAGCTATCGCGTCTTGCTGCAAGCTCGAATTGCTTGCCAAAGCCTTATATAACTCCTCGTCCCCAATGCCGCTGATGAACACAGTCGAAACTACTCTTTCAGTCGATCGCTCGCCCATAGGGATTCTCTTGAAGAGGCTCCTCACATGGGTTACGTAGTCGCGGATGTCCTCCTTCTCTTTCTGCTTGACGTTCATCAAATGTACTAGTAGATTATCGGAGTATCCAGGCTCGGCAAATCTCTTAATGAAGAGATCCTTGAGGCTATTGAAATTGGCACGCTCTGTAGCATCTAAGCTCGTATACCATGTCCTACCCTTGTTGCCTAGGCAAAGCTCGAACGCTTGCGAGCGTTGAGTTTGGTCCTTGAGGCCGTTGGCTTCGCAGACTTGCTCAAACTGCTCAACAAAGCTGTATGGGTCGTCATGAGGTTGGTACTTATCGAGTTGCTTGGCAACAATCAGTATTTTGGCCTGGCTCTTTGAGCCTCGGCTTGCCCCTAATCCTGCGAGCAGCGACGTCACTAGTGCGGTAGCACTCTGCTCTGCTGCTGTATTATCGAGTAGCCGCTTCATGAGAAGCTCGCCCAACGTCAAGTCTCCCTCTAGTGCTCTCTCATGGTCCATTCGGTTTTGGTCAGCTAAGCTCAGCACTCGCTGCACCTCATGCCGCTCCATGCTTTGCCTTTGACTCCTAGCCCGCTGATCCCTATTGTACTTGGCTATGCTCTGTAATGCTTTGCGGGCTAGCCTTCCCTCCTCTTCTAGATCTGCGATGATTGCATCTGCTATCCTGCCGCAGTGCTCGTACCGGGTGTGCCCGTTGTAACTGCTCACCAGCTGCTGAATAGCATCTGGGAATACGTTCAAATTGAGCTCCTCATTAGACCGATGGTCTGAGCTCTCTTCTGCCATGGTCGACTTCTTGCGCTCCACTAAGCTATCGATCAGGTTGAATAGACTTGACAGATCCACGTCGTTGGCACTCCTTGCTTGGTCCTACTCTGCGCTTTGATGGTTTGTCTATGTCTTGGTTCTCTCCTGCTGGTGGGTTCCTTGAGTGGTTTTATCTGAGTGAGTTCCTTGACTTATTGAATACAATCCTCAATTTATGATCACTCAGTGTGTGTCGTTTCTCGTGCACTTGTGGTCAATCAGGCTTTCAGCTTTCTTATGTGTACTTCAAGTGCGGAATTCAATGTGAGTGCGGCAAACAATCTCTATATGCCTTACGCCCTCTTGTCTCGTCTCGGGCCTGATAAGCTTCGTTGCTCAAGTCCTGGCCGTTCTAGCAGATTCTAGGGTCTGCACTGCTTCTTGTTGTTCACTCGAGGGTCGATTACAGGTCCTACAATTGGATTTCTGTTCTCAACGCGTCAGGTCGCTGGGGAGTGCTCCAGCACTGTCCCCCTGTCCCTTGGTCGTGACTCCTACGTCAGGAACTGCCTACAAGGCATTCGCTATGTTGTCCTCGAGCGGGTTGCACTTCCAGTTGGTCGCGGGGGTCAATTTTTGATGGTTTCTTTTTTCTGCCTAAGGGTGTGTCCGATTCTGAGAATCAGACGCCCGATTTACCAGTGGTCCGATTCTCAGAATCAGACAGGGGTCGTGTCTGATTTTCAAAAATCGGATAGGTGGTCCGATCGGACTAGATGGATGGTCCGATTGCTGACGTATCCTAATCCATGGGTCCGATTCTATGAATCGGACAGGGGTGGGTCAGATTGCCTCGATCGGATGAGGCGTCCGATCGGACAGGTGGTCCGATTTCCTATGGTTCGATTTTCAAAATCGGACGGGTTGGTCAAAGTGGTCCGATCGGACGGTTGTCTGAGCGTCCGATTTTGAGAATCAGACACTGGATCGGATGCCCGATCCCATCGACCCGAACGCACTTTCGAGCATGAAATCGTCAAAAATCTTAAGGTATTGATTATTACAAGCTACAAGATTCAACAGGAATGATGCTGGAGTGATGGGGAAGAGATCTATATACTTGGGGATCGCCGATAGCAACGTAACTCCTTGCACTGATCGATCGAAATGGGTCACCCAAGCTCTCTCTCTCTCTCTCTCTCTCTCTCTCTCTCTCTCTCACTCTCAACTAGTTGCAAATGAGGATTTCCTTGCCCTCCAAGAACTTATACCCCTGCTGGACATTACCCGGATGTTACCGATCACTCTCCTTGCGATTCCTACACATTCAAATGAGCATTTCCTCCATTTTCCACTTGTTTTCCCCGATTTTCTCCCTGTTTTACAGCAGCAAACCCTATGCCTCTCGGGTGCGATTTCCTAATGTTAGCCTACTCTAAACGCAACAAGAATCGAAAGCAAAAAACTGAAATAATTTCTCCATGTTTTCCAATCATCAAACACACAAAATGTCCCAAAATACTTACTTGTCTTTAAAGATCAAAAACACCCAAACTTCCTACCTATCTCAAGCTCCGTTTCGGGGATGAATCCCCTACTTCGATGCTTGATATGAGGCGTGCAAGTGCTCAAGCTTGAATCCGTTGTCTCGGCAATGGAAGCAAAATGTAGAGGGAGCTCACGCTCAACCGCCAAGATCCACGGACCACTTATTGCTTCAAGCGTTTCAAGCGAGCTCTAATGGCTATCTCTCACCTAGCCGACACGCCATCGATCCTACGAGTGTAGTGAGCTTACCTTGATGTCGATGTGAGTAGCCTCCTCCCTCACACACCTCGGTAGCTCCACGATTCTTGATGCAAGCTCAAGCATCCTCAAGCCTCCTCCATTGCCAAGCTTCGTCCTCCATAGCCGCGCGTGTGAGAAAAGAGAAGAGAAGAGAAGAGAAGAAGAGAAGAGGAGATGGTGAAGAGCTTCACCCTCTTGATCCCTCACTCCCACACACTCACTCCCTCACACTCTCACACTCCCTCTCTCAAGAGCACACACAAGCAAGAAGGAAGAGAAGAAGAGAAGAATATAAGAGCTCTTGTTAGCCACACACCAAATAATGAGCTTCCATTCATTTTTTTGAACTTTATATACAAGCCCTAAAATCCCATGGGCACCCATCCCCTTTTTTACATGACCAGCCATTGTGGCAAGGTCCTTTTTCCATTTTACTCTTCTAGCATTATGCCTTTAGCCTACACCCGTCTAATATTTTACAATTGGCATAGGAGGGAGCCTGGCGCTCTTTTACAAGAGTTTTCCAAGTTTTTGAGGTGCCTTTCATTTAAAATTGCGCTTTTTGTCCTAGCTTAGCTTTAGCGGTCGCCTCCGTGTCTTTGCTCTTTTTCTGTGCTTTTTCTGCTTTTTCTTTCATTTTCCGCCATCTTGACTCGGGGTTAACACTAGCCTTCTCACCAAACTTGCCCTCCTCAATTCTAAGGGTTAAAAGCACAAAATAAGAGGAGGAGCATTAAGAAGAAAACAAGCCCATGAAACCCAATTTGATGACCCTCACAAGTTGAGATGATACCTCTTATGTTGCCACACCCTGCCCCGCCAATCTATCCCAGCAAATTGTTCTTATCTTGCTAGAGTTTAGTTGGAAAATGACTCACTAGTTCACTGAACTTTGTCAATGGGTTATTGACCCGATAGCACTAGTAGTAGGAACTTACTACCTAAGTGGATCACCTCAAGTAGGCCAACACCACCCTCTCCAAGTAGCTCTAGTAGAAGGACACTAGCCTCTGCAAACTAGCAAAGGATGGAGGCATGCCAACATGCATAAGCAGATTTTGCAGATGATGTCTAAAGTAGAGCCTAGTAGTTGGAGAGGGAGAATGCCTTTATTCAAGCATGTTTTCTGGAGCAAAGCTTTCAAATGGTGTGGCCTTACTCTACCTAGAGATCATTGAGAAACTCTAGCATGATTACCACAAGAGTGCCTCAACCAATGGAAAAAGATTAAATGGGAACACATGGCCACCATAATGGAATATTGCTCCAAGCTCTCACCTTTGCCCAATGAGCCAGATGATCTGAACTTCAAGGTCAAGTCTAGCCCCTCTACCCAAATAGTATCCTTGCAACCTAGCCCATTCTCTAGTAGCATGGTGAGAGTGCCCCCGTTAGCTTTGCCCCACCTCACTCCCACTCGAAATTTGACTTTTCCACCAAGTTCAAACTTATCACCTTATCCTAGATCAAACTGCCCAAACTCTAGATTCCTTGTAGATTGGTCGCTCAGGGAGCAAGGAACAACAACAAAGCTCCCCATGCCCACATTATAAAAGGGAAGAAAATTGCCATGGAGGAGCCTATCAACCCCATGAGTAAGGAGGATGCTTCATCAAAACCACAAGCTTTGGACTTCTTTGACTTCTCCACTAGCACTAGTTCCATAGATCTAAAGTGGCAAATGAATGTACAACATTGCCAAGTACTAGAGCAGAAAAATGCAAAGACCAAGGGATAGATTCAAGTGCTGCAGTAGGCCATGTTGGATCTAAACTACTACGGGACTAGAAGGCAGAATCCAACCTTCTTTGGTAGTACATTCCAAAGGAATAGTAGGCCAGAGTAGCTCGGGACATGAAGAAGGTGGGTATTCCCCATCCTGGTCGGGATTCAATTGAAATGCTATTAGAGCACTTGCCTCTAGCTCAAAGCTAGAGTTAAGAAGAAATCATGTCTAGGTCAGGGAGAAGAATCCCCAAATCTTGATGATCAAATCAAAGGTCAGGGAGGCATATATTGTAATCTTGATGATCCACTCTTTGAAGACCCCTCCACTTCCTCCCAAGACATCATGAAGTTGGCCAATATTAACTAGTTTTGGGCCTGTTTGTTGACCAAATATGAAGATTTCTCCTTCAAGAGATGGCACCACATCCATGCCCTCTTGAGTATCAAGTCTATGCATAAACTCAAACTTGAAGGATTATAAAATCGACTTGCCACAATTACATTTGAGCAAGACCATCTTAGTAGAAAATCTGACTTTTACATCTGATCATGCTCAAATGTAGATGACCATCTCAAATGTAAATGTAGTTGAAGGGACACATAGAAAATCGTCTTCCATAACATCCCACATCCTCCCCTTTGAACCTAACTATTTGCACAACAACACCACCTCCAATACAATTCACTCTCCCTATTGTGACCCCAACTTCTTAGCTAGGAAGCACCCTATCTTTGGCCTCCACCAAACCCCAACCCACCCCAGAGAGACTTGCCCAAGCAAAAGGTTCAAGAGAGATGGAGGGATCAGTGCTCGACTTTTAGATTTTCTATGTGTCCCTTCAACTATGGCATCCTGAATGCTACAATAGTAGCAGAGTTATCTCTTTTGTAAATCCTGAGTCATGAATTTTGGTAGTAGTATTGTCATCATCTTGTATCACACGCTATCTTGAGTCTATCTTGAAACAATGAGGGCCCACAAACTATATGCTAAAAAGAAGAAATGTGACTTCTTCAAGAAGCAACATCTCTATTGAGATTGTTGAATGGGTTTCATGTAGCAATATACATTTGGGGTTTCCTTGGTTGAGTATCTTGGTATCTATTTTCATTGCTTTAACTATGTCAAACTCTGTATACTAGATGTTGACTCTAGAGTAGGATGTTGGTGTCCACCTATGTCGGCTCTCTGAATATAACTACCCTCTACCATGGCAGTGGTTCTTGGATTTGATTATAGAAATACAAGACTGATGTAGAAGCTTGATCATAGGTTGGTGAAAGAAAGGCATGAAAAGGAAGTGGCTAGGATGGACTGACACGATGAAGAAAATAATGAAGATTCAACATTCACCAAAATTTTGAGTAAAATTGTAGAGCCAACTGAGGAAGACACTATTACATCTTTGAGTGAAAATTGTAGATGGTTAGAGAGGCACTTTAGAGTATTCTAGGACCACTACCAAAGCCTCCTAAATATGAGCCCACAAGAGATAAAATGGAACTCCAACTTAAGGAAGAGGGGCTCATTGAGGAATAGCTAACGAGATTGGGCTTCATGGTCTTGACACTTGCGTTGTCACCACCTCTAATTGACCTAGTGCATTGGGATATGACAAGAGAACCAAAACTACATCTGGAGGCAAAAAGCATTGAGTAATATCTAGACCAATCTATCTCTTTAGATGCACCTAAGGATCCAAAACAATAAAAAAAGAAGCCACTGTGGGACGAAATTGGGCTCGTCTTTAGGATAGCACCTCATCAATTCCTAGATGTACAATTTCTAAAAGAGTAAAAAATGGTCATCATCTAATAGAAATAGGAAATTAGAGAGTTGGAGAGAATAGAGCCATCTAATGGAAAGTGGCCATCATCTAATGGAAAGAGGAAATTAGAGAGTTGGAGAGGATAGAACCATTGGTTGCACCAATGACTTTCACCTTCACCATGACCCAAAAGCTAAAATTAACACTTCTAGTTAACATCATGAACCAAGTAATTGAGTTGGGTGAGACATTGGAAAAGTGGTGGATTGAATAGAAAATCCAAAACATAACTTATGTTAGTAGAAAGAGGGAGACTACTAGTAGAATAAGACACTAGAAACACCTAGGAAGGTGCAAGGGTTTGCAATGCAATAGGCTTGGAGGAAGTCCATCCTTGAACAAGTAAGGAAGATTGACTGGCCTTTTATGGATCTCTTCCTACAGAGACAAGAAACCCTACTTACTTGCCCTACCCATAGAGGCACGGAGTGGACCTCCATGGTAGATACGACTTTCCCCTCAACAACAGCGCCAAAGACCCTAAAGACAACTCAAGATTCCAAGAGTGGGATCTAGGCTCTTCCTTTCACAAATTTGTGGGCACCTTCCAAAATCGTCCCAACATAGCCTTTGTACTTATATGCAATTACCTTACGTTACTGGTGGTTTTATTGAGCTACAAAAGAGCTCTAAAGGAGGGAAGGCTACATCCCTTGTCTTTGATATTAATGTAGAGATTGACAAGTACACCATGGCTAGATTAATCCTTTAGGTAACCATGTTGTGAGCCTTCTGTCTCAACCTCCTAGAAGACATGAAAAAAAGTTGCTTCACTAGTTGTGAGATCACCCCTTCCTACCATCCACCCTAGTGAGCACTCGTAGCTCAGTCAATACTTGATGAACAAGGCCTAGTCTTGAGTGTTCACTCGAGCCCTTACTTTCACCACCTCAAGAAAAGGGAGAAGAGGAGTAGTTCTTGTATTACTCACCACCCAAATAAAAAGAGGCACACGCACATGCACCTAGGGGTTCTCAAGTTGATGGTATCTAGTGATTTTGATTGTCTGGATCTATCCTCAATCCCCTAGCCCTTCCCCCCACAAATTGGTAGGGTCCTCAATGGAAGGACATCCCAAGAAATTCATAGACTAGTCTTCACCTCATTACACCAATAACCCTTTGTCAATTGGGTTCTCAAGTGTGAGATAGCCCTAAGGAGTCTTGGCTCCCTTAGCACATGCACATCTCCCAATTGCTTAGACCATTTGCTCACCTCCCCACATTGTACGCTCTATTTCATTGCAGGTACCTTGAAGTGCTGAGAAGAACCATTGACCATTTGCTCACCTCCCCACATTGTACGCTCTATTTCATTGTAGGCACCTTGAAGTGTTGAGAAGAACCATTGACCGCGACCAACTTTCCCTCAACATCACATGACCTCTTACCCTATGCACCACCATTCCATACAAGTTTCAAGCACATTTAGTAGTGCAATTGGATTGAAACTTATATAGTGGGGGGGGTAATGTTACTCGATTGCGAGCCTATAGAAAAAAAAAGCAACAAAAATGGCCAAGAAGTAGGAAAAAGTAGAGAAAAGAGAGAAGTAGATTAAAATTTAGAAAAAGAATTCAAAAGTTGAGAAAGTGCAGTTAGTGAAAAATGACAAAGGATTTCATGGTGTGGAAAATGAGAAATAGATTGATATTGAAATATAATATGGACCAACAACATTAAATGTAAAATTAAACTTTTCTAAGCACCATGGTCACTCTCATGAAAATTGTAAACTTAAGGTGTATTCAATAATGTGCGAATGCAGGAGTCAAGTCTTTTCAAAAAAATAGATAGTCAGATGGGTTGCATAACCTTGAGGGTGGGTTTAAGATGAATGCGTGACAAACTCTAATGGAAAATTAGGCCCTACATAAGGTTCAAAATTAAACTTTTATATATAAGGTTGAATTAATCTTATTGTAAATCATTACACACTATTAAGAATCAAAGGCTTATCACTTTTCTCTATCTTTATGTCGACTATCTCTATTGCCTCCACCATTGCATGTGAGCTATGTTGAGAGTATTGGGGAGCGTTTTTTCATTGAGCTTGTGAACTTGTTTTCATGATTCCTATTTGCAATTCCATCTCTTCTCCTCACCTTATTGGGGTTTCTTTCCCACTTTGAGAGGTAGAGAGATAGAGAGACTATGATGATTGAGGCTAGAGAGTTTGAGGGGGCTAGAGAGAGAGAGAGAGAGAGAGAGAGAGAGAGAGAGAGAGAGAGAGAGAGAGAGAGAGAGAGAGAGAGAGAGAGAGAGAGAGAGAGAGAGAGAGAGAGAGAGAGAGAGAGAGAGAGAGAGAGAGAGAGAGAGAGAGAGAGAGAGAGAGAGAGAGAGAGAGAGAGAGAGAGAGAGAGAGAGAGAGAGAGAGAGAGAGAGAGAGAGAGAACTCACTTTGGCTTGGATGAATAAGCGGAGGAGATTGAATTCTTGCACATGAAGGACAAAGGATCGAGAAGTGTGAAGATTGTGGGTGTGGTTGATGGGGTCGAAGTGAGTGAGATTAGATTGTAGGTGAGCTTGCTAGGTGAGAGATTGTGAGCAAAACTTAGCTTGAGAGGGTGTATAACCAATATGTATGTTTCCATTTAGATCTGGCATGTAGGCAAAGTGGTCTTATACACTAACTTTAGTTGTATGCCCCTCATTTTCGGATGTTTTTTGAAAAAAAATATTAATCACATCCTAACACTGTGCCAACAAATTGACAGCTTGCATTTTGTACCCATAAATAAAGCCCATATACAAAAAGTATACATATATCTCTCATTTACTTGTATCCTCCTAAAACACATCTCATGGAATGAGCTCAATAGAAATTTCAATAATGCATATCATGCTCATTGATTAGAGTAGCATATCACTATCATGTTGAGATTCCCATTGAGGAAAAATATGGATATCGAGGGAGATAGTGGGACAATAGAGGGGTGACCCTCCCCCCTATTAAAGATCCCAAAGGGCTGCAACCAATCGATCCGAGGGAAACTTTGCCCACCTCGTAGTGTTTCAGAGGCTCATATAGGGAGCCTGATTATCTAATCTTGCAAATGTATTATCTACATATATTTTAACTAAGGTTGTTAATGAAATTGATGATACAAGTGTGTTGTTCAATGATACAAATGTATTGACTAAGGGTGTTCTTAATACAAGTCTTTTAACTAATGATACAAATGTGTTGGTTGAAGATGCTATTCAACTTGATATATAGGAGGAGTCTATAGAAGGAATTGAGAAGTAATCAGACAATGTTGCACTTTCTTTACATACGTTTTGTGGTGTAGATGATAAGAATTTTAAGCACCATGGTTCAAGAGGTGACTTAGGACAGCAAGAGGAGGATGATAACGAGTTTATGCCTAAAAAATATTGGATGAAATTCTAGGAGATTTTATGCAAGACAAAGATATTTTTCAAGGTGTTTTTGTACTAGTAAACAAAGTGAGATATACCATGGAATTGAATTACCTATGCATGCATAGTGAGGATTCCAAAGCTAGAGGGAGTGATTCTACTTAACCAACGCTTCTACTTATATTAACGAATAATAAGAATTAGATACTCGATGATGGAGAAAATATAAATATGTTTTGTGGGCTAAAACTATTTCAAATGTGGGAGTACTTGATGCTATCTTATGATCTAGGGGGAATTACAAGCCATGATATGCTCCAAATGTATTATGAGTACTTGATGCTACCTTATGATCTAGGGGAGTTGCAAGTCATGTTATGCTCAAATGTATTATGAGTTAAGAATAATAATTGATTTATGTGTCTTTATGGATTTCTTAGAGTAGGATACATATCAATCCATACTATTTGGAATGCATGAACTTTTGATGTTGTATAATCTAGGAGAATGCCATGATGCTCATGACCTATGGTGGTTTATGTACTAGATGTTTAATATAGAAAATGGAAGATGGTTTACGTGCTTGGATATTCAGGAGATTATTATTTGGCCTTTTAATCTAGGGGGATTTGTGTAATGTGGTACATGTCAAAGGATGTGTAGGGTTAGAGAGGGTAGGTATTTGTCATGAAGAGGACACGAGAGAGCGAAGAAGAGGAGAGAGAGAGAGGGTGCAGAAGAGAGAGAAATACTGTAGGAAGAGAGAGAAAGAGAGTGATAAGGAGAGAGAAATACTAGAAAAAGAGAGAGAAAGATAGAAAGAGAGAGAAAGAAGCCATGAGAGCTTGGAAAAGGAGATGAAGATGAAAGGAGACTTGTATTATAATCTGATGGTTCAAAAATCAAGTCCCTAACACCTTATATACCAGCCAGTGTAGCTAGTATTTCCCCATTATTAAATCCCCCTCTCTTACATTCCATCCCCACCAGAAGGTTTTTGCCCTCAAAAACAATTTGGGCACTTATGATAATTGGGCAGAAGCAGATCAGAGTACTACTCTGCTGCATTATTACAGGGGTACACAAATGAATGAAGAGGTATTATTGCGTATGATGGGTCATTGGGGTATGTACGCTACATGGGCCTTATTGGGGAATTATAAAAATGAATTTTGACCCAAGTATCTTGAGTAAATGTGAGTTGCAGACAGTGGACAACAAGCTATTTACTACAGGGCCATGCTGTAGTAAATCTGTCATAACTTTCTGTAGGAGACTCCGATCGGGGTGGGCATATATCAAAACGGAGCTCTCGAGGAGTACTTTCAGCCCATGTATGGTGTCCATTGCTATCCATAGTGCAGAATAAGATTTGCTTTGAAACAGAGAGCTGTCTGCAGTGAATCTAAGGGAAAACAGGGCCATAGTTAGCTAGATTTCAGCCAAATCTGCTTCTAATAGGTATGGGAACTCTTCCAAAAATTGAAGCTAGCCTCCAAGAAGCTTCCTCAAGTGGTAAACCTTGCCACTTAATCAAGTATTCCGTGATGGAGCGAGAGCGAAGCTTCTTTTCCCTTTGTCCTATGATTTGCTCAGGTATATATTGAATGATGCCTTCTTCATCTATTGGTGGTAACTCCTCAACATAATCCACTGATGATCCAATGAAGGGCTTCAATTGACTCACATAGAAGACATTATGAATTTTCGTGGATGGGGGTAATGCTAACCGATATGCCAAGTCTCCCACTCTTTTGACAATCCGGTATGGCCCATAGAACCTATGAGCCAACTTATTGCTGGACCCATCCTTAAGGGTGGCATATCTGGACTTGGGCACCTTCAAAAGTACCAAATCCCCTTCTTGGAATTCAACATCCCTTATTTTGTCATCAGCATAAAGCTTCATTTGATCCTGAGCTTTCTTCAAATTGACTTTGCACTGTTGAAGTAAGGCCGGCATTCTATCTAATTCCTCCTTGCTTTGTGGGTTTATTTTATCATTGAAGATAACCGTGGGGAGGCACCTTATAGTCGTACAATGCCTCGAAGGGTGAAACTCCAATGCTAGAGTGTATAGAGTTGTTATAGGCAAACTCAGCCAAATGCAACCATGAGTCCCAAGAATTCTGCACATCATAACAGAAATGCCTTAAGTAAGTTTCCAACCACTTGTTAACCCTCTCTGTCTAGCCATCAGTTTGTGGATGGTAAGCAATGGAAGGGGCTAACTGAGTGCCCATAGAGCTGAAGACTGCTTGCTAAAAGTTGCTCATGAATTTAGCATCCCGATCATGCACAATGACCTGTGGTAAGCCATGTAATTTGAAAACATGTTCCATGAATTGGCTAGCTACTTGAGAAGCATTATATTGAGTCTTTGTAGGAATGAAATGGGCTGCCTTGGTGAGTTTGTCCACAACGACATAGATGCTGTTCCACCCCTTCTTGGTCACCAGTAGGCCGGTTATGAAGTCCATAGTAATGTGTGTCCATTTGCCTTTGGGCATAGGCAATGGCTACAGTAAATCAGCTGGTTTTAAGGTGTTGGTGTTGTCCTTATTTTGTTGACATGGCAGGTAGCTCAAGACAAAATCTTTTACATCCTTCCATAGGCCTTTCCAATGAAAGCTTTTAGTAATTTTGTCATAAGTTTTAAATATGCCCAAGTGACTAGTTGTAGGTGAAGAATGCATCTCTTGCATGATCTTTTTCTTGAATGGAGAAGATTATGGGATGGCAATCCTGCCCTAAAACCATAAGAGACCGTTCTTAAGTTGATATGGAGAGTTTTTTTCTACATGCCCTTGCTGTAATTTCTGGAAAATATGGCTGAAATCAGCATCTAACAAATAGACCTCCTGAAGCTCTTCTATCCAATCACTATGAAGTTCCATGATGGCTGAAGCTTTACAAGCCCACATTCTAGATAATGAATCAACAACTACATTGTCTTTTCCCCGTGTATGTGTAATGTCAAAGTCATAGTTCTGCAATGTAGCTACCCATCTGTGTTATTTGGGGGTAAGATTAGATTGAGAGAGGAAGTATTTGAGGACCCTATGGTCGCTCTTGACCCTAAATCTGCTACCATACAAGTAGTGGTGCCATTTCTTAATGGCATTAAGGATGGCTAGCATTTTTTGGTCATATACATTCATGGTCATCTCATTTTCAGCAAGTTTGCGGCTCTCAAATGCTATAACCCCATTCTCCTGTAACAATACAGCCCCTATGCCTCTGCCACTAGCATCACACTGAATAGTGAATTCTTTCAAAAAATTTGGGCAAACCAAGATGGGCATCGAGGTAAGAAACTCTTTGAGTTGATTAAAGCTCTTATCAGCTATGGCATCCCAGAAAAAGGCCTCTTTCTTAAGCCTATTCGTCAAGGGAGCTGCAATAATGGCATAATGCCTAATGAATTTGTGATAGAATGATGAGAGACCAAGAAATCCTCTAAGTGAAGTGGTATTTGCAAGTGTAGGCCAGTCTTTTATACACTGCACTTTCTTAGAATCAACCCTAATTCCCTCTTCACTAACAATGTGCCCCAAGTATTCTGTCATCAAAGAAGACCAACACAAATATGAAAAGAAAGGGATGCAGTATTTTGTTCATTAAGCTCTGAAAGGTGGCCAGTGCATTAGTTAAGCCGTAAGGCATGACCAAGAAATGATAAAGCCCCTGATCAGTCCAAAATGCTATTTTGACCTCATCCCCTATCCTCATGTAGATCTGGTGATCGCTTGACCTCAAATCTATCTTTGTAAAGTACTTAGCCCCCTTGAGTTCATCCAGCAAGTCATGTATGTGTGGAATAGGGTACCTGTTCTTCACGGTGATCTTATTAAGATCCCTGTAGTCTATGCCCATCGTGAAATATCCATCCTTCTTTTTAACCAATAACATAGGGGAAGCATATGGTGAAGAACTGGGCTCAATGAATCCCATGTCCAGTAATTCTTTGACTTGTTTGGCAACTTCTTCTCTTTCACACCTAGACAAGCTGTAAGGTGGCTTGTTCACAGGCTTTGATTGGGGCTTTAGATCTATGGAATGATCAACCGCCCTATTAGGGGGTAGTGCTGTAGGTACTTGGAAGAGGTTCTTGAACTCTTCTAAAAGAGTTTTCAATGCTGAATTCTTTACTGTTTTAGTAGACTGATCTGAATTTTCTTTATTTAACTACAATACAAAGATTTGGGACCATTTCTTGAACTCTTTCTTGAGTTGTTTGCTGGTAATGAGCTGAAATTCACTATCATTTTGAATTCCCTGCAAGTGAATGAGCTATCCCACACTAACAAACTCCATATACAACAAGGAAAATTCCATGGTTATAGTACCCAAAGTTTTCAGCCAATCACAACCCAAGACAACATCTATAGGCTCCATTTCCAATGTAATTAAATCCAATTGCTGTCCGAAATTTTCAGCAAGCTGAATATGAACAGTAGGGCATACTTGTGTGCTAATTTCTTCATCCCCATTGGCAATTTGCACCTTCAATGGTGGTTGTTGTAAATCAGTGGGAAAACACTTCAGCATGTCCATGACTGCTCTGTTAATGAAACTATGAGTGCTACCATTGTCCACGAGTATAAACACATCCTTCCCATGAATTTGACCCTTAATACGCAATGTATTAGGGTTTTTGGATCCTGTCCAAGCATCCATTGATATGGTATAAGCAGTAGCAGCATGTATTTTAGCATGTGGTTCGATCTTTCTATCCATACCTCGTGACAAATGGCCACCGGGGTCAAAAGGAAAATAGTCAGCAGGGTCAAAGAACTCTTCTTGACCAAACTCTTCATCAACATCATCTGTTTCAACAGTCATCATAAAAGCATGTGTATCCTCAGGGTCCTTTGAGTCCTCAAATACCAACATGCTGTGAACCCGTGCCTTAGCATTTCTAAAAGCACATTTTGAGGCATGGTCAGCTGTATACTTCTCACCACACTTGAAACAAAGCCCTTTTTCCTTTCTTTCTTTACATAAATCCATGGGAATGGACTTTGGACTACCAAAGGCTGAAGCATTTTTATTTCTGCTGTCCCCTTGCCTATTATCCATTCTTGGGTTGTTTGCAGTCCTTAAATTTCCTTGTGGTCTTGAGGCATTAAAAGTGGGGTATGTGGGGATTTTTGGAGTGCTGAATGGCATGTTACCACCACCATAACTGACCCCAAACTGCCTCGGCCTTACATCACCTCTTTGTTGTCCAAAATATGACTGCATGTGTCCTCTTTGCTGCCCAAACAGTGGCTGAGATGCCCTTCTTTGCTCTCCATACTAAAATGAAGCATCCCGGCGATACTTGCGAGAGTAACTCTTCCATCTGAAACTATCCAAACTATATTTGTCACAAATTTCCCTGAAAAGCCTCTGAAAAGACAACTTTGGAATTGCATTGTCAAGAGCCTTTACTGCCTTCCTAATCTCCCTTAGGCACCTGACATTTTGAGAAAACTTTCTCTTTGGCTTTGACTTTTTAGAGAGCTTCTGAGGCTTTGAAGACTGATGAATCTTTGATGTTAAATCCCTAGGATCAATCTTCTCCTTTCTTGCTGTTGCCTTAGTCCTAGCCATCTGCCAAAAAAAGACATGTTACTTCTTCTCCAGCATGTCCAGCGAAACGCGAGTCTCAGACAAGAGGTATCCATGCTGCATGTCGTTTTCACGCTTCAGCTGAATTTTTCTCGAGCGTTCCCAGTGAAACGCGAGTGTCAAGCAAGGCTCCTCCTTGGAGCTGCTTCTTTTCGCATTTCACCGGACTTGTTGTCCATTGTGTTCAGTGAAACACAAATTTAAGACAGGAGGCATCCTTGAAGCACGTTCTTTTCGCGTTTCACCGGACAACTCATGAATAGCAAAGAAATCGACAAAACCAATAAAAAAGAGCTTTGATCTAAGGAAAGCTTTTAAAATTACATAAAATATCCACAGAATTAGGGAAGAAGTTTGAAGATTTCCTTAAATCTCCACAACATTAAGGAATGCTCCCACTGTGGAAAAAATTCTTTTGTAGTGCTGATAAGCTCATAATAGCATAAAGGATTAAGGAAAAGTATCAAAAGAATGCATTGAATGGAGCCTGTTATTGAAAAGCAAGATGCAGAAAACCATACCTTCTTTTTAGCTTATTCTTCACAATCTCAGCCTAATGACAAGAATATGCTCGAAGGTTTCCTTTATTGGGGAAGCAGTGAAATGCTTGGAGATTGGAAGGAACACACCACTGGAAATTCTTCCAAGTTTGGCTATATCAGGGAAATTTTCAATGTTCCTTTTGATTTGAAGGAGTTATTGGAGGATCTTGAAGATAAACTTAAGGAGTACATATGTTTTTATGATAGACATGTGCAAGGTTTGGAAGTCAATGGATTTGTTCATTATAGTGATGTCATGGGAGCCACCAGTACATCCAGGTCAACTTTGCTAGGCAGGTTCAACCTCATTGATGAGGAATTCAGAAAGAAAGAAACATGTTTCCCTTTCCACATGTATCAACACCAATGCCTTCTGATCCACAAGGACGTTGGATTTATTGTGTATCTTCAGTACATGGAAAATTCTTCTCCAGATATAGACCAACAGGGAAAGCTAGAGGATGTTGCAAGTATGGATAAGGAGGTCAAAGAGAAGGAGGAGATGTTCCAAGAAGATGTTGAGAATCAACTTGTCCAAGGTTTTGATGTAGGTTTGTTCAAGAGTGACAATATCACAATGGTGGAAGAAAAGGAGATTGAGCCAAGTGCACAGGTTGATGAAGAAGGTCCTCTTGCATGTGTTCCAACATTTCCCACTTATCTTATCAACAAGAAGAGATATGTGTTGCTAAATGATATTCAACATCTTTTTGATCTTAGAGAAGATTATTGCTTAGCAATCCTTGCAGGTTGGGGCAAAAATGACATGAATTTTATAGGTTATGAACAAGAACCACTAGCAAGTCTTGATGTTGAGGGAGAGAATTTCCAAGATAGCTCTATAGCCTTACATACACGTATTAATCAGATCATAGAATACGAAAAGGGGGGGCTACCTACAGAAGAAGAGTTCTTGCAGGTCCAGAAGAAACTTCATATTGATGATGTAGGGTATGAAGAGAGATTGAAGTCTCCATCAGATGAGAAGCCCAAGAGTTCAATAAAACTTTATGATAGTCTTCTTGAAGAAGAACACCCTAAGGTATGAAATATAATTTGAAGTTGCCTATTGAGTTTATGCTAGACTTTATTATGCATTATAGATAAATATATTATATCTTGTACTGTTGTGGTTTGTTCTGTAGATTGAGATTGAATATCTGGACAACTTTCTTGGAAGGGCCAAGGGCTCTAGGCCAATGAAGCTTGGAAAAAATCAAAGCCTTGGCCATTATATTGGAAACTTAAACAATCAAACAATTGTAATATATCATAGTAGATTGTCAAGCTCTCCAAGTCTACCAATGATGGCTTTGAGAGCTATCTCAAAGGTAATTGGATCTCAAGTTTTCGGCAGAGGTTTGGACAAGATCATTTTAGTGGAGAAGGAAGAAGCCATAAGAATTTTTGGCTTCATGCATGGATACAGTGGATCTAGAGCTGGATATTTTGGAGTTCTTGGCTCCTATTTGCTCTCTTATGTAGGAGATAGTAAGAATTTGAAGCTTCTTCCAGGCTATCGGAAACAAGAGTTTTTGAAATACAGAGGTCTTATTGAGTGGGATGAAACAAAAGATTCCTCTAGAGGCCCTGTCGAGCTACCTGAAACCAAGGACTTCTCTGAAGGCCCTGTTGAGGTGCCTGAAACTAAGGACTCTTCTGCAACACAATCAGACTAGAAGATGTCAAAGATTAAGGGTTTCTTGAAACCCATCTTTTCCCAACTCTTTGTTTGGTTTGTAACCATTCTGTAAATCTTTGCTTTGCGCAAGAATTTAAATATCTATCTTTTCTTCTTTGGGTAACAATTTGTATAGTCCTTGCTAAAGATGATGTATTGCTTGATGTGGTTGTATCTTTAAGCTTGAATTTATGCCAAATTTGTCGATAGAACCATTGAAAGACCTCTAATAAACTGTTGCCTTTGTGTCTTCCACCTCCATGTCTTGTGTGTCCGAAATATTTTGTTCTTGCTTGATAATGTGATTTTTCCATACCTTGGGTTGACCAGATAGATAGAGATCCATATTGTTTAATAAAGTATGGAGCATGGTTGTATAGAATATGCTGCATAGTCAACAAATAAAGAAAGTTATTAAAAAACATTATATGAGTTCGACAATGAAGAAATAAACATGTACAAACTTCTTACCATATAGTGAGTAAAGTGTTGATCACCCCAAGCTTCTGTCATCGCCTTTTTGAAAAGGTTCAATTGGTTTTTAAAGCCTTTGAGATCGTCATCATTCCATTCAGTCTTATCACAATAAAAAAACACTTTTTCTAGTGTTTCCCAAACTTTAGCTTTTCTATTTCGAGCTTGTCCATTATCAGTGTGATCCTTAACTGCATTATGTAGGGATTTCCACTGATTAAATTTAATAGTTGAGCCACCATTTCTCGAGTTTATCTTGCCAAGTCTCCCATGAAAGCCTAGAAACCTTCTAGCCTTCACTCCACCAATAGATGGTTTTTTTGGGACACAATTACCATCCTTAGACTTTAAAAGATCTGGTTTAATAACAACATTGCCACCATGCAAACCAATTGCAGAGAGAACTTTTTCAACCTTTGTTATAGCATCTGTTCTAGTTGATAATGGCTTCAGCTTCCATGCAAATCCTATATAGAGATGAACAAGCTTTTCAATTATCTTGCAAAGTGCATGAAGTGTACAAATATGGGCATTCGCTAAAGGAATGTCCAAGACTGGTTTAAACTGTGGATCCTTATTGCGCCTAGAGGGAGCTCTATTCCAATTGCTTGAGTTTAACTCTACAGCTGGTGACATGTAGTATAAGCAAGGAGATCTCGAGTTAGCTCCCTTTGATACATTATACATACATTTGAGTGTCTTTAGGTCACCAGCTATGTGCCACTCAATCCTGTAGTTCCCGAATCCTTCAACAAATAGCTCTTCTCCTGCTTGTTGCCTTTGAATAACATTAGGTATTGATGTTTGATGAAAAACCCAATATAGTATATCAAAATTCTCAGTATCTACCTCAAATGCTCCTAGCCACCAGAGATTATATTCAGATTGAACACTAAATGATGTTGAGTGATTGCAATGACCTGATGAAAGTGCTCTATTCATCAAGGTGATAGAGATTCTCTCCAATTTTTTACATTTCAGAATCTCACTTTCATCAAGTTTAATCACAAGTCTAGCCACTCCCTGTGCCTCTGCTACTACTGACAAGTCATAAAATTTGATCATTAAGCATTGTAGGGTGGGCAAGTCAAGGAAAATATTGTTAAATTCATTGAATGTAACCTCCTTTTTCTTGCACTTGAAGCTAGCCTTGATATGAAAAGGCTCACCTAGAATCTCCATCACTTTGTTATTAACTCTCTGTCTGATAGTCCTAACCACAAATGGCTTCAGAAGTATGCAATTGCGTACCTGTCCTTGCTTCATATTTGATTGTAAAAGCTGGAAAAGTTGCATATAAGCATCTCGACTGATACCAATACTATCCAGTGTCTTCTATACTAACTCAGAATCCAAAGAATGATCCTTTACAAATGACTCCAAGCATTGTTTCTTTGCCTTTTTAAATTTCTTCTTCTCCAAAATATCATTTGAAACTACTGAAAGAAGAAGATGATAATAAAACTGAGCTGCTTTTAAAGAATCTCTTTCACTTGCATTTGGTTGTAGAAGAGATCTAAGCAAAATTAACATCACAAATCAATGCAAGTAGTTTAAATAAAGCCATATTTAAGATTTTTCAAGTGAAAAAAAATATACCTTGCCGCTTGGATTCTTTTACCATAGCCTCCTCCTCCTCGTTTGAGATTCTCAATATTTTTAAGAGCTCTTTGTCGATTTCGAATGCCTAATAAAGTTTGCTTTTGTTGATAAGCTTTGATACGCTTTTCCAATGAATGAATTTTTTGTTGACAATCCTCTAGCTTCTGCAACAACTCTATCTTGTATTTCATCAAAAGATGATTCTCTAGTCCAAGGATATCCTTTTCTGCAATAAGATTAAGTGTATAACCTAAAAATCCATAGCCATCACCAATAAACCTCATTAATGATGAGCTATTATAGAAAGGAGGAGTGCTATTTCTGCTAGGATCTTTGGGATATAGCTTTCCATCTAACCAAAGATCAATATTCTTCTTTCTTTCAAACCTCAGTATATGTTTCATAGACTCTGTAACCGTGATAGATTTTGTTCTCTTTCTTATTGGTTCATACTCACTGTCCAACTCAATATGAAGATGATAGAGAGGTCTTTTATGAGAGAGATCATTAGATGATTGATCCATAGCTGAGTTACAGAGATCATTGGGTGATTGATCCATAGCTAAGGATATGATTAGAAGCAAGAACGAAAACAAAGAAGAGACTACTAAGGAGGAGAAAAAAAGAAGAGAGAAACGATGGAGGGAGGCAATCGAGTATCCACCAAAATTCAAATTGAATATTACTTTTCACTTTAATGAGAAGAGGTAAGATCTTCATTATGACAACCTTGCCAACTTTATGGCGACCTAGATTTCTAGGTTCGATGTGACCACGAGAATATCACGACAATGACTTATTAACGAATTTTGATATTTTAACTTACCAAAATATAAACCTTTTAAAAATTCTATAAAATGATTTTATTTCTTAAATTGTTTTCTCTCTCTAGGATCTCTTACAGGGCATTTTCGAGACCTCAAAACTCCCCTAATGAGTAGAGATATATTATAATATCTAGTTTCACTTGATTTAATACAATGTGGTTCTTAGAAATTATGTTAATAGCTTGGTTTACTTGATATAATGTATCAAGTAGCTTATGATCATTGTTACTATTTCTATTGATACATTGTAATGCATCAATTTGACACAAACATTATATCAAGTTTTGTTCTTCCTTGAAATTTTGTTAAATTTTGTAGCTAGCTTGGTGTAGTGCATTGAGTTGCCTAGAGCTTTTTATAAAATTTCATTTGACTTGATATAGACCATCAATTTTACTGAGTTTTTGTATCATTTTTCAATCTTCTTTGATATAGTGCATCAAGTTTCACAAAAACTTTATTAAATTCTTTCTAAGGTCATATAGTGCATCAACTTGCTCAGAAAGTTGGTTAAATTTTTGACCAAGCTGATGCAATGCATCAATTTTCCTAGAGTTGTAGCCAATATTTTGGATGAGGTAATGTTGTGCATCAAGTTCACTTGATATTTATATGATTTTTTGTCCTGCTTGATAGATTGCATCAAGTTTCTTAGAGAGTTTACTAATTTTCCAACCAAGTTTATCCAATGTATCAACTTTCTTAGAAATTTTGCTATTTTTTTCCATTCAACTTTCTTATAAACTTTGTTAATTTTTTGGCCAAGTTGATGCAATGTATCAAGTTTCTTATAAACTTTGCTGATTTTTTGAACAAGTTGATCCAATGCATCAAGTTTCTCATAAAATTTGCTACTTTATTTTATCAAAGTGATGTAGTGCATCAAGTCTCCTTGAATTTTAAAAAATATTTTGGTTGAGTCAATGCCGTGCATCAAGTTTAAATATTATAGTTATAAATACATAAATTATTTATGATAATTAGAAAATTTATTTATATATTTTTGTAAAAATATTTATCTAATAGATTTGTCATTGCATATTTTAGAATTTCCAAAATAATAAGGATTTTTTGAATAACATATTGTGTCATACAAAATATTAACATTTTAAAATTAGCTTTTCTATTCTAGCTTCTACATTTGATACATAAGTAATCTATACATCTAGTATATGTATATTGTAATATTCTATTCCCAAGTTTATGCATTGCATCAAGTTTCCTTTATAATTGAACTTGTTGTAATGCCATTGCTCTTGTGTCTCAAGTCATGTTGCGATTCATGTGATTTTCATTCTCCACTTGGTGCAGTGCATCAAGAGAGATTGAAAATTGTAGGACATTTTTCACTCACTTGATGTAATGCATCAAGTGGGATTGAAAATCATGATTGTTCATTCTTTCTTGATGCAATACATTAAGTTGGTATGAATTTGTGGTAAATTTTATGCTAACTTGATGCATTGCTGTAAGAAGTTGGGAATAGTTAGAATGTTGATAATATGCCATGTCACACAGACATTGGTATATAAGGAGAGAAGTTGTAATTTTTCACATCTTTTTGACATATCAATACAATTACAATCTTTCTCTCCCTTCTTGTTCATAGCATCTATGGCTTCCTCCTCTTTCCTGTCTTTCTCTCTCCAAATCTAGTCTTTCTCTCTCCTCGTCACTCTTATTCTCTCTCTCCTTGCAGTCTTTCTCTCTCCTTTGCAGTATTTCTCTCTCCTCTTTCTCTCTCCCTGATTCTCTCTCTGACAAGTGGTATCAGAGCTTCAGTCTTTGATCCATTACTTTCTCCCAATTTTCAGTCCTATTTTCCTATTTCAAAATCAATTTCAGACAAAAATGGTACAAGACAGTGACTAGTGGAGTGCTGCAGGACAACTACAGTTAGCAAGTGACTATTTCTGGAGATATCCAAGGTCAAATATGGCGGATAAAGGCTTAAATGGCTGGACATCACCAAATTTTATGCAAAATTGAAGGTACACAAGTACGGGAGCAGTAGGGGAGTTTCCAAAGCATCTCTGGACCACAAGGACTGCGTGCAAAAGCATTAATGGCAGCTTTCTTGGGAGTTTACACCTCCAGACCACAAGGACTGCATGCAGGAGCATTAATGGAACTGTGGCTGTGCCTTCAATAAAGCTGAAAAGAAGTCTCCATGCCTGTTCTCATCCTGGCACCAGTTCTCGAAATACTTGAAGATGGGGTACAGCTGGTACTCTGGGTGCTCTTTAAGATGCCTGTATATGGTGATGTACCTCCAGTAGCCAATCTTTTCAGATAGGTAAGAAACCCGGCATGTCGAGCCTCGTCTCAAGACATTAAAGTGAAGATCTCAGCAACAGTAGCATTGGTTTTCTTAAGCCTTCGACCAAGCTCCTTGTACAAGAGGAATCCGGAGAATTCAGCCGTGCAGGAATGCTCAAGGAACTCCACTGAGATTTGCGCAGCAGGGCATCGAACTCCTCCTGCCTCAAGTTCTTGTTGATGGTCGTGTTGAACATGCGCTCCATATCCTCGAAATTGGTAGTGTAGAAGCGAGGGGTGAGCAGAGTGTCCTTCATCAGCTGCTTGGCGCCGGCTCGCTCTTCATCAAGGTTGGAAACCTCACCATTGTCATGATTTGCAGGAGCTACAATTGCAGCCACGGCTTCTCAGTCAAAAGACCCTCTGACACCTGCCTTCACATTCTTCTCCTCAACCTCTCTATGTCTGTAACCATTTCTGCCTCTAAATTTCTCAAAGGTTTCTTCCTCTGAAGCTTCAGAAGGAGCGCCAAGGACGCTAAAGTTGCATTTGAAGCCCTGGATATTGCAGCTACCGAGAGGCGTGCAGGATTCTGTGCTTCTTCTCACGAGTTTTAAGATCACCATGGCATGAAGAGAGGCTCCACTCTTCAAAGCTTTTTCCAAGTCCCTTTTAGCCACTTCTAGCTCTCTCGTAGCAGTTTCGGAGGAGGTTTTAGCAATATTTGCTTGCTTCTACAAGTCTGTGACCTCTGACTTAGCTTGCTGAAGATTGGCAAATGCTTCAGATAATGCTTTTGCCATCCTACCCTCTTCTTCCTTTGCAACCACCAATTCTTGATGCAGACTATGCAACTCTTCAGTCGCCACTGCTACGAGTTTGAGCTCAAGCTCCTGGATGGCTGCAAGGTCTTGCTCTGAAAGATCAGAGGTTCAGTCAACATTCTTGGCTGCGAGAAGAGCTGCTCTTTCTTTGCTTGCTTCTATGCAAGCTAGCTTCACCAAAACCAGAGACTCATTGGTTCCAGAAATTACAATGGGAAGCACATAGAACTACGTGCTGAGGTAAGAAGCATATTGAAAGAGTCAAAAATAGCATCTCCCCTCAGACAAGCTGAAGAAAGCACATTTTCAGCAGTTTCAATAGTTTCCTTACAAAAATATGGTGACTTTGGGGAGATCAGCATTAGCTTCGACAGTGTTAAAACTAATTCTAGCTCTATGTCACTTGGCAATGTTGGGGGTAGCTGACCCTGTGGACTAGCTGAAGCAGGCACATTTGAAAGAAATACTCCTAAAATTTGGAGAGCCTTTAGTCTGACATTTCAGAAGTATCCTGACCACGGGGAAGACGCTGCCATAGCAGGGAGTCAGATTTTAGAAATGGAGAAGTTTTAGGAGGCTGTTCCACAAGTGGTTCAGCTTTTGCCAACACCCCTAAACTTCAGGTTGCAGAGCTTGAGGCAGCGTGGGAATGCAAGAATTTTGCAGTAGAGTCAGAATCATTTGATGCAAGCATGCTGTTAAGTGTTCTTTGGCCAAAGGTTCTGTTAAACTGCTTTCTGGAGGCATGTTTTCATCATTCACAAAAGCTCTCTCCGCTGCATTGAACTCCAGTGAAAGACCAAGCTTTTGGTGTTTTGTACTGCACCTACCAAATGACTTTGAGGTTGTTATTTGCTGAGGTGAGGCAGAACCATCATTTGAATCCAGCTCCATGTCATTCCCTGACCAGTTACATACATCATCAACTGTGCAGTTACCCCTAACTAAATCTAGACCAAGGCTCCATATTTCCGTGCCCTCCTTTGCATTTGAGGATAGATTTGAAACTCCAGACTCAAGAGAGAGCCTCTCTAAAGCCATGAACTTTTCATGAATTTCAACCAGTCGAACTCGGTTGGCATCCACAGTGGAAGGCAGGGCTGCCAGCTTTTCAGTTGTACATGCAATTGCAACTGCTTTACTCGGGTCTGGAAACTGTGAAAAGATATCCTCCAAGCAGTTTAGTAGCTCTTCCAAAAGGTTTATGGAGTATGATGATCCCCACAGAAGAGGGGCATTTTCTGTTTGTCCTGTATATAAGAACATGAAGCTCAAAAACGTACAGGATATCGTAGTGTCACATCCAAGCACATATATTACAACAAACTGCTATGTTAACATAGAAAGCAAAGAGTTTTGCAGAATGAGCATCCATGTTAACTGCCTCCAGGTGATCCATGGTTACTACTCATGATACCATCAATGGCACTTATGTTCACAATTTGAACAGTTCAGGCAACTTTGCATGCTCCAGAACATACGAGCTGAATTATCTTGTTTAGATTGGGAAGTGTACGACGAGGTCCAACACTTTTTGCTCTCAAATAGTTCAGCACTTGTTCTAGATTTTTGTTCAACAAAAAAAACACTGCATATGCTGATCTTTTCCTCTTTAGCACCAGGCTCCTGAGGCTTGGAAGAATTACAGTTAACCTCTAGACCTATCACTTGAACTGGACATGATTCCAGGCTGTACTTGTATGTAGCATCCTCTTACTTTTGTGCCATTCAAAAGTGAAATGGCCTCAGCAGCCCCTTTGGTGGAGGAATAGGTTATGGTTCCCCACTTTTTACTACTTTCTGAGGACAAGTGGCTTGGCAATTGTTCTCATCAATCATCCACTCTACAGAAGCAACATCAGGAAATGGCATCTGCTGTACTGAGATTTGCATCTCTTTTTCAGATTCAGCGAAGCTTTGCATCACTCTGATCATCAAGTGGTAAGAAGTTGGGAATAGTTAGAATGTTGATAATATGCCATGTCACATAGACATTGGTATATAAGGAGAGAAGTTGTAATTTTTCACATCTTTTTGACATATCAATACGATTACAATCTTTCTCTCCCTTCTGGCTCACAGCTTCTATGGCTTCTTCATCTTTCCTGTCTTTCTCTCTCCAAATCTAGTCTTTCTCTCTCCTCATCACTCTTATTCTCTCTCTCCCTGCAGTCTTTCTCTCTCCTCTGCAGTCTTTCTCTCTCCTCTTTCTCTCTCCCTGGTTCTCTCTCTGACAAGTGGTATCAGAGCTTCAGTCTTTGATCCATTATTTTCTCCCAATTTCAATCTCATTTTCCTGATGAGAGGGTACTTATATCAACCTTATCTAGGGTAATAGCAAAGGAAGTCTTCTTAGATGAGATGCTCAATGAATTGAACTTGTAAGTTTTCTTCTCAATATGTTTATCTTGTACTTTAATAGTTTACTCTTTCAAATACTATGAAAAAATATTTATTTTTAGACATAAGGTTTATATGAAAATACAAGAAACAGTGACAAAGGCTTCAATTATTATTCATGGAATGAAGTCACTTGTAAATATCTAGAGTCCAGTTCTATGAATGTGCTAAAATATTTCTTCCTATCATTTAATGATTGGGTAAGTATTGATGTTTCTCATTTTGAAATATAACTTATTTGCAGTACATAGATTATAATAGTTTTCTTTTTCTATTAAAGAAGCTAGTAAAGGATAAAAGAAATAGAATAGTTCTTGATCAATTTGGAGAGGGAAAAGCAAGAGAGATCATGTCGATTGCTAAAGGACCGATATGTAGCACAAGGTGATGATGTGGAGATTCATTCTTTCTATCATAGTACCTTTTTTAGGAGATACATTACAAATTTATTCATAACGATGTGAATGACTTAGATAAATTGGTAGATCTACATTACTTTATCATTGCTTCTGCTACAAATATAATATATGGACTCAACATGCCAAGATCTACTAATGATGATAATGCTATCACATTGAAAGACGTCTCACAAACGATTAAAACTTTCAAGAAAATAACAAATTCTCCATTGTTTAGATTTGTAATCTTCCATGGTACACACCAAGCTAGTAGCGTAACACTTGCTTTCAAAAATGAATAGCATGGAGCATAATATTTTATTTGGAATAATTTTTTATTCTCTACCCAAAATAATTTATAGTCTTGTATATATTGATGTTTTTTAGATGATAAAGCCAAGTATCTTTTTATGTAGGGAGAAAGTCTATATTGACCACACACCTCAATTTCGATTCAAGTGTTGCTTTGAGTGATCATCGTAGGATACTAAGATGAAGGAGAGAAGAAAAGAGTCAAAGCGCATACAACTAAAACAAATACAGAGAATATCTTCAAGTATCCATCCATCACACAAAAACTAAAGCACATGGATGTTGGCAAGTCTATGCCAAACTCAGAACAAAATCCATGAAGGTTGATTAATATATTGTTTGACTTATTTTTAGCACAAGATGATTGAGTGCTTGATTTATTTTCAAGGATAGGTGTGTATATCGTTATTCTACTAAGAAAAAATATCCAAATAACATAATAAAGATATATATAGCCCATGGTAAATAAATAATATATTTAAATTTTATATCATCAACAAGAACAAAAATCATGTGTGTTATTTAGAAAGAAAGACATTGTATTGCCATAGAGAACGATGACCTTCAATTGGCATTTATTAAGATGCAACTTTAGGGTGTCCTTAAATTACTCGATGAGGATCAAGAAGTAGGTGCAAAGATCATAGTAGATATTGAGAAGGTCATTCATGCATCTAAGGAGCCCATTCCTCCTCTATCTAATGAACCAGGAGAACTTGTAGAGCTAAATGATATTGAAATTGTTGAAGTAATTGAGGAGAATGAAGATGATGATGATGATAGTAATGATGGGAAAAAGGCCAATGAGCAAGAGCAATAACTTGAAGATAAACAAGCTATGGATGTATAAGACAAGCTATTTATATATTATATTACTATAGGTTTTTTAACTTTAAATTTTTTTCACTTTTCTTGAATTGAGGTCTCTCAATCTTATAGCCTTCAATCTTATAGTCTTTCGCTAAGTTTGGGAAGAGAGATTTTATGCTTTTTTTAAATCTTTCCAATTTCTTGAATTGAGGAGAGGATGATGGTATCGTTTTTTTGGCGAAAAGGGGGGGGGGGGGACAACACATTAGTTCGACATCCCCTTGTCTCTATTAAGCTTTTAAAAAAAGCTTAAAGCTTTTTATTTTCTATGGCTTTAATCCTCCTCAAGTCAAGTCTTGACTTGCTTTAGTATTAAATGGGTTTAGTCTACTCCTCCAAACTTACTAGCCATAACCGCCATGCACATGGCAATTCGTGTGTAGAGGTATTCACAAATGTATCGATCTTGGAAGGTATTGATATACGATACATAGATTATTTTATTTGAGAGGCCACTTTTGATAGTCTAGATTCTTCAAAATTTATGTACAGGAAGTCAAAAAAGTCGAAACCTCACAAAGATAGTAATTAGATAAGCCACTAATTAGAAATCGAACATAGCAATTAGATAATTCATCAACCATTAGACATTAAACATAGCCATTAAATAAGTCATCAAAACTAGTCAAACATTAAACATATAATCTGTACACTTCATCATCCTTAATACAGTGGTCTAATACAAGGTGTTGCATTAGATCTTATTCAAATTGGTTGAAGTCTACAAAGCATCCAAAGATTTGTTATGTGTATTTGGATAAAGGAATGCATGGCTACAAGGTGGTTGAGGATGACTACAAGCTTTTGACCTTAGCATCCCACATGTGAAGAGCATTGTGCCAGCCCCCTCAATGTGATGATGCTATCTTTGGAGTCTAACTTGAATCATAATCTGAAAGCACAAAACCAAGGAGAGGAATACTACACAAGGAGCAAATTAGAGGGAAATTAGCTACACTGCATTGCTTTACTTTTAGATGCATTAAATGAAAGGCTTAAGGATAAGGAACTCAAAGAAGGTTCTACAAAGGGCGAGAGAAACAAGAATGGATCTAGTAGATAAAACACTTAAGGATAAGGAGCTAAAGAAAGGTCTCTTTATGGTTATGTATAAAAGTGAATAGACAAGTACCTTAGAAACCAAATTTAAGAATAATCAAAGGGACCGTTTGTGATGCATGAGGCTTTCTCTAAGTAATGATAGCTATCAAGAAAAGGATGTGGATGATATTTTACATAGGAGTGGGGTAAATGGCACTATATACCAAGAGGTAGGTTAAATGATATAATACATAAAAGTAAGATGAATAGTACCAAGCTTGGGCCTCACCTTATCAAGAAGACTTGAAAAATATCACACTTTGGATTTTGGTGGAGCCAAACTCCATGAAAGACTAGATTATATACAATAAATAAGCTATGAGCTAAAGATTACATTTGGAGATAATTTTTGTAGGGATTAGGGCTCAATATCTTCTAAGAATATTCTTAGAAAAATCTACAAATATATGAGAAAGAACTAAAGAAAACTTGTTAAGAGGTAGGAACCAAAGAAAAGAGCAACAAAGACAAGAAGTCTAAGGTATCTTTCTTGGATAGAAAGTACTAATGGTTTCTAACAAGTGGTATCTCTATTGGAAACTTGTATATGCATGATGTGTCACAATATGAATTTGTATGGGAGTAGAGTTTGGACCTCTAGAAGATAACTCCCTCTTATTGTGTGAAGAAACCTTGTTGAGTCTCTTTGCATCAAATCCCAAATTTCATACTTCTCTTCTCAAATCTCTCTTTGATTGCCTAGATATTCTCCCATATGTTTGCCAATTTTAGGTCAATTGATGATTTTTGGTAAAACTGTTGTGTCACATTCTTGGTTTTTTCTCAATGATAGGTCTAATATTGCAACAAATGTTAGATTTTTCTTGGCTTGAAGTGCCTAAAATAAATTTCAAGTTAACAATAGATCTATTTGCATACATTCTAGCTTTTGAATGGGATGCAATTTTATTAAGGGACATGGGAAATGAAATTATCCAAAAATTGAACCATGCAACATATGCAATTCATTTGATACAGTTTCAATATGGTTCACAAATTTTCTTCTATTTTCTATTATAACTTTTTTGGGGTTCCTTTGGCCTTTAATGAAATCATTAGTAGTTTTTACGGGAATGACATGAAGCATTTCATGGAAGTGTACGATAGCATGTAGATGCATGTGGCTAATCAATTTGTGATATGTTTGGACTTTGTTGAGTTCATATAGAGCTTGACCAAATTTTTAGAGCTTAGCGAGATTTGACTTGTGAGATAGATTTGGAAGAGCTTAGATTTAGAGCGTAGATTCAACCTAGAGAGAGTAAATATGACTAGAGTACATACAAGAAATAAGGTATGAACTAGAAAAACATGTTCAATATAATTTGTTTAGGGCAAGGAACACCCCAGGCCTTCAACATCCTAGAAAAACTAAACATTAAACAAATCAATAGTCAAAAGGCAAAACTAGAGAATACTTGGTAGAGGTAGGGTGATAAGAAGAAAGAAAAAAAGGCAAGAAAATGTACATAACTTTTCTAAAATAGAAGAACTATGATTTCTAATAAGTGATATCTCTTTTGGAACTTGTACATACATGAGTTTGGTGTGACATAATATGAACTTTTGGAGGAATAGATTTTGGACCCTTATAGTTTGGACTCCCAAATAATGGTTCAATCTCTATATGAAACGAACCCTAGATTTCATTCTTCTTCTCACATATGTCAACATTTTCTATTTTCCAAGAGATCTTCCCATACATTAATCAATTTTTATCATAGATAATATTTTGTAGCTATTATGTCATAATCTAGGTTTTTACTCCAGTTGTGGTAGGTCTAAGACTACAATAGAGATAAGAACGAGCTTGTCTTGAACTACCTAAATAGTTTTTCACGATAGTAGTAGACCTAAATTTCCATTCCTTGTAGCTTTTGCATGGGATGTCAATTCTAGCTAAGGGTTTTGGAAAATGAAACTATCTACAAATTGAGCCAATAGCATTTAGAGTTTATTTGATCTAGTTTTATGGATGTTCAAAATATCTTTTGTGTGTTCTATTGTAGTTTTGGGAGGTTCCTTATTCTGTGATGAATTTGTAGTAAATCTGATTATGGGAATGAGATGGATGCAAGTTAAACACATGTAAATACATGTTCCTAATCAGTTTGTGACATAATATGGGAGCAACATAAGATGGAGAAAGGAGAGATAAGACAAGGAGGAAAGAGATGGATGCCAAACCATTTTCTTTCATTCATATTTTCTTCCACTTCACACAGTACAAAGTAGATAGAAAAGAGTATATAAGATCTCACTTTAGGAAATCTTAAGTTGAATCCAAACAAAAGTGAGGAGTTGGTGTTAGAACTATGCCAACTATGTAACCATTGTAACCAACTAGGGCCCATAATAAAGAATCATTGGCACATGTTGGCCATGATGCTCATCATCCATGCCAATGTCATAAGTGTAGACCAATCAACTTAGTGGGTACTCTAGATCTATTAAATTGGACTTCTCAAGGATAGTTCACTTGTTCATGTATTCTTGAACAAATTTATAACTACTTCATGCAACCTTGCCTAGGATGGCGAAGAGGGCCTAAAGTTTAGTGGGCCAATGGCCTTCAAAAAGGGATATAAGGTTTTAAAAATATATTAGCACTTGTAGAATAAATTTTTTTATGTTCAGTTACTATGCATTCATAATGCTTATTATGAATTCATAAGGGACAATCTTTAATCGTAGAACAAAAGTTAAAGAGCTGCCACTAGATAGGAAAACTTGTTGTTCATGGAGAGACACTTCCATTGTAAAAGAAAAAGCTCGTGTGTGTGTGTGTGTGTGTGTGTGTGTGTGTGTGTGTGTGTGTGTGTGTGTGTGTGTGTGTGTGTGTGTGTGTGTGTGTGTGTGTGTGTGTGTGTGTGTGTGTGTGTGTGTGTGTGTGTGTGTGTGTGTGTGTGTGTGCGTGTGCGTGTGCGTGTGCGTGTGCGTGTGCGTGTGCGTGTGCGTGCGTGCGTGCGTGCGTGCGTGCATGCGTGTGCGCGTGCGTGCGTGCGTGAGCATGCACACATGCACATGCATGCGTGCGTGCATGTGTGGGTGTGTGTGTGTGTCTTTTTTACAAATATATAACTAAGTCTATGCAACCCTAAGGGACCTAAGGTGCATATCATATTTAAAAATTTGGTTTTTTAGTTAACTTATTATCATCATGTGCAAAGAATATTAATGTGTATGCCCAAGTAGCCTTCCCCATCATGGACCACAAATTTTCCTAAACACTCTTAAATTTTTTAGGAACAAAGGTGCATGCGCCTAATCGATCATGTATTCATTACACTGACAGTACATGCACACCTATATACTGCAGGTGCTGAGCACCCATCACTATCACTTCATTCTTTATTCTTTCAATGATATTTGAATAAGGGAAGGTTAGTCACACATTGTGACTATTGGACTTTCCACATCTTGTGTCTCTTGCTCTTGTTCTCTTGCTTCTTCCACCATAGCTCTTACTTTCACTCATGTGCTTCCACTCAGGGCTTCTCCCTTCAACTAGTATCACAGCCATCATTGAGGCGCTTCACCCACCATTACTTTAGCCTAGATTGAAAAGCTTTATCTATTCATTCATGGCAGCCATGGCTTCACCTTCAAAGGTATGCATTTGATCTTCCCTCCTTCCTAGCTTATTCCTGCCTCCTAAGGCTTGCTCCAACGCTACATTGGTCCTTGTCCATCATTGTTTGAGCCTTCAAGCTGAATAAGGCAACTAGCAACACGGCCAACATAGCCAGCGTGATTTATGCCTAGCTGTCCATGCCCCTTTCCTAATTAGTTTGTGCATCTTCAACCTCCCGTTTGCAATCTAACACTTCCCTCGACACCTGGGAAACCTCCTAACATTCATCCTACTTAGCTATGTATTGAGCTTATTTACACTTGCTTAATCAGTCATGTATCTAGTAGTTCTCTTTTGCTATCTTTGAAATCTACTATATACATGATAGTTATGCCTACTAGATGTATTTGTCTAACATATTGAGTTTGATAGTTATCAGCACTGATTGCATGTGCACATATCCCACTTCTTGTAGGATATACTTGGCACTTGCAAATTGGATTTTATCAGTTGATTGCTCACACTTGGCTTTGGGTTTTACTGCTATCATTGTTTTCAACTTCATGTAATTATTATGAATCATTTATTAGGGCAGATACCTTGACCTGAGTGTCATTCTTTGGCAATTAGTGGAGAGCCCTACTCTTTGCAGTTTTTTCTATGTTAGTTGGATGTGCTTTTGGACTATTTTGCTACCATTTTCAACAACTTGTTTGCCTTGAATTGTGCTTTCATTTCTTGCATTGTGGCTGGTGGGTCGAATGATAATCCTATCTATAATATTAAGAAGTTGGATGGCATCAAGTATAGCTATTGAAAGGCACAAATTTGGCATATTCTAGTACAAAACTTATGGATTAAGCCATTAATACATGAGGGTTTAAGGCCCAAGCTCTTTGATGCAGACGATTGGGCTGAATTAGATGAGTTATGTAAATCTACAATAACATGGTTATTCTCTAAGAAGGTCTACCATAATGTTATCTCTGACGGGCACACCGCCTAATAGTTATGGGATAAAATAAGTAATATCTATGATAAGAAGAGCCCTACCTCTCTGATATATTAGCTAAAGCAACTCATGGAGCTTCATATGAATGAGGGGACTTCCATGTCTACCTACTTAAATGAGTTTCATTCTATTTTCAACCAATTGTGTTTGCAAGGGATTGATCTTAAGGACAATCTTTCTCCCTTGTTCTTGTTGGTTACATTGTCTAAGTCATGGGAAATATTCTGTATTGTTATGTTTGCAAATATGCTCATTACTAATGAGCTGAAATTGCAAGATGTAGAGGGTGCGCTCTTGAATGAAGAGGTTAACAAAAAGAATGTAGATGCTTCCCGCACCTCTCATGATTTGACAATCAGAGACAATAATGTTAGGAGTGGTAATGACCGTTGCGGGAGAGACTCCTAGAAGTCTCATTTTCTCAATCACATGAATAGTCTCGTAGTAAGTCCTATGGCCATAAGTCCACATTGACTTATCGCTATTGTGGAAATATTGTACAGATCGAATGCTAGACTTGCACATACTGAGCAAAAGAAGCTCTCCCTCTTTGTCTTTTTCTTATAAAATTGAAAGCACAACTCATAAAACTCAAAATATGCTTAAAGAAGAGTAAAGTAAAATTGAGTGATACACTATTGGGTGCAATTTTTTCCCATACATGGAGTGGGCATCTCCTCCATACCATATTTATAATATTAAAATGAATCTTGCTTTGCGCCCAAAGATAGGCCCTTTATAATCACTCTCTTTGCAAAATAGTTTGAGTTAATTGAATAATAGATGGTTACAATCAGTTGCACAACTCACAACTACTAAGAGCTGAAAAATATTTCGAAAATATTTTCAGTACATCTTCTAAAAATATCAAGTTCAATAAATATTTACAAAGAGGATGTATGCGCACCTTAGAATAAATGACAATGCATCTATTTAAATAATTTAATGAAGAAGTCTTTGGAATAAATTGCACTTATCGGTACATCCAATTCATCTTACTCTACCATCATCTATCAAGAATTTAGAAAATCATTAGAAAAGTAATTAATTTAGTAAATGCAACTAGCTATAATAAATCAACTAATCATTGGAATTCCATTAAGTAATCACATCATGTAGATGTTAGTACTTGAGATATGAATATTGTGGCATCACCCACGTATGGCTTCACCCGCGTTCACACCAGCAAGTCTCATGCATGAATATGATAAGCATCCCCATCAACCTTTCGCCCAAGATAAAAAATAAGTTGCTATTAGGAACATGCCCAATGCAAATGGAGAACCATTCAAGGTACTCATCCCATCAACATACACACAAGCGAGAACCATTGAAGGTACTCATCCCCTCGTGTAGGTGCCTCCCAGTAACATATCCGCGGGGTGGGATAGCAATTGTCCTCAATTGCTATTGGTTGGATATGGAGTCAATAAATGTGAAGAACCACACAAAGCATGTGTAGTCATCCATTGAGCTTCCTCAACAGGATGATTTTGATTTTTGACAAGATAGAGAGGATAAGCATTGCCAATGCTGTGGGTGGTCATATAATCAGTATCAATAATAGATTCAGGAATTCAAAGTTCATGATCATCTTCAAGCAATGGTGGAGAATTATATACGGGATAGGCAAGTAATGAACCTTTCAAGGGACGAAGAATACTAATATGAAAGCCATTATGAATTTTCCAATGAGAGGGCGATTCTAATTTAAAAACATTAGCATTGATACAATGAAAAATTTTGAATGGTCCATAAAATCTACGTGCAAGTTTAACAATAGGATTCTTCTCAACACTGTACAATCTACATTTCTCAGTGCGCAACTAGACATAATCACCTTCTTTAAAACACATAGTTTGGCATTTCTTATGAGCTTTCTTAACATAGGATTGATGGGCCTTAGCAATTGTTTAAGTTGTCCAAAAATAGTAGAATGAGTATGAACCCAATCATCAGCAGTAGCAGAAGGCACATTTTGACTTAAATGAAATATTGGTGTTGGCATTTTGCAACCATAGATAATTTTAAAAGGTGCTTTGATGGTGGGAAAAGTGAGGTGTATTGTTCTAGTAGGCAAATTGTAAAAGATGTAAATGTTGATCTCATGTGCTTGGTGAAGAAATAGTATAGGCACAAGTTAAATCAAGAATGGTATTATTAGTAGCTTTAGTCTTGCCATTGGTTTTAAGATGAAAGGCTGAACTAAAATCAACTTTAGTACCAAGGTTAGAGAATAAAGTTATCCAAAAAGCATTGCAAAAATGGGGATCATGATCAGATACAATAATGTTTGGTAAAACATAGTGCACAAATATATGGTTAAGAAAAAGAGTAGCAGCTTGTGAAGCAATTAGAGTTTTCTTGCATGGAATAAAATATGCTTGCTTACTAAATCTATCGATAATAGTCCAAAACATATTATTTTTTGCGAAGAAGACAGTGGCAAATCAGTAATACAATCCATTGAGATTTGTTCCCAGGGTGAGTTAGGAATAGGTACATGCATTAACAAACCATACTGCATACCATGATGCCTTTTAATGCATTGGCAAATAAGACATTTAGAAACAAAGGCAGAAACATCTTGATTCATATAAATCCAATAAAAATCTTCTTGCAAATTACAAAGAGTAGAAATGATGCCACGATGACCCATATAAGGTGGATCGTGAACTTCTTAGAGAACACAATGATGAAAGGGTTGAGTAACACACAAATGTTTCTCATAAAATAGGAATACATCAAAGAAAGAGAAATTGTCAATAAGAATCCATTGGTTTTGAGACAAATTCAACTAAGCATCATGAAAATTAGATTCATGCAAATAAGTATTTTTTCATAGCATTTAATGAAGATGTAGAAAGCACAAATATATTATTTACAGATGGTCTATAACTAAATGCATCAACTATAACATTTTCTTTATCGAGATGATACTGGATTAAAGGATGGAAAGATTGAATAAAAGATGCTAATTGAATATGCCTATCAAAAATTTGTGGTTGAGAAATAAGGTGTTTGATACTTTGTTGATCTATCTTAATCATAAATTCTAAGCCCATTGAATAAAGTTTCCATATTCGTAATGTATGTACAACAACTAAAAGTTCCTCGTCATATGTACTATACTTGAGTTCAGAAGGTTTCAATTTACAACTAAAGTATGCAAATGAATAGCCACCTTGCATCAATACAATACCAACGCCAAAACCACTAGAGTCAATAAAACGACTAGAAAGAATGGTCTATTGAAATCAGGTAGAGGCAAAACAAGTGCATGAGTTAATGCATGCTTTAGTAAATCAAAGGATCATTGTTGATTGTCGCCCCAATGAAATACAAGACCTTTCTTTAATAATATAGTTAATGGCAAAGCAAGTAAGAAAAAGTTTCTAACAAATTTACAATAGAAACTAGCTAGACTTAAAAATGAGCAAACTTCATGCACATTTTTGGGTGTAGGCCATATATTAGTAGCCTCAATTTTGCGTGGATCAACTTAGATTCCTATAGTAGACACAATATGACCTAAATATTAATTTTTTTTTGAAAGAAAGTACTCTTTTTTGGGTTAGCAAAAAGATGATTTTGTTTTAGTAAACTAAAGATTGAAGATCAATTATGTTCATGTTCTCTTTCAATTTTACTAAACACAAGGATATCATTAAAAAAGACAATAATGCAATGCTGAAAATTTAGAAAGATTCAATTCATCATCCTACTAAAAGTGACAAGTGCATTAGTAAGACCGAAGGGTATTACTAGAAATTCGTAATGGCCAAACTAGGTCCTAAAGGCTGTTTTATAAATGTCAAGGGTAGCCATGCATACTTAATAATAATCAAACTTAACGTCAATCTTACTAAACACAATAGAACCTTGCAATTTGTATAGCATATCATCCACACAAGCAATTGGATATCGGTTTTTAACAGTAATTTTATTTAGAGCTCTATAGTCTATGCACATACGATAGGTTTGGCTCTTTTTCTTTACTAAAAGAGCGAGAGCTCCAAAAGATGAACTGCTAGGTTAGATTAACTTTTTATCTAATAGTTTTTCAACTTTTTTTTGGATTTCTTTTTGTTCTACTTGATTATGGCAATAAGGAGCTTTATAGGGAGGTTGATTATCAAGTAGAAGGTTGATTTGATGATCCTCGGGTCATGATGGAGAAACCTGAAGAGACAAGTTAAAAGAAAAACAATAAAAAATTTTATTAATAAAATTTTGATATCTTATGATTAATTTAGACTTGGCAACTTCAATTTCATTGATTAATACAAGAAAAACTTTAGATTGTTTTCAAAAGACACGCCTCACCTAAGTGTGACTAATTAATGGGTATATCTCAATGTTTATTAGTCCTTCAAGAAAAATAATTTTACATTCATGTTGAATATGCATCGAATGTGTGTCATAATCACTATTGGGATTAAATTGAAACCACTAAGACATACCTAAGATTACATTGGTAGATTGTAATAGTGCTATTAGAAATTTTTATTTTTTCTCTATAAGGTCCAATGCAAATTTCTAATCCATGTACTTCTTTAGTTTTGTTATATCATTGCCCTAAAAATGCAACCTTAATTTATAAGTAGACAGAATACTTTTACGTTGCAATTTCCTAACTAACTTTTCCAAAATAAATTTTTCTTCTGTAAGCATGGCTTCATCAAAATCAGGCATTGTTTCAAGGTCTTCAGTTGCTTCGTCAACTCCAAGATAATTTAAATGTGCAATAAGCTTGTTGCAATCACGAGTGTTGTCCATAGGACAACAACTCGCAATATGGCCAGAGCGATTACATTTATAGAAAATTACATTCTTGGAATAGGTATTTGAGACACTTGGATTAATATTTTTAGGTTCAGATGACTTAGGCAAAGTAGTAGGCAGATGAGAAATCTTAGGATTAGAATTTGAAGTAGACTAGCTTACATTATTATAAAAATTTCTCATCCAAGGTCGGTGATTAGGAAAATTCTTTCCAAATTGAAACTTGGAAGCATGAAAATAATCAAAATGAGAACTTTTTTTCCCATATTATTTTCTGTGGAAGTTGGAAGTTATCGTTGATCTTTAGTTTGTTTATTTCTTGCATCATGCGCCAAAGAGGTAGCCTCGTCCAATGTGTTGGGTTAAAACATGTTGACTTCAACTTGGAGAAACAGAAGAAGACCAGACATATACTTCCTTTTAAAAGTAGATTCTGCTATAGGCTCGACCATTCAAAGTTGTAGCAAAGTATTCATTACTTTCATTAATGGTTACTTGTATAAGGTATGGGCATACTCCATAAAGTAGAAAGCAAAAGTATAGGCAACATTTTAGCATCGGATTGCTCTTATTGAGAACTAATCTGGGTATATGCTAAAATGCCTCCAATTTGACAATGGGGGAGAGTCTATATCTAAATACTTTTAGCAGTTTTGTGATGAGAGGGATATAACCAGACCGCCTCGTACACCCCCCTCCCTCAAATGGTATGGCTGAGCACATGAATAGGACAATTCAAGAGTGAGTTCATAGCATGCATGGCCAAGCAAGCTTACCACAACACTTCAAGTTAGTTATGACTGTCATACATTTGATACATTTGATTAATTAATCCCCATGAACTACTCTTGAAATCAGGTTACAGAGGATGTATGGTCTGGAAAACCTTCATCATATGCTCATTTGCATGTCTTTGGTTATGAGGCTTTATGCCATATTCCCAAGGACAAGTGCAATAAGCTAGATCCTAAGTCTATTGCAATTCATCTCTCTTGGTTAAGGGGATGCAGTTGAGATGGGCTATCACCTATGGGATCTGCTGGCTCCAAAGGTTATTCACAACTATGATGTTGTTTTCCATGAGAAGAAAATGTATAAGTACCCTAAGCAAGTCGTTGAGGTATGCAAGGTAATATTTTAGGAGAAGCCTCTTATTATTGTATAGCCAGCTAGACAACCTATACCACAGTTTGATGCTCCAATGGCCCAAGACCATAATGTTAGATAACAAGTACATGCCCTACATCATGTTTTGGGATAGTTTACTAGAGATAGATATTAGCCTGATCGATTTGCACCCTCCATGGATTATGTTATGGTGATAGATGCTAGTGACCCTCTTACCTATAATGAGGCCATGCACAAAGGTGATAGTCACTCTTGGGAGAGGAAAATGCAATTAGAGTATGACTCACTGTAGAAAAATCATATGTGGGATTCCATTCTTTTGCCTAGTGGAAAACGTGCTTTGCTATGTAAGTGGGTGTACACGTTGAAAAGTACCTCTTAGCACCCCAAGCCAGCCTAAAAGGCCAGATTGGTTGCTAAGGGTTTTAACTAAGAGCATGGTGTTGAATTCAATGAAATATTATCTCTTATAGTTAAGATTACTATCCTACGCTTAGTATTAGCTTTGGTTGCACTAGATTTGGACCTCTATCAAATGGATGTCAAGATGGCTTTCTTACATGGATACTTGCATGATAAGATTTATATGTATCAGCCTAAGGGCTGTCAGGAAAAGACAAGAAACACCTAGTATGCAAGTTGAGAAAGAGCCTTTATGGCCTTAAAAAGGGCACCTAAGAAATGGTACCACAAGTTGAATACTTTCATGCATCTAGAGGGATACACCCATAGTGATAGGGATCCATGTTTATATATAAAGAAGGCTCGTGATGGCAGGCTTATGATTTTGGTACTCTATGTGGATGATATGTTGATTGTTGCTTGTTGGAAGTGCTCATGATTAGTTGGATGCCTTGAAAGGTCAGCTCAAGAAGAGCTTTGAGATGAAGGACATGGGACATGCCACATATTTTGAGGATGTGCATCATGCGTGATTGCTCTAAGGGGATCCTTTACTTGTCGTAGAAGGATTACATCCAGAAGGTCCTTAAGCGGTTTGATATGTAGAATGTTAAGCCTACTAGTTGTCCTTTACCTTCTTATGTGAAGGTTAGTCATGCCAATTATTCACATCCTAATGAGCAGAAGGCTAAGATGGCCAAGATCCCTCATGTATCCATAGTGGACAGTCTAATGTATGCCATGATAGCTACTCATCCTAACATAGAATTTGCGATGACCAACAAATATGTGCAAATAAAGGCACCAAAATGTGCTCACATGAAAGCAACTTTTTGTAAAATGACTAATTGCAAATGTACCTCTTGTCAAAAAATTCAAATATGAAGTAATGTAAAATGTGTAGTCCAAAAGGATCACATTAAAAAAATGTTGAAAGGAAAAGAAAAGTCAAATACCTTTTGTCTCATTCTCAAAATAAAGGGTCTTTAGACCTTAGCCAAGATGCATGCAATTCAATTTTATAATATCAAGAAAAGAAAAGGAAGAGGCTTGTCGGGTGATTTGAGGAGGTGGGAGGTTGAGGTGGTTATAATCTCTTTCTTCCTTTATCTTCTCCTCTCACGCTTCATTTCTCCCTCTCCCATTTTGGCACAACACTTGCATTCTTTTTCTTATTTCTTTCTCTCCTGTGCTTCATTGCCTAATATCATGAAGAGTGAGGAAGAGGAAGAGAGTGAGGATGGTTTTCATCTATCCATTTCTTGTGTGCCATTTACTTGTGTGTTTTTGAGGCATGGTTCTTGGTGAAGAAGAAAGGTTTCTTGCAGTTTTTGTGGTTAGCAAGTATACTTGCAGCCTCAACTTGGCCGGTTCGAGCTTCTCTTTGTGCCATGGCAGGGTGATGTTCCATGTTTTTGGTGCACAACAGGGGAAACTTGCCATCAACAAGCATCAGAAGAGGCTGAAAATGAAGGAAATGGCATTACCAAGAAGAGGAGAATCCAATGGATGCTTGAAAAGTTCCCTCTTCCATTGAAGAGTTGGAGATTCTTATTTCCAAAGCCACTTTCTATAAGAAGTTCATCCCACAATGGCGGAAACATATTACCATCATGATGCAAGCTCTCTGTGGTGGACTATTTCCTCTTTCTATTGAAGTAACAAGAGACGTGCATCTTGGTGTAAATTGTTTGGGAACAAACTAAAGAGTTGAAACAAAGAGAATGACCATCCATGGAAGATTTGGCATTCATTGAGAAGTTTTTAGACATCATCAAGTGGGAGATCGTAAAGAAGCTTCAGGAGTTGTGATCACTAGGGAATTTGTTCGTGGACGCTCAACAGCAAGATACGTGGGATGCTTGGTATTCTGATAATCTTATGTTTGTCCAATTAGCAACCCACTGGACGTTGGTAGATAGAGTGTTCTTTACAACATACACTATTGAAACCATCAGAAGTTGGCATTATTATAATGATGGCACAACAACGATCCTAAGAAGAATGAGTTTTGATACTTTCAGAACGGAATATCTTCCCCTCTGTAGTGGTTTGAAAGCTGAATTCAGAGATGTTGAAAACAAGGAAGTAGAAGAGATGTTGGCAAGAGAATCCTCCAGAGACTGAAGCCCCTCTCTGATTCTATTCTGTTGAGTACAAACCAACTAGTTGGAGCCAACCCCCTGATGAATGACACAATCAAGAGGCAAGCGCTAGAACGAGTTTAGAGGTATGTGAGAAGAGAGAAGGCAAGAATCAAGGCTGAGAACGAGCTTGCAGTATAAGCGTCCTTTGACACCCTAAAAGCACTCTTTATAAAAGTCCCCATGGCGACTCAAGGTCCCCTTCCTAGTCAGATTTGTCCTGGAAATATTGATGACATGCCAACAAATGTAGTCCCATTGTCAATTTTTAAGGGAGAGTACAATGAAGACCCCGATCTTCATGTAGCAAAATTTATAGTAGCATGTGTGGCTAACCATGCTAGAACACTTGAGCATTGGTTAGCAATATTCCCCGCCACTTTCAAGGGTGCAGCGTTTCAATGGTATGAGAGACAGGCAGCAGGAACTTTTGGCACATGGGACAACCTGAAGTTGGCATTCCTCACTAAATTCAAGCATGAAAGTTTTGAAGAGCGGATGTGAGAGGAGTTCATGAACCTAAGTCAGTCCTCTAGAGAAAGAATAGAAGCTTATGTCTCACGAATGGAATCTATCCTGAAGAGATGGACTAACCATCATTTGGATGAAGGTATCTAGAAAGGAGTGTTCCTCAAAGGCCTACAACTAGAAGTTTGCAAGTTTGTGGAATTAAGAAGACCAGTCAATCTGCAAGTTGTAGTGGAAGGTGCAAGATTGTATGACAAAGTTGAAGCAAGGTTGTCAATGACTCCAGAAGAGGAGTCTTACCTCCTTCCATGCCAAGAATGGTATACCCACCAAATGCAATCCCAGGGACAGTTCCCTATCCCTATTCCCAGATGCAAACAGTGCCGTAGTACAATGCACCTAATCCACTGTGGCCACAGACAACAGTGCTTCAAATGATGGTTCAAGCACAACAACAGTGGCCTCAAACAGTTCCTCCAATGGTGACTCAACAACAATGGAACCCTACCAACTGGAATCAACAACCCAAGTATCAACAGGAGCTCTGAATAAGAATCAGAATAGAGAACCTCTTGGATCAACCCAACTCGTGTATGCAATAATTACAGAAGCTTCCCAAAACCCTACTACAAGTACTCCAGGAGGTGAAAATATGAAGGACTACCTATCCAACTCAGTCACAAGTATCAAGAAATGCTTATGGATGTGATTACAGAGCAGTTATAGACGCTGAAGGTGAATACCGCCAATATATCCACTCCTGTGGGAGATGGGAGAGATGTGATGTGTTATAATACATGGTGTGGAAAGTGCCATCAAGCGGGACATTTAGCCATTGAATGTACCCAAAAACCAATCATTCTTGGAGCCTTCTATTCATACTGTTTGAGGAAGAACCATACAGAGGATATCTGCTCTATGAAAGAGATGCACGAACGAAGAGAAAGATGAAAACACAAGATTCAACTTACGAGAATCCAAAATGACAACGCAGGACATTAGACCAAAGCCTAGGGAGTTTGGTCCTAATTTCGGTCCAAGGAGGTTTCCCTCTCAAAGTTATAGAGGACGACAGTCTGAGAGATCAGAGGTGGAATGTTAAAGATGTGGAGAAAAGGGTCATATCTCCCCGAATTTTCCAAACCCTAGAAGATATGTGGATTAGAAGCCCTTATGTAGCCGATGCAAAGAAGAGGGCCATACTGCAAAAGATTGTCCAAGTCCAACCCCTGTTAAATCTACTTCTGATACCCAATAGAAGACCGAAGAACCTACTTCCAATTTGGTGGAATTGAAAGTGTCTGCAATAACATGAGCAAAGGAGGGAGAACCTGTAGTTCCAAAAGAGAAGGTTCCTTCTGCAAAGACAATGAAATTCAACCTCCCTTGGGAAAAACAGAACAATGCAATCCAAAATAAGGAAGTACATAGCACCACAGAGCCACAGAGGCAGTTGTAGAGAGACAGGATTTGAGGTCCAGAAAATAGAGGATACATAAGTACCTCGTCATGAAGAAGAAGTGCAGATGTTGCCACTCCTGGAAGAAAAAGGGAAAATAAAAGTGGGTGTGGCCCCATTTCCTAGTCTATTGGAAAAGCCTGTGGATCCTATCAAAGAGTATGATTTGGTCAAAGACCTAGACACCTTTAAACCAAACCTAATATTCTGACAGTCGTTGATGCTATCTCCTAGTTGCCGAAATAGATTTAAAAGCATCTTGACAAGAAGACGTGGCCTAAGGATTGCTCCCCCAACAACAAAAAAGTCCTACAGAGCCTCAGATTGATTGATGGAGGCTCATCAGTAAACATAATGACGGATGTGACAATGAAGGATCTAGGTTTGCAAGGAATTCACCCTACCCAGTGGCTTATCAGATTGGCAGACCAAATCAAAATCAAACCGTTGGGCATCCTCCCATACGTAAAAACAACAATGGCAAGAAGAGACTATTGGCTGACATATTTGGTGTTCAAAACAAATTCTTATGGGACCTCATACCCTCTGCTCTTAGGAAGACATTGACTTTTTGAAGCAAGAGCCAGGATGGACTGGTTCAAATGTACCCTAACCCTAGGCAGAGGACCCAATAAAGTAGTGTTGAAATTGCATGGATCGCAAAAAGGCAATGGATCCACATCCATCAAAGTCATAACAGACTCCTCCAACGAAGTAACAGATGGTACATCAGGAGACAAAGAGGCTGTCAAACAGATTTTTCCTAAGAAAACAGAGGCATAGTCCCTAATAGTGGGCACTGTAAGCCAACTAGTGAAGGAAGCAAAGTCTTTGTCCATGGGAGAATACCTCTTGCCTCAACCCGAATTGACTTTTGAAATCATCTCTGATAGCAAGATAGAAACATGGATGTACTGTTCTCCCTATTATATGGCAGTTGCAGAGTCAAAGATCGAGTCAAAAGCAGAGATAGAGCCAGAGACAGAGATAGAAGCAGAAGCAGACACAGAGGCAGAGGACCTATTCTTCTCCTATAGAGCCTCTACAGAAGCAGAGACAAAGCCTCCAGAGGAAGAGGATGAAAATGATGAGGAAGAAAAAGAAGAAGGTTATGAAAGTGCAGATGAAGAAGTTCTTCTGATAGTGGACGATCTTGTTGATATCCCTACAAAGATCTCGGGGTGTTGGATGGAATGACCATGGTTCCATTTGGGTTGACCAATGGACCACAAAATATGCAAAATCTACATAAGCAATGGATCAAAAGTATAAAAATTAAGTTCACAAGTGGCTCTTGTCGCCCTGACCATTCATTCTAGAGAAAAGATGATGTTGATACCTCTTGTCAACAGAAGCTAGAGCCATTAGAGCCACGACTTATAGAAGGTCTGTGCTATGTGACATTCTTGGATGCATCCTCTGAAGATGAATCCCTAAGTCTAGAAGAAATCATCACTCACACAGAAGCAAACAAAGCTACGGTACCCTTCCAGCAATCGCAACAGACAAATGAGTCATTTTTTCAAAAGGAGGACACTGGTTCTAGTGGAACATCAGACGATGACACTACTCCCTTGAAGGAGTCAGACCTCTATCTAGAAGCAATCCATGGGACATTTATCGTTGAAGTGGAAGTTGAAAGGCAAGTGATGTTCCTGGATACTGACAGTACTAAACGTAACCTAAAAGTGGGTCTCAATCTTCTAGAAGAAGAACTAGTGGTCCTGCGAGACCTACTAAAGGAGAACTTAGACTTGTTTGCTCGGTCATACAAAGACCTAAAGGGGATTGACCCTACAGTTTGTCAATACCACATCTATCTAGAGCCTGATGCCAAACATGTGAGGCAGAGACAAAGGCGTATGAATCCTAATTATTTAGCTTTGGTAAAGGCTGAATTATTGAAGCTTCTTGAAGTTGAGTTCATTTATCCTGTGGCTAACAGTGAATGGGTTTTGCCCATTGTGGTTGTACCCAAGAAGAATGGGAAACTTTGAATATGTGTGGAATTTTGAAAGCTGAACTCTTAGATGAAGAAGGATCATTTTCCTATCCCTTTCATAGACCAACTATTGAACACAGTGGTAGGCCATGAGCTCTATTTCCTCTTGGATGGATTCAACGGATATAATCAAGTCCAAATCGCAGAAGAGGACCAATCCAAAACAACCTTCACAACAGAATGGGGAACCTATGCTTACAAAGTGATGTCGTTTGGGCTTTGTAATGCTCCTTCCACCTTCCAACGAGTAATGATAGGTGCCTTCCGAAACCATATGCATGATTTCATTGAGGTGTATCTCGATGACTTCTATGTCTATAGCCTAATCCGTGAGCATTGGGAACACCTAGAGCAATGTTTTGACTGATGCCGAGAGTATGGAATCTCTCTCAACCTCGACAAATGTGTCTTTGGTGTCTCATCAAGAGTTCTTCTGGGCTATATTGTCTATGCACAAGGGATCACAACAGACCCAGGGAAGATTGAGAAGATTGTAGCCTTGACAGCACCAACAAACGTCAAGCAATTTAGAGGATTTCTTGGCCATGTGGGCTACTACAGAAGATTTATTGCACATTTTGCAACTAAGGTAGTCCCTTTGCACAAGCTTCTAAGGAAAGATGCAGATTTCCTTTGGATTGATGATTGCAAAGAAGCCTTTAATACCCTAAAATAGTCCCTCATTAGAGCACCCATCTTGCAGCCTCCTGATTGGACAAAGGAGTTCCATGTGTACACAGATGCATAAGTTGAAGGGCTAGGAGTTGTCGTATGTCAAAAGGCCCCCTCTAAATTAGATAAACCAATCTATTATGTAAGTCGAAAAGTAATTGACCATGAGCGGAACTACACAGTGACAGAGCTTGAGTGCTTAGCAATGGTGTTTGCACTGGAGAAGTTTCGACACTATCTATTGTCAATGCATTTCAAGTTCTACGTGGATCTTGAAGCCCTGTCCTTCCTGATAAACAAAGCAGATGTTAAAGGACAAATGATGAGATGGTTGCTCCTATTTCAAGAGTTTAATTTTGAAGTGGTCACTAAGCCCAGCCGTTCCCATGTCCTAGCCAATCATCTTTCACGGATCCCTCAAGCTGAGATAGGATTGTTGGGCACAAGTTTTTGCACATTTTTCCTTCTTCCCTCACTTCGTTCCGACTAATGGATTTTTTGATATTAATTCTTGTATGTGTTTTCAGGTTCGATTTTAGCCTTTTTCGCATGCGAACCCCTCCTCATTCCCTTGGATATGAGCTTTATTGTGCTCGCCCTATGAACGCTCTTACACCTTAAATACCCTGGTCAGTGTGATGGGGTGTCTAAACTCTAGTCGGTGTGTATCCCGCTTCTTACAATCCATCCCCATTTGAAAGGTTTTTGCCCTCAAAAACAAGGAGAAAAAGAGGGGAGTGATCGGTAGGGTAAGGAAGGGTTGCAGAGTACTACTCAGAGCCCTTTGACAATGAAGAATAGGTGTGGAGAGACTAGGGAAAGCATGCAGTCCTGAACCGGTCGGCTGAAGTAAACTGGTCATAACTTTTGATAGGTGGCTCCAAATGGGGTGTACTATATGTCGAAATGAAGCTTATGATGAGTAATTTCAGCCGATGTAGAATGCGCATGCATGTGATTTGAGTAAGTACAAAATTGTTCTAAAACAAAGTGCAGCCTGCGGGCGGAAAGTGGGTTGTTTGGGGCATGACCAACTAGTCTTCCAGCCGTTGGGTTTCACGAAAAGAGGGAAATTCATCAAGGATGGTTGCTGGGCGCTAAGAGGCTTCTTCCAAGGGTAGGCCTTGCCATTTGATGAGGTATTCTTTGATGGATCGGGATCGTAAGTGCTTATCTCGTTGCCCAATGATTACTTTAGGAACATATTGAGTAATGCCCTCTTCATCGATGGGGGGAAGTTCTTCCACAAAGTCCACTGAGGAGCCTACAAAGGGTTTTAACTGACTGACATGAAACACATTGTGGATTTTAGTGGTAGGGGGAAGTTCTAAGCGGTAGGCCAAGTCGCCAACTCTCTTTAGGTTGCGGTATGGGCCATAGAAGTGGTGGGCTAGCTTGTTACTGCTGCCCTCTTTGAGAGTGGAGTAACGGGACTTAGGCACTTTCAAAAGGACCAATTCCCCTTCTTGGAATTCCAAATGCCTGCGTCTTTCATCAACATAGAGTTTCATGTGTGTTTGGGCCTTCTGAAGATTCATCTTGCATTGCTGACGTAAAGCTTGCAATCGATCCAATTCAGCTTGACTCTGAGGATTGATCTTATCAGTAAACAAGACTATGGAAAGGGGGACCTTATACCCATATAAGGCCTCAAAAGGGGAAACTCCAATGCTAGAGTGTGTGGAGTTATTCTATGCAAACTCAGCCAAGTGAAGCCACGTATCCCAACTATGCTGTACATCATGGCAAAAGTGCCTCAAGTATGTCTCAAGCCATTTGTTCACTCTCTTAGTTTGGCCATCAGCCTGAGGGTGGTATGCAGTGGATGGAGCAAGCTTGGTCCCCATGGAGGTGAAAACTGTCTGCCAAAAGTTGCTTATAAACTTTGCATCCTGATCATGTACTATGACTTGTGGTGAGCCATGCAACTTGAAGACATTTTCCATAAACTGAGTGGCCACCTGAGAGGCAGTATATTGGACCTTAGTGGGGATAAAGTGGGCAGCTTTGCTGAGGCAATCAACTACCACATAGATATTGTTCCACCCTTTCTTAGTCACGGGAAGGCTGGTGATAAAGTCCATTGTGATGTGAGTCCATTTTCCTTCAGGGATAGGGAGAGGCTGCAAGAGGCCAGTGGGCCTAGGTGTACTATCCTTGTTCTGTTAGCATGGAACACATTTGGTCACAATGTCCTTGACGTCCCTCTGTAAGCCTTTCCAATGAAAGCTCTTGGCAATCCTGTCATATGTTTTGAAGACACCCAAGTGACCAGTAGTGGGGCAAGAATACATTTCTTCCATGATCTTCTACGTGAAAGGGCAAGTGTGTGGGATGACAATCTTCCCATGGGACCAAATAAGGCCATGCTTGAGATGATATTGGGATTTTTCAGCCATAAACCCATGCTGTAATTTGTGAAATATGTGGCAGAAATGATCATCGAACAAGTAAGACTCCTGGAGCTCTTCAACCCAATCACTGTGCAATTCTGAGATAGATGACACTCTGCATGCCCATATTTGAGAAAGAGAATCAACCACAATATTACCCTTGCCCCGCGTGTGTGAAATGTCAAAGTCATAGTTCTATAAGGTTGCTACCCATCGCCGTTGCTTAGGAGTCAAAGTAGATTGGGTCAAGAAGTATTGGAGGACTTGGTTATTGCTTTTCACTTGGAAGCGGCTACCATACAAATAGTGGTGCCATTTCTTGATGGCATGGAGGATGGCCAACATCTCTTGGTCGTATACATTCATTTGCATCTCCTTCTCATCAAGCTTGCAGCTTTCAAATGCAATCACACGATGCTCTTACAACAATACTGTACCAATACCCCGTCCATTGGCATCCCAAAAGAATGACTCTTTTTTCAAGCGATCAGTCAAAGGTGCTGCAATGGTGGCATAGTGCTTAATGAAGCATCTATAGAATGAGGAGAGACCAAGGAAGCCATGCAAGGAGGTGGTGGCGGAAGGAATGGGCCAATCCTTAACACATTGCACCTTTTTGGGGTCAGCCTTATACCATTTTTGCTCACAATGTGTCCCAAGTACTCCACATATGTCTGCATGAATATACATTTGCTCTCCTTAGCAAAGAGTCAATGCTCTCTCAATATGTCAAACACCCTCCAAACGTGTGTCAAGTGCTCCATAGATGGCTTGCTGTAAATGAGGATGTCATCAAAGAAAACAAGCACGAACTTGAACAAAAAGGGCTGTAGGATTTTATTCATGAGGCTTTGAAAGGTGGCATGGGCATTAGTCAACCCAAAAGGCATCACAAGAAAATGGTAAAGTCCACGATCAGTCCTGAAGGCCGTTTTGACCTCATCTCCTACCCGCATACGAATCTGATGGTATCCAGAGCGCAAGTCGATCTTAGTGAAAAAGCATGCCCCTTTTAACTCATCCAGCAAATCATCAATCCGTGGGATGGGGTAGCGGTTCTTCACTGTAATCTTGTTCAAATCTCTGTAGTCAATACACATGCGAAAGGAGCCATCTTTCTTTTTTACTAAGAGGACAGGGGATGCATAGGGGGAAGAACTCAATTCGATGAAACCCATCTCCAGCAACTCCTTGATTTGCTTTGCAACCTCTTCATGCTCAACTTGGAGAGTCTATAGGGGGGGTTTGTTTACTGGCTTCGAATGGGGCTCTAGGTCAAGTGGGTGGTCCACTTGTCTCTTGGGAGGGAGGGATGTAGGCATCTGAAATAAGTTATTGTATTCCTCAAGTAAGGCCTGCAAGGCAAAGTCATAGGCTGATCAGAATTGTCCTTATTTAATTGCAAAACAAAGATCTGAGAGCATTTCTTTAACTCTCGTTTGAGTTGCTTTGCTGTAATGAGCTGAAAATCAGCATGATCTCGAACTCCCTCTAGGTGGATAGGCTGTCCATGCATCATAAACTCCATGTAAAGCTAAGAGAAATCCATAGCAATTTTTCCCAATTGTTTCAGCCAATCACAGCCCAAGACAACATCAATGGGGCCCATATCTAGGGCAATCAGATCAACCAGTGCCACATAATTTTCAGCCAAGCATAAGGGAACTGGAGGACATACATGTGTGCTAATTTCTTCTTCTCCGTTTGCTACTTGGACCTTCAACGGGTGGTGTAATGCCATAGGAATACATTTCAACTGGTCAATGACTGATTTATTGACAAAACTGTGCATGCTTCTGCTATCCACAAGGATAAAAACATGCTTCCCATTGATACTGCCTTGAATGTGAAGGGTACTGGGACTATGCGAACCTGTCCAAGCATCCAAGGAGATCGAGCAAGGGAAGTGGGAGGTGGGTGGGATGTTAAATCAAGTATCTGTGAGGGCGCACCACCCTGGTCGAAGGGAAACCCATCCTCCAGGTCATAGAACTACTCATGATCAACCTCCTCCGTAGGCTCAGTCTGATCAATGGCCAGATCATCCTCCTCATTGTGCCAATCTTCCATGACATAAATGCTATTAACTTTGACCTTAGCTATCTTGTACGGGCATTTGGAGGCATGATCAGCAGTGTACTTATCTCCACATTTAAAGCATAGGCCCTTTTCTTTCCGTTCCTCGACAACATTTGGGAGATGAATTGTTGACTACTGGATCCATGGGAAGGTGATGCTGCGGACTATTTATTTTCAACATACCGATTTTCAGCCATAGAGCTCGATACTGTCCCAAAAGTGCCCCTTTTTCGTTCAGCATGGAAGGTGGGGTAAGTGGGTACTTTGGGGCTGGTATTAGGCATAGAAGAGCCTCAAAAACCACCTCCTTATGGGGCCGATTGTGAAGGGATGCAGGGAGGAGGTCCAAGACCTTGCTAAAAATGCTCATTCTTACGGTACTTTGTTGCATATCTCTCAGCCAGTTTGATTGCATCAAACAGTGTAGTGGGTTTTTGGGCCATGACATCAGTTGATAGACTCGGTTCCAACCCATACATGTACTTGTGCAATTTAGCATCGTCACTGATGCTTTCCACATACATGGTCAAGTTCATGAATTGATTGGTGTAGTCACGTACAATGAGGTTATGTTGGTCAAGAGTGTACCATCTTCTTGCCAACCGTTCTTTTTCCACAGGGGACACAAAAACTTGGACCATATGCATTTTGAAATCTTCCCAATCAATGAACTGTTGATTCTCCCAATTGATAGTGCCACCAAGTGTGGGAAAAACCTTTCAAGTGGAGAGAAGCAAAAACTTCCAAGTGGAGAGAAGCAAAAAGTATTTTCTGCTCATCAGTGTGGGGGTAGATATTGAAGTAGGACTCCAACTTGGACGTCCATTCTTCCACGTCAGATGGTGAGGGGGATTGCCCATTGTACTTTGTGAGAATGACCTTGTCATGCAAATCATAGGGCCCATGTTGCCCATGAAATCCTTGTTGTCCATGCATCCCGTGGTGGCCATACATGCCCTGCTGTCCATATATCCCTTGTGGTGCATTTAGCCCATGTTGTCCATTATAGCCATGCTATCCATGATTACCAGGCTAGCCATTTGTACCATATTGTCCTTGATGGGGCTGATTCATATGTGGTGCATGGGGGCTCCTAGGTAGAGCGGGTGAAATTCGACCCAAGGTAGGGGAAGGCCTCAAGTGAATATTGTCGGCATGGTGGATGGGGGAATTCAATAGGGGCTCATCATGCATGTGAGAGGATTCCCCGATCTCATAAGTAGAAGGGGAAATTCCCTTAGCGCCAAGTATACCCTGTGGTCCATGCGACGGTTCCTGATGTGGAGGGTGTCTAGACTCATGTCTAGAGTCATTGGTCTTCTCTTGGGATGAAGCAGTCGCTAACTGAGCAACAAGAGCAGTGAGCTATTCCAAAGTCTATTGGCTCTTTGAGTTTGAGATAGCCATGTGCTCGATCGCTTCATCAAACTTAGACATCATCTGGCGATGGTTGGTGACCATATCATTGTGGCGTTCCATATGACGGAGCTCGTGTTGACAGAGGGTGCGATTAACAAGGGTATACGGGTCTATCTCAGGCATGTCCTCCTGTATATCACCATAGTAATCTTGCGTTGAGCTTGGTTCCTCATTCATGGAGGTCCGGGAGTCTCTAATCTCCCTCTTGGGCCTTGCTTTTGCCTTTTTGGCCAGCCATCTGGATGCAGTCCAAAAGACCTGCTGTTAGTAAAAAGGGCGTAACTCTTAGTAGGAAACTCCGATTTGCTGAGGTTTTGGGCTCAAGTATGAAGGGACAACGGCCTCTTCCAGATGAGATATTAACCTTTATGATAGAAAATGATTAGAATTTTCTGTAGGGGTTTAATAGTGCCTATCTTGGAGCGGTCTGCAACCTGTCCATAGTGACCCTAGTGCACAAAAATGGGCATAACATTCACACCGTAACTCTGATTGGGGATATTTTTGATTCAAACCGAAGGGGACAAAGCCCTCTTTGAGATGAGCTATAGGATTTACCCCATATTTAGGACAGAATTTTCTGCAATTGGATCTTTGTGACAGTCCTGCAGGACTGTGACCATAAACATTGTCTATCCCTTAGTGCCAATGTCTGACACGGATAGAGCATAGACTAAGGGGCCTGATCTGACACCTCAATAGCATTTTGAGCATACTGAACATAATCCTGAGCATCATTGCATACCCATCAGCTCTTCCATTCATGCATAAGTACATTCACTACCATACATCTCCATTGATTGCATGTACCTCAAGTGGCATACATGGGTTCCATTATCATTGCGGGGTATTCAAGAGGGATCATTGGGGTAGGGAAGTGTGGCTTATGGAAGTACCTGCGCATGCAAACAAGTATTGGGCTCCGAATCACCGAGAGGTGGGCAAAGTTCCCCTCGGGCCGGGTTGTGCACCCCTTCAGGGTCTTAAGTGGTAAGGGAGGGTCACCTCTCTTTTGTCTTACCACCTCACCTGGCATCGGCCTTTTTCCTCAGCCGGAGTATACATGGTAGACATTTTTAATTAGCAATCAACATGAGATGCATTGGAAAGAAGACATTGGGCCTTTTCATGAGATACAAGGAATGATGAGGGTTGGGGTAGGGGTTACCTTGGCAGTCCAGTGACTCACTGGCTGCTACTTACCCAATTTGCAATGGCTAATATTCTTCCAAGATCATAAGACAAAGTAGGGGTTAATGTCAGCCATTACAATGAATTCCTGGGAAGAGGTATGATACTTGTATGCAATCTTGAATCTCTCCAACACAATTTGTTGGTTGGGCATCCATGGAAGAGTGATTCAGCCTTCGAGTGCTCTTGCTAATGAAGAAGGTTCCCAAGCTTATCCCTGAGCTTGAACTTCAAGAACGAGAAGCTTCAAGTGAAGCTTTCATAGCTTCGCACAAAGCTCCCATGCGTGCTGAGCTCAATGGCTTCATCTGGGCAAGAGGAACCCTTCATGGGCTGAAGGGGTTGTGGGGTTGAGCTCTCCAGGTTAGAGGAAGCTTTAATTAGGAGAATCCATGGTTGCCCCAAACTATTTCAAACAGTCCCAGCTGCTGTCCACCATGGAAGTTGATTCTCGAGAGCAAGGATGTCAAAGAGGGAAGCCCAAGGAGCTAGAGCAATGCCTTGGAGTGGCAGGGAGGGGAGGGCAGCACAGGGGAAGTGGTAGGAGGGCTTGGGGGGAGTAGGACAGCCAACGCAAAATGCGCCGCAAATTGCAGGGCTGTCCTATAGGCCTCTTGGACAGTAAAACCCCCCCCCCCCGGTCCACCTCTTGATCAGGAGCTTGGGAGGTCAGGGAAGAAGTCCCGGGGCTGATTGATGTCGGGGAGCACCTTCAAATCAGGTTTCTTGGGATTTCTTTGGGCTGGCAGCCATGGCAACTTGCAGGAGAAGAGACAGAAAGAGGGCTGAGGCAAAACGTAACTGAGGTTTTGCCCTCTTCCAACTCTTGGGACTCTAAACTTGGCCTGGAACCCTTAAAATTTGCATGTAAATAAGTGACGACCTGTTATTTTAACCATTTTACCTCCAGATATGTCTGATTTCTAGCCATAGCTCTTGCTTGCTCCAAAAAGCTGAAGTTAACTACAGTCCTTCTTGCTGTACCTGTACCTGTAAGCTAAGTAACTAGGGTTTTTCGGATTTGAAAAGGGAGAAAGGGGAAAGAGGAAAAGGACCAAAGCCTGAAGCTTTGATACCACCTGTAATGAAAGAAGCTGAGGGGAGAGAGAAGGAGAGCTGAGGAGAGAGAAAGAGAACAAGAAGAAGAAGGAAGAAGACTAGAAGAGAAGAGAGAAAGAGAGAAAAGAGGAGAGAAAGGAGAAGGAAGCCATGGAAGCTAGAGATGAAGGTGAAGAGTGTGATCTTGATAATAACTAACTGCCCTAATCTGGGGCCCTTACACCTTAAATACCCCGGTCAGTGTGACGGGTGTCTAAACCCTAGTCGGTGTGTATCCCGCTTCTTACAAATTCACTCTTCTTAGCATTGACCTGTAGTCTTGCTTGCGAAGCTCTTGAAAAACAATAGATATATTTTTTCTCTGCTCTTTCTCAGACCGTGAACATATTAGAATGTCATCAAAGAAGACACATGTGAACTTTGAGTGAGGTTTGAAAATTCTCTCCATCATTCGGTTGAATGTGGCAGGTGCATTAGTATAGTCCAAATGCTATAAGAAAAGCTAATCTTATGAGAATCTTCAAGTGCTATCCATATTTGTTATAGCGGCTCTTGAGATCAATGCAACTAAAGATACTAGCCCCTTGCAACTTATCCAAGATATCATCTATCATTGGGATAGGAAAACGATTCTTGACTGTGATCTTGTTCAAATATCTGTAGTCTATGCACATGCAGAAAAAATCATCTTTCTTCTGAACAAGATTGGAGAGTAGTATGGAGAAGAGCTAGGTTGAACTAACCCTTTTTCCAACAGTTCAATAACTTATTTTAGGATCTCCTCTCCTCTTGCTGACTTACACTTACTCAATAAGGTGGTTGTTTAGGTGTGGTGAACTGCCTGGGATAAGATCAATTGTGTGATCTTCCGGGAGCTTAGGAGGTAACTCTCCTAGGAGTGAATCACTAAAACAATCTTCATATTGTTTATCAAAATCATGTCTGGCTTGATCAATTGAAGAGAGGGGTTATTTTAAAGTGTGAGACTTAGAAGCATTAGTTGGTATTGTGTGTTCATTAGAGACATCAAGTGCCCTTGAGTCATTAGCTTCTTTTGACTCTCTCACAAAAATCATGTACGCAGAAATAGCTTTCTTCATTTCTTTAGAAATGCTAACATGACTAACCATTGGCACAGGTCAATCTCCAGCATCAGCAATGCATACTATGTTCTAACCCTTGAATTGAAATGCAAGGGTCTTCTTAACAAAATCAGGAAGAGGTATAATGTTGTAATGCCAAGGCATGCCTAAGATAATATCAAAGTTACCAATGGGTGCAAGTAGAAAAGATTCTTGGTCACGGTAATCCCCAATTCTAAGATTCAACTTTCCTTGGACAGGAGTAGAATTGGTTGTAAGCCCTTAAAATGTTGAACCTGGTCCAATTGGTGTTCTCAATCGATCCGGTGGAATTTATAGTCTTTCAATAGTATCTACTGATACGAAATTATCTATGGACCCTAGATCAAAGAGTATCAAAACTCGTTGATTGTTGAGTGTCCCCCCCAACCCTTTAAGAGTTGTCTTTTCTTCTCATTTGAATGAGTGTTAGCTTGCACATCTGGAATCAAATTTGAGGATGGTTGAGGAGGATCTTTAGCCACATTTGCTTCCTTTCTTTTGTGAGGACAATCACGTTTCATATTCCCTAGCTCACCACAAAGAAAGCATCGTCCTTCCTCTTTGTACTTTTGTATCTCAGAGGGTGAGAGATACTTGTGCTTCTTCTTCTTACCCTCTGGCTTTGAATATTGGTAATGGGTAAAGATAGGTCTTCTTCAATTATTCTTGTCTCTTGGTTGATCATAGAGCTGCTCTTGTCTAGCTATGTAATAACTCATCTCCAACTTTCCAGATGTACCAGGTGTTGAGATATCGAGCTCCACTCGTGATACGCCAGGGTGACCGTTGTGTATTTATGTCACCGACTTGTCAGTTGCAGATGCGGTTGGTACACCGCCCATGAATAATAGCTAGATGACAGCTATCCTTATCTACTCTAGTTCGTGGCTCAGTTAGTATGCCACCTTAGTTAGTTGAGTTTGGTTTGAGACCCATATATAGGGTTCTTCTATTTCTTTGTATGAGTGTTTTTTTGGCTTACACAACTAAGAAGAGGAAAACAGTTTTCAGCCTCCACCTTTGTGTGTATTCCCCCATTGTGCAAGCAAAAAAGCTACAAGTGAGACTCCTTCCTTCTCTCCCACAATCTTGACATAGTATCAGAGCCTTGTTCGTGGTAAGGAGCTCAAGAAAGCAAGCCAAGCTCACGGTGTTCTGGTAAGAGGAGTAGTGTTGCTTTCATTTTCTGTTTTGGGAGCAGATCTCTGCAGGTAGCACAGCCGGAAATTGCAAGAGTGCATTGTCTCAGGTTGAAACGCCCTTCGCGGCGACCCTGTTTTTTTTATTTGAGGCCATTTCGGGGCCTGTTTTGGAGGCGGAAGTTTTCTGCATGCACTCATGAAAAGGCCCAGTTTTATGCTGTGCAGCCACTGTTCTACAGGTCTGTGAAAAGTTACTGTAGAAATTGCATCGTATATACCTGTGCGCAGAGACATTGGGAGTTACAGAATCATCCCCGTTGCCTGTTGATGCAAAATCGTCACTAGGAAGTGACTGTGTGGTCAAATACCACTTTTGTCAGTTTTACAGATTAGCCCTTGTGAGGCTGAAGTTGTGTTCTTTGCAGTGACAGAATTTTTTGCAGTGTTCTGTAATGGCGTCTGATTCTCTTTCACAGATTGTCACTGAAAAGCTTGACAAGAACAACTTCCAAGCATGGAAGTTTAGAATGACGAATTTTCTTATGGGAAAAGGATATTGGGAATTTGTTGCAGGAAATGAACAAGAACCAGTTCTTCCTGATGTTCCTAATCAACAGCAAATGCAGGCATTCAAAGCATGGCATGAGAGAGCCAGGAAAGTTATGTACTGGCTGTCTATCAGTATTTCAGACTCTATGATTGTGCATATTCAGGATGCAAGTACACCAAACGAGGCATGGGATACTTTGTCAAAAATGTATAGCACAAATACGCAAGCCAGGAAAATGCAGCTCAAGCAAGAGTTGTATAATGTGCAAAGAGAAAATATGAGCATCAATGACTACCACATGAAGGTGAAGAAGATTGCAGATGCACTTGCTTCCATTGGGTCGCCAGTGGAAGATGATGATTTAGTTTCTGTGACCTTGAATGGTCTAGGAAAGGATTATGTACAGGAGGAACTTCAAAAGAAGCTGTCTTCTACTCAAATGCTGGAAGAGGTAGAGGTAGAGGTAGAGGAGGCCGATTTGGAGGCCGTGGTAGAAATCAGAATATGCAGCAAACTCAAGAAAACCAGTCCTATGGAGGAGGACGTGGTAACTCTAGAGGCAGGGGGAGCCAAAGAGGTCGTGGTGGATGGCAAAGAGGTCAAAATGCAAACAATAATGTTGAATGCTACTACTGTGGTAAAATGGGTCATATGGCTAAAGACTGTTATAAAAAGCAGAATGACATCATGAATGGAAAACTGCAACAAGGGAATTATGCATCTTCTAGTAGACAGGGTGATGACAGAAATGAGCATTTGTTCATGGTGCAGCACATGAACAATTCTGTGACAAGTGCAGAAGAAAGCAATGATGTATGGTATGTTGACTCAGGTGCATCAAACCACATGACAGGTCATGCAGAATGGATGGAGGATGCAAGGAAAATGGAAAAACCAGGATTTATGGAGACTGGTGATGATACTGCACATCCTATTGTGCAGATTGGAAAAATTCCTTTGTCTATGCAGGATGGGAAAAAGAAATACATGTCCAATGTATTTCATGTCCCGAATATCACCAAGAATCTGGTTTCTGTTGGTCAAATGGTTGAACAGGGCTTGCAAGTCAGATTTAATCCTCATGGATGCTTTGTTGAGGATATGAAAAATAAAGGTCGCTTGATAGCAAAAGGAAAGAAGAAGGGCAGAATGTTTACATTGGATGCAGACATGCCTGAATTGAGTGCAGCAATGTTTGCACATGGGACCGGTGTAGTTGCAGATATTGATATCTGGCATAAACGCATTGGTCATGTTAATGTACAGTGACTTAAATCAATGCAGGCCCAAAATATTGTTGCAGGATTGCCTAAATTCAAGGTTGCAAAAATGCATAAGATATGTGAAGCCTGTCAGTTTGGAAAACAGGCAAGGAAACCATTTCCTAGATATGTTCAAGAGAGTAAGAAGCCATTGGAATTAATCTACTCTGATGTGTGGACTACTAAAGCTGCATCTCTTAGAGGCTGTCATTATTTTGTCAGTTTTATTAATGACTATAGCAGAAAAGTTTGGGTGTATTTTATGAAAAAGAAAAGTGAAGTTTTTGGGCATTTCAAAACTCTTGAAGCTATGGTTGAAAAAGAAACAAGTCTGCAGATAAAATGCCTAAGGTCAGATGGAGGGGGAGAGTACCTCTCAAATGAGTTTGCAAGGTTCCTGCAGGAGCATGGCATAAAGCAGCAATATTCATGGAGTCATATCCCACAACAAAATGGAATTGCAGAAAGAAAAAACAGGCATATTGGAGAGGTATCTTGTGCCATGCTCAACGAAAAAGACTTGCCAGATTTTTATTGGGCTGAGGCAGTTGCTACAGCAGTCTACATAATGAACAGGACTCCCACTGCAGCAATAGATGGCATGACTCCAAAGGAGAGGTATACTGGTAGGAAACCAGATATTTCTCATTTGAAAATTTTTGGCTGCATTGCCTATGTTCATGTGCCAGATGAGTTGAGATCCAAGTTGGATCCAAAAGCTGAGAAGTGCATCTTTATTGGTTATTCTCTGCAGCAAAAAGGGTATAGATGCTATAACCCTTCTACTCGTAAGTTTACAGTGAGCAGAGATGTTGTTTTTGATGAGATGAGTAGCTGGTATAAACCAGTAAATGTGATTGATAATGTAGATGCACAAAATGGTAATGTTGCACAGAATTCTCAGCAGCAGTCACAAGATATTAGTGGACCTGGAGCGTCCTCTAGCAGTGGTTCACATTCTTCTCCATGGACAGGCAGATTGAGATCAGGAGAATCTTCTCAAAACAATGCAGATAGTGGTATGCAGGTATCACGAAAAGGAAAAGAGAAGGTAGATCAGCCCATGTTTGATGTGAATGCAGGTCACTCTTATGTGGATGGTGAATCCAATGGCTCAGAACAGAGCATTGATGATGAGTTGGGTATTCCTTCTATTGTTACACCTGGAGTAAGGAAGACCAGGGATGTTTTGAGAGCACCTGGGAGTGAACCTATTTTGCGCAGGTCTACGAGAGCTAGCTATCATGTGGATAGGCTGAAATATAATGGATTTACAGCCATTCACTATGCATATATGGTCAAAGTGATACAGGAGCCAGAACCCACTTCTTTTGAGCAAGCCATGGGAAAAGAAAAATGGGAGAAAGCCATGGATGAAGAAATGGATGCCTTGGAAGCAAATGCTACATGGGAATTGGTACCTTTGCCTAAAGGTAAGAATGCAATTGGCTGTAAGTGGGTTTATAAGGTGAAGCACAATGCAGATGGTTCTGTGAATAGATACAAGGCAAGATTAGTAGTCAAGGGGTATGCACAAACATATGGCATTGACTATGAAGAAACATTCAGTCCGATTGCAAGGATGGCAACCGTAAGAGCAGTCATTGCTATGGCTGCATCAAAAGGGATGGTCTTTACATCAGATGGATGTAAAGAATGCCTTCTTGCATGGTGATTTGCAAGAAGAGGTCTATATGGAGCAGCCACCAGGTTATGTGCATGCTGTTCATCCTGAGTTTGTTTGCAGGTTGAAGAAAGCCTTCTATGGCTTGAAGCAAGCACCTAGAGCATGGTCTGACAAGATAGGACAGTATCTTATCACTATTGGCTTTCAGATTTCCAAGGCAGATTTCTCACTTTATGTGAGAAAAACAGAGAAAGGTATTATGCTACTTGTCATTTATGTTGATGATTTGATTATGACAGGTGACAGTGATGAAGATATCCTTCATGTGAAAATGCTATTGAAGCAGAAGTTTGAGATGAAGGATTTGGGAGAGCTGTGTTATTTCTTGGGCATTGAGGTGATTAGATCACCAAGTGGGATACAGCTCTTGCAGAGGCAGTATGGATTGGACATGTTGTCCAAATATGGGATGACAGGCTGTAAGCCTATTTCAGTTCCTTTGGAGCAGAATGTGAAGTTGAGCACAGATGCAGGTGAGCTTCTGGAAGACCCTACTATGTACAGACGCATAGTAGGAAGCTTGATTTATATGACTATTACCAGGCCAAATTTGAGCTATGCTGTTGGATTGGTAAGTCAGTTTATGCAGGCTCCAAGGAAACCGCATTTAGATGCAGTTAGACGCATACTCAGGTATGTGAAGTCCACATTACAATATGGACTATTTTATGAGACTGGGGTACAGATACAGTTGCATGGATACACTGATGCTGATTGGGCTGGTAGTATTTCTGATAGACGATCTACCAGTGGGTATGTGTTCTCTTTTGGGAGTGCTGCAGTCACTTGGAGCAGCAAGAAACAGCCTACAGTTGCCTTGTCGAGCATAGAGGCTGAGTACAGGGGTGCAGCAATGGCTGCATGTGAGGTAGCTTGGTTGCATAAGCTACTTTATGATATGCATCAGTCTACAGATGGGCCAGTTGTCATTTATTGTGACAACATGAGTAGTATACACTTGGAAAATAACCCAGTCTATCATGCTAGAACAAAGCACATTGAGGTGCATTATCACTATGTGCGGGAGAGGGTTTTACTAGGTCTTATTGATCTAGTTTATGTCAGCACAGAGGATCAGGTAGCTGACATATTCACGAAGGCATTGGGCGCAGAGAAGCTGCGCAAGTTCAGAGACCTGCTTGGTGTGCAGGAATTGGGATTGAGCTCGAGGGGGAGTGTTGAGATATCGAGCTCCACTCGTGATATGCCAGGGTGACCGTTGTGTATTTATGTCACCGACTTGTCAGTTGCAGATGCGGTTGGTACACCGCCCATGAATAATAGCTAGATGACAGCTATCCTTATCTACTCTAGTTCGTGGCTCAGTTAGTATGCCACCTTAGTTAGTTGAGTTTGGTTTGAGACCCATATATAGGGTTCTTCTATTTCTTTGTATGAGTGTTTTTTTGGCTTACACAACTAAGAAGAGGAAAACAGTTTTCAGCCTCCACCTTTGTGTGTATTCCCCCATTGTGCAAGCAAGAAAGCTACAAGTGAGACTCCTTCCTTCTCTCCCACAATCTTGACACCAGGTGTATGCAAACTTTCAGCTATGATGGCAAACTCCATCATGCGAGATAAGGTTTCATGTGGATACACCTTCATGATTCTGTGTAGTAAATGAGGGAGTAGGGCAGCTTCAAACTTCCTTTTCTTCTCTTCATTGCTAATCTCCATGAAAGAAGTAACCTTGAGAAGAGTAGACCAAAACTTGTCCACATAACTAGTGACCTTCTCATGCTCTTTCTAGCTTGGCCAATCCCACTCCTTCTTGACATCATTCTCAAAATCAGGAGGCAAGAACTGAGCATAAAACTTCTTCTTGAAAATTTCCTAAGTTATAGGTTTCCTTCCCTCCAAAATGAGAGTCAACCACCAATTGCTAGCTGTGTCTTTCAAGTGCATGCCTACATGCCTGAGCTTGGATTTTTCTGAGAAATTACCATAAGAAAAAGCAACTTCAAATTGCCTGACAATGGCTAATGCCTTAGTAGAATCTCTCTTATCGGAGTAAGAGTCAAAATATATGTCCTTATCCCCAAACTTGAAAGTCTTAGTCTTCTTAAGCTTGCTCCTCTTATGGTCCCTCTTTGTCCGTTTGCGAATTGCACGAGAGTTAGAACCAAGAGAGTAGAAACTAGAAGACGATGAGGAGGAGGAGGAACTTGAGTAATCAGGGGAGTATCTGGTTGCTGAGGGAGATGACTCCCTCCTTATCTACCTCACTCGAGGTGAGGTCTTTCTACTCTTCTTGATCCGAGAGTCCTTCTTCCTTCTAGGAAGCTTCTCTGCAATTGGGTGCTTTGCACCTTCACCATCAATTGGTGCAACGTTGTTTCCTCCAGTATCACCATCTTTTGGAGGATTCAGTCCTTCATAAGTAGCTTCTTCCCTTTCCCTTAAGTTGTCAATCAATTGACGTACTTCAGGAATTTCCAACAAGCTATGGTACTTTTATGCAGTCACAGGGCTACAGCCATAGTGCTATGGATCCGTGCTTGTATAGAAGAAAGCCTATGATGGATCTTTGCCTATTTTGGTCCTCTATGTGGATGTCCATTGAGCCTGTAATTGCTCACTTGTAGGTGCCTCATCAATTGCCATCTTTACCTTCTTCTTGCAAGGATCGCCTTTACTTTGAGAAAAGTAAAGAGACTTGCTCTCATACCAGTGTTATAATATCCGAGATACACACTCAAATTTCTTATATACTTAAAAAAATATATAGTAAATATTATGTTGGTGTAGAGAGAGAACAAATGAGAGAAAAGAAAGATGTAGAGAAAGAGAGAGAGATAGAGAAATTGACAACACACTAGGGACTGGTGGAAGATGGGCCAGTCCCCCCCCTTGTGGAGTTATATTATTAACAAGGAGCAAGCTCCTCCATTACACATAAACCAATTCTTACTTATAGATCTTGGACACAAGATCACGATTCCTTGCATAGTATACAACTAGCTAACCGTTGCACAACTTGGAAGTTGGCACCTTTTGATCCTTCTTGAGTCTCCTTCTCTCCTACACAATATGTGTAGGGCTCTCCTCTTGGCGCTTGATTTCAGGAGAGCTTCTGCAATACTTGCACCTTCTCTTCTCCTCTTGGAACTTGATCTCAGCATAGCTTCCGCAGCACTTGATTTCAGTAGAGCTTGTGCAGCACTTGCACCTTCTCTTCTTCTCTTGGATGCATGCATAGTGATGCTTCCTTCACCTCTCTCACACCCAAGGAGAGCCTCCTCTTTTATAGGTTTTCAAGAGCTTCTCCTCTTGGAGGAGAGAGACTTGAGTGGATCTTCATCCAAGATGTGGTTGTTCCAGGACCTACTCTGCAACACCAATTTCAAGATATCTTCGTGTTGCTCAAATGAAAAAAACGTCCAACACAAAAGTTGTAGATCTCATTGTTTCTGATAACCCTCACGGGCCATTTTTAGAGATCTTCTTTCTATCACGAGATATTTTAAAAATGGATTAACCATGTCTTTTTTTAAAAAAAACAACTTCTCAAACTTGTACTCTTAAATTTGGTCCATGTAACCAGGAGAGTTCATTAAATTGCCTTGGGCCTCAACCTTAAGATTGACTTCCTTGCTTCCAGAGAATCATGTCTCTCATCTTTCTTAGTGAGAGAATTACCTCTCTTGTCTTTCTTAATGAAAGAAATGACCTTAAACCTTGACTTGTAAGGGAGAGGATGACCCCAAATGAATGCAATGCTCATTACACACAAGTAAACATTCCCAGGCATCCTCGGATGCACACGTAAATACATATACACAATGCTAATGCACTTCCTCTTCTTAGAACTTAATCCATCTTCATTTACATGTAACTCCTTGGTTCTTGTGCACACTCTTACACTTGGCAGACACTTCTTTCCCCCTTCATAACTTGTACTGTCTATACCAGATATCCCCGTCATAGTGCTTTGATCACCCCATTAAGTGATGCACTAGGAATACTGGTCTCTAAATGGTCTCATGGCCATGCTAGATCATCATCAACACTTAAAGAAAAGTGAGTCATTAACTTATTGGCATAAATTTATTAAATAGAGAATGCGTAATAAGCAATCAATATACTGACAGAATAAAACAGGTACTTCAACTTTGATGGCTTTTATACATCATTCCTAGCTATGAACCCTATTTATTTATGAATATCGCTAAATTTTTATGGACATCCATGTATTATAAGATCAACCCTATTTTTGTTTATGGATAGCTCTCATGCTTAAGAATACTCACGTACATTCTCTTGTATACGATTAGCACTATTTTTTAATTATGGACATCTCTCATATTTAAGAATAGTCCAATATATTCTCTTCTATCAAATCACTATAAGGGATTAGGCCCATAAATGCCCTCTTCACATGTTCTTTGAACTTAAAACTTACAAATACATCTATAGTGCAATAAAGATCTAGTCAAAAGACTCATATCCAAAATCACATTTCTTTCACATCATATAAACATGATTTTGCATATATTAATAAATAGGATTTTTTTGTAATTATCATTGTCATATTCACATGAGTATAAATGCCCAATACAGGGGGGAAATAACTAGGGAGTTGCTAGTTATAGAACTATAACTAAAGATAGAGTTTTATATCTAGCAACTCCCTAGTTTTCTTTTATCCTCCCTTGTATCCACACTGTGTATTATTCATATGGACTTAATCCACATTGTATGAAAATATACACACTATATCACTGCTTGACATTAAAAAAAATTGAAGGAAAAAAAATAGATGGATTCAAATCTCCTTGTGATGATGTACACATGGTATATGGAGTGACCATAATGTTTTGCTCTTCATCATGTGGCTCCATCTTTTCACTTGTAATGCTTTACCGAATATGCAAGCCCACAAAGTAATGTGGCACCTACAATGATATATACCTTCATTTGTAAAAAAAGACCATATAAAATGAAATTAACTATACTAGATATTAAAATAAAGAGGTCTGGATTGAAAATCCTAAACAACATCAAAAAGCTCATGCTCGTTGTTATACACTTATTGACATGATGCTATTACACTAGACCTCATTCATGAATAAATGAAAAAATTCATGTAAAAATGGGTTTACCAAATGCTATACTCACTTACCCTCTTATATGATCAGACACATGCTATGTGTTTGCATAATACACATAAATAGTGCAAAATTAGAAATTGTAGGATTGATACCTTGACAAGAAATACAAGAGATTAGTAATTGAGGAATACCATGTGTGACAATTTTGATTGTTCAAATGGCATGATGATGAAATATTATAAGTAGGACGTGGATACCATGGTGATTACATAATCCAAAGCAGAAAAAAAACTTGAAAAACTTTGGGAAAAGCAAGAATGAGTAAGAAATGAAGCTCTTAAATGGGTTGCAAAAATGCAAAGAAAGGAGCAAAGTCAAGGATTTAGTTCCAGAGAAATGAGAAATAATGAGAATGACTAGGATGGTGTGGCAAGAGAAGCAAAAGGTGACATACAACAATTAGGAGTTCAGGAAAGTAGTGGATCACAGGAACTATTTCAAGCATTAGCCAAGAAGCCATCATTACAATAAACCTCGAAAATATACTAGATCTAATTCTTGGATTTAAGAAGAAGTTGTTGAGAAAGATTAGAGTGGAATAGTAGAAATTATTTTATGAAGTAGTCAAACATAAAAAAGTATTGGAATGTCAACCATGGTTGGTGGATTACCAAATCCCGACTATAGAAGTTGAATATGGAGGGAAAGTGCTAAATAATGTCATCTTGGATGATGGGGGATTAGGAGTCAATATCATCCCAAAAAAGTTATGCATGGCTAACACAATAGGTGAGTTGTCACCAAATCCTTTTCAGGTAAAGACAACATATCAACCACTGGGAATCTTGAAGAATCAGAAGATCAAGATAGCAAGTGTTATTTTTAAAGTAAGTTTTAAGCTCTTCAAGATGGATGAGATAGAAGGGTCTTATCAAATGTTGTTAATAAGACCCTGGTTTAAGTTGGCAAAGTTGAAGTAGGATTGGGGAGCTAAAGTAGTCACCTTTCCCATGGATCAAAGGAAATTTGATTGTGTCAAGGAAATAATATTTTGTTATATTAAAAATCTAAATTTGTGATTCCTCAAACTATTAATCTTGTAGAGGAAATAGGAGATGATAAGGAAGGTTTTTTAAAGGCTAATCCTACAATTGCTCATATATTTGAGATGGATGTGAAAGGCATAATCCAAGGATACGATATTTGACCATCAGGAGAAACTTATGTATAATAGTCAAAATTTCAAGAATGCAAGTTTGAAACATAGATCTGAGGTGTAGAAGCTTGTGAACAACACAATAATTCAAGACTATAGGTCCCGGTTAAAAATCTCAGACATGGAGGAAATTAAAAAATGGAGGTAAAGATAGAGCAATCTAGAATTCAAGAAAGTAGGGTTGTAACAAAAGAATAGCTAGATTATGAGGAACTATAAGAGAAAGTGAACCAACAAGCTATTATTCAAGTTAAACAGAGGTATGAGCATACTATGGTGCATTTATCTAGAGTATTTGAAAATTAAGTGCAAGTAGTTAATTTGAATATGGAGGATAACCCAATGCCTATAAAGGTTAGTCTATATGTGTATAAGACATTCAAGTAGAATTTGGTGGAGTTATGCAAGGCATTTTAGGATATTTTTGCTTGGGAATACACAAACATGAAGGGGTTTGATCCAATTGTATGTCAATATCCAATTTATTTGAAAAAGGATGGTAAACCAATTATTCAAATGAGGTATAAGATGAATCTGAATTATCCTAAGTATGCAAAGGAGTAAATTGATAAGCTACTAAGAGTTTTATCAAACTAATGAATGAGGTCATATGGCTATCACCAATTGTTGTGGTCCCTAAAAAGAATGGATTCAGGTATGTGTAGATTATAGGAAATTGAACACAAAACCATTACATGTCCATTTCCTATTCCTTTTATAGATTCATTATTAAACCATGTGGCTAGACACCAAATGTATTATTTTCTACATGTTTTCTAGATGGATTTTCAAGCTATAATCAAATAAGGATTGTTCCAAAAAACCTTGATAAAATAACATTCATAACAGAGTAGGGAGCATTTTTTTGGATTGTAGAAAGAACCATCAAAGTTTTAGGGAGGAACACAAAATACATTTCATCTATACTTGACAAGATTCATGTGAATATTCTTAGATTATTTTTGTCTTTAGTAGAATGAGAATCATTTGAGACATCTAAGGTTCTATTTTGAAAGATGTAGGGATTTTAGTATGTGTTTGAATCCTTTCAAGTCAGTATTTACTACTGGAAGAGGAGCTTTCTTGGGACACACCTTGCCTGAAGAAGAAATGTCAATAGATCCAAGAAAGATTTCATCAATGCAAAAGTTAAAGTGCCAATGAATGTACATGAGGTGGTGCATTTTGCATGGTAGATTAAGTGGCATGGAAGATACCTTGGGTATCTATCTCATATTTGTACACCTCTAACAAGCTTAACAAAGAAGGGGATGCACTTCTCATGGACGGATGATCATATCAAAGTTTTTGATGTTCTCAAGAAGATGCTAGTTTTTTCTCTAATACTGCAACCCCCATAATGGGACTTGCCATTGCATGTCTCTATGGATGCATCATATTTTGCTATAGGAGTTGTCCTAATGTAGCAAAAGGGGCCTAGTTGTTTTACAACATTGTACTTTGCTAGTAGAAGGTTATCATAATAGAAAAGGATTATAACATAACTAAAAGAAAGGCCTTGGGCATGACATGTGATTTATAAAAGTTTAGATATTCTTTATTAGGAAATCAAATGGTATTTCATGTGGACCATTAGGATTCACTTTATTTGGTGAACAAGGCAAAATTTATAGAAAGAGGGATCATTGGATGTTACTTTTACAAGATTTTTACTATAAGTTGATTCATACACCACAAAGAGAGGATGCTATAGTTGATTTTCTAAGTAGATTGGAATGAGAGGAATCTAAGGAACCAATCAATGTTCAACCACACGATGCTGAATCGTTTGAAGCTCAAGTCATTGATGCGGATTCATACTGTGATTAGATCTTGTAGTTTCTTATTGAGGGAACTATAACTAGTCATCTTACTAGAGATCGGTGAAGGAAGCTAGTAATGCATAGTAGATCTTTCTAGGTCATATATGTTGTCCAATATAAGAAAGGCATAGATAAGATTCTTAGGAGGGGCATATTTGAATTTGAAATTTGTGAAGTACTTCAAGAAGCACATGTAGAAATTACAAGTGGTCACCTTTGTAGGGAAATAATGGGTAGGAAAATCCTACAAGTAGGACTATGGTGAACAACTATGTTGAAGGAGACACATGAATATACCAAGCAGTGTGTTTCATGCCTTAAGGAGGGACAACCAAAGACATGGGATCGAATGAAGATCATCCTATCCTACCTTTGGAACCATTCTAGAAGTGGATGATGGATTTTGTAGGGCCAATCAAACCAATAGCAAAGAACACCCAAAACATGTATATCTTGGGATGTACGAATTATTATACAAAGTAGATTGAAGCCCAAGCATTGTAGGACAATGCAACAAAAAGTCTAGCTAAATTGGTATATTCAAACATAATGACCAAGCTTAATTTCTCGATTGAGCTCATAAGTGATCATTAAAAATAAATTTTAAGTCACATAATTGAGAATTTTACTAATACACACATGATTATACATAAGAAATCATCCCCATATCTCCCATAAGCTAATGGTTATGCTAACAGCCCCAACACAATTATATTGAGAATTCTAAAGAAGATTGCAAAAATTTTGAGAAGATTGGGATACTAAGTCGGACTTAGCATTGTGGGCATTTAGAACTCCATATAAGGTCCGATGTTCTAGGACTCACAACTTATCTTGGACTTAGAGAATCTCAAGGTGAAGATATGGCTGTAAAAAGCAGGTCTTTGGAAGTTTTCATGCCAACCTTGGCAAAATTGGATGACTTACGTGCAAACATGTAGCTAGATTAGTTGTGCCAATTGCATTAGGAGAGTTTTGAGGTCTCAAAAATGTCTTTCAAGATGTAGGGAGAGAGTGCTCTAAATCAATAGGAGTAAAGCCTCTATAACAAAAGTTCTATTTTGAAAAAGAAAAAAATCATTCCATAAAAAGATATGGATACAATATTACTACAAATTGTTATTATGAATATCTATTTTCATCATCTCATAATTGTGGTTATGATATCCTTTACAATAATGACATAGGGTCTCGTCCACTTTACATTAATGATATATCTAGGATTGTATGATAATAACAATTGAATCTAAATTCAAATTACCAAAAATCTTAGTGTTCATCTTTTTTCCCTCCTTTATTTTGTTATTCTCATCTCTTTCCTTTCTCAATAGTAGCTTGTTTCTCTCCCTCCCCTCTCTTTGCCATGGATACAAAAATTCAACCTTCAACAAGGTGCCCAAGATCTAAAATTGCATCCATATCTATGTTTAATTCATTATAAATAGATGGAAGATGAGCTCTTACCATTATTAGCAAAGGTAGTTGTATTACCATGCAATAAGAAAAAGGTAGGAAACGATAGAGATGTGAGAGCTCTTTTATCTCTATTTGGAAGGTTAGGATCAAATATTTCAAACTTGGTGTTGGGCTAAATGCACCAATAGTCGCAACTTTGGACAAAATTCTATTATTTCAAAAGTTACAACTCACTTTAGTGGCAATCTCTAACCTTGTCTCTCAACACTCCACTCTAACTAATCCAACATCCTTCTCTCCAAATCAAGAAAGAAATAATACAAGACTAGCTTCAAGGTATAGTACACTCACTAACTTACCTTCCCACATTGTAGTCTAAAAGCTTGAAGGCTAACTAGAGAGCCTCCTTGCAAGCCTCAGTGGTTGTAATATATTTTGCCTCTGTTTGTAGTGGATAGAGTCGTGCATTTCTACACCTTGGACATCTAAGAAGCAACATCTCTAGTAAAGGTAAAGACAAAGCTAGAGGTGGACTTCCTACTGTTTGCATGTCCTACATAATCAGAGTAAGTGTACCCCATGACTCTTGCGTCCTGGCCACCATAACATATGCACATATTTGGAGTGCTCTTAAGGTATCTCATGATACTCTTCATGACATGCCAATGGCATCTCCTAGATGTAGCCATATAATGTGTCATAAATCCCATTTCAAATTGGAGCCCCAAGAGGAACACCAAGGAAAAAAGGTTTTTAGTATAAGAAAATCTATCTTGTAACATCAACAAGCTTTTATTTCATTCTTTTGAGAACCACAAGGAAAAGAACAAATCTTCACACAACATCATAGTAGATATCTCCCACAGATTTAATAGAATCAACCACAATCTTCAACATCTTCATAGAATCCATCAATAGAACAAGAAACATAAAAGAACACACCACTTTTGAATGGAAATAATCACATAGTATTTATCTTCATTGTCTTCATAGTTTTCTCTCTCAATCTCTCATAGATAGATACATTGTTTTGATAGAATTGACTCTCTCTCTCTCTCTCTCTCTCTCTCTCTCTCTCTCTCTCAATAGTACATAATCTCCTTACTACAATACTCAATAATCACTCATAATAATCCTTCTTAGGTCGTGGATGCACCTCCCAAGAGGCATGGGAGGTATGAAAGGGCACCGAGCCACTACAATGTCTCTTCATAGCTCACTTCTGCCTCTGTCACTTAAGTCTGCTCTTCAGTCTCAGCAGCTGCTTCTTCCATTTGTTTTAGCTCTTTTGAACTTACATTCATCCTTTCCAAAAGTTAGAAAACTTTCCCAAAGTCATACCCTCATTCCATAGAACACCTATAGAATATCTACAGAATAGAATAGAACAGAAACATAACAGAGACAGAGCAGAGACAAAGGCTCTACAGAAGGTTTACATAGGGTTACAGAAGGTCAACAGAGAACAACAAATCCTCATAACTCATACTAAAACCATTCCAAACTATCAAAAACTATTCAATAAGCTTTCAAAAGATCTCAACCTTCATCAATCATCAATCCATACTTCATATAGAAGAAAATCATAACAAAACAGAAGCTAAATAGAAGGTATCTGAACCAATTGGAACCTCAACAGAACCTACCAGAACATCACAGAGCTTCATATTTCTACTGAGAATCATCATGAGCTTCCAAAACATGATCAATATCATCCAAAAACACTTTTAAAAATTTCCAAAAAAACTTATCTTCATCCATCAAAATCAACCTTTCAGACTTCAAAAACAACAAAAAATCAGTCAAAAAATCTAGTCATTTCAGCATTTAACATATCCCCACACTTAGAAAGGAAGTGTCATCATGACCGAAGAAAAAGAAGAATATAAGGTCAATAAAGAGCTCAATTCGATTGTTTTTAGCATCTTTAATAATCACCCCAACCATGACCCTAACTTTGTCACTTGTATCTAAGAAAGAATACAACTAAAGGAAAACACCGTTATGCATTAACACATCTTATAAATAATAGAAAGTCATAAAAAATTTGTAAAGAATATAAGAGTTTCTTCAGCTTTGCATCATAGGCTTTCCATCCACCATCACCCTCAGTGTCAATAGTCGAAAAGGGAGTTCTCAAACAAATCCATTATTCAATCAGCACGAACTCATCACATAATATAGCGCAAACACAAAACAACCATCTGAATGGCACCTTCAAAAGAGAGATATAGAATTAAGAAGCATAAAAGATACAACTAGGGGAGGATTCTGAAAGAATTGAAGGCAGCACATCCGTTCTAGTAAGACAAGGTATTTGTTAGGTAGAAAAAGCGCATGAAAATATAGGACATCCAGTTGTTGGGAATAAATGTTCACATTGACATTCATACAAAGCTTAGGAATGGCCTTTTGATCGTTATGGGAATGCCTATGCATATATGCTAGGTACCAAGCAAAATGGGTTGTCAATCTCACTGAAGGATCTAAAGATTGTGAATATTGTTAGAAAAAATGGAGATAATTTTGGTATGCTTGACTAGCAGTTGTCCAGTCCCCTGGAATTAATTGCCAATTAATATGTGGTCCTATAAGAGAATTAGTTGAGCTCCATCCTCTTCTTCTTGGAATCTGCTGATCAAATCCTTCATACCCACTAACCAACTGAGGAGGTTGAGAAATAGAAGTGGTAGGAGATGGAAGAGGAATGAGTAAAAGAGGATGAAGAGATGGGTAAGAAAAATCATAAAATAAGGAATAAGCTAAAGAAGGATTAGCTAAAAATTTAGGTGAATCAGTTAAGAAATGTGTTAATTGATAACCAGGAAAAGTAAAAGGTATATGGATAGATGGGGAAGGACAAGGCAGAGAAGGGAAAAAGACTTGATCTTCAATGAAAGAACAATAGGTAAAGATTGGAATTTGAGAAGCACCTTGAGGTTGGAAAAGGAGAGGTAAGATGGCTACTGAGTTGGATTGATAAATGGAAAAATAAGCATCATAGCGATGGGCCATTTGTTGATAATAAAACAAACTAGGAGCAGAGGGACCTAAAACAGATCATCGATGGTAGGCATCAAAGAAGGATGAATCAAATGGATGGTCCTTGGAAAGATAAGCTAAAAGATCCACCCTCAGTTGGTTAGTGTTCTACACATGAGTAGAGGCTGTATTCTGTCATTGGTTCAGGACTATAGAATCAATCATTCAATGCCATAAGGTGTCAGGGCAAGCAGCCACTTTAGAAGAATAGCATTGGAACATTTCATCTATCCTCAACTCCAAATGGTCGACATAAAAGATAGCTTGTAAGACCACATCCCTTGCATACCAAGCCAGATCTACATCATCTGGAATTAACAAATCACCTCGTAGATACATATAAGACATCAGCATTGTATCCAACATCACAGAATCTTCAAAGACCATACGGACAACTTCTGTCAGCAAATAAGAAGACTAAGCTCCACTCCAACCATCCTTTGGAAGAGGTAGATCCATCATTGAGAGCTTAATATAGAAGGCCAACTTCTACAGCTGATAGTGGATAAAAAAGGAATGGTCGGGAGGAACATACTCCTGAAATTGCTCAAATGTAGACCATAATAAATCCCTCCTGGACTACAATCTTTCCATTTTAGCCTGAAACAACGGACATAATTGGCATGTCTCTAGAGAACTACCAAGTCCCCAGGGGTCAAAGAAGAAATTGGATGTACAATAGAGCTTTGTGAAGAAGAACGTGACTGGACTAGTTGCTCGTTAAGGTGCTCAATTTGGTTTCAGCTCTGGTTTAAGGTGGTATTTTCTATTTTAAGCTCCTCTGTCTAGGCGGCTAGCAAAGCCTAAAGCTCATGAGATCCTTTCAATAATCTATCTCGTTCCTCGATTACATTAACCACTTGAGTGTTAGTGTCAGCCAACTAAGTGTGCAAACTGACATTTCCATTATTTGAGCATCAATGATCTTAGTCTGTTGCTCCATTTGGGTACAAAGATCCTAAAAGTATTCATGAACAGAAGCTAGCTTTGCATTTGCTTTTGTCAGCTCTTCTTTGGTCTGTTGTACTTCATCATAATAAGAGGAACAGAGCTGTTGGATACATGCAGTCACTGAGAGCTCAATAGAATGTTGAACATCTTGACATAGGAAGGGAATTGCATCTCCAGTTACCAAGCACTGCACTGAAGGGATGGAAATATCCAGAGTACCCTCACAATGTGCTCTGAAAAGATTTGATATTGTGAGGAAAATTGGTAGGTGACTGCTTAATTGATCAGGAACGAGACTGGAGGAGAAGCTGGGGGTGATTCAACCACTTGTTTTAAACGTTTCCTCTAAACTACCACAGGAGGGATAGGATCAAGATCCTCAATGACGACATCAGAGTGTTCAGCAGGGGGAGGAGCATCTGGTGGATCATCAAGGTAGGAACTTCCTTGGAAGGGGCGGCATATGCCAAAAAGACAGAAAGATAGGATCCACATGTAACATTAGTTACATTACCCCTGGTAGCTCTGACAAAGTGTTGATTCATTTTGGACAGAAGGTAGAAAATCCAATCAATCTTATGCCTTTTAACACGATTCTAGAAGTTGTAAACAACTCCTTTGAAAGGTAATTAGAGGGTGTCTTGGCAGGCATAAACCTGTCCTGAAGGAACTAGGATAGCTATTTCCACACAGGATTGGAGATCATGGAGACATTGATGCCAGAAGTGGTAAGAACTTTCTTGGGATCCAACACATACTGTGTCTACTTTTGCAACAGTTTAAGGATATAATCATTTGAGAACAGTTGTCTAGTATTAGGGAAAGAGTCTCCCCAATAGGGTAATAAACAGAGCCTTGCCCAAACTTTTAGGCATCAATTGGACAACAGTTCCTCTAACAAGACCAGACCTCTTACTGTAACAGGCTAGAAACTGATCACAAGTATCAGTATCCTCTGGGATGAGTGGTAATGAGAGTGCGATGAAGTTTGTTAAGCTTGCTTTGCCAATAAGTTTAGACTCCAGCAATAAAGAATAATCATGAGAGACTAATGGAACGTAGTGGATTGGAGGAGGAGCTTGAGGCGCCATTCAGATAGATTACACATACACCACACACAGAGACGATCACAGGGAATGCCTGCAAAATAATAGAATATCCATAAAAAAGAATTCGACCAGAATAAGCACACACAAACGTGACAAACTGACTGATCACCCCAAACAGTCCACATTGTAGAGAAAATTTGGCATGACATCTACACATATGCGACCGAAAGCTTCATGCTATGCAACAAACATGCACCCGAGACCCCGTATCAGGTAGAAAAGAAAACTACAAACTGCACCCGTAATCGTATCATACAATCAAACCATAATACCTCAATAACCCTCTCAGGACATAACCAGAACTTCGGTAAGCAATGATAACTTGAAAGACTGCACGTGTCCATCCCATGAAGCGCATTTATTAAAAAGGGAAAAAAGTGCAGTGAGGGGAATGCTTTTAGTGAAGGGTTCGTTTTAATAAATTATTTAAAAATAGATGAAATTTTATTAAGTTGTAAGCCTTAATAAGAAAACGACGGTTCCTTCTTACAATATTAATTACTAATTATTAGGGTGAAATGGCGCTTTTAACAGATCCCGGACTTCGATACCCATACTAGGTCTCTAAATGCATATTCATTAATTAAAAATTAAGTGTATATTTAGCATTTTTTTTGTAGTGCATGCATTTGTGATGGCGGGTTCATTTTTAATCAACTTAGATGTGTTTGTAACACACGAAGCTCATACTAAGTGACCAGCTGGTTCATTTTATTTATTTAGAAAAATGTGTGTTTGGCAGGAGTGCCGTGGAAAAGTGGGTGATTTAAGTTTATTTTAACCATTAAGCGTGGTTAAGGGGTGACAAATAAATAAATATAAATACCTGACAGGGGTGTGTATGCAAGAGACTAAGGGCGCATGGATGGATCCCAATATGCAATGAGTCCAATAAAAAAGTAAAAGCCACTATTGAAAAAAAATGAAACACCTTATTTTTTTAAAAAAAGAAATATGAAGGTGAGGTTAGTTGGGTCATATTTAGTTTAGTTAAATCGAATTAGTATTTGAGTGCTATTATCATTTTTATTGTTATTTATGTGTTTTTTTTTCGTGGTTTGTGTTTTTGTTTCTATTTTTTTTATGTTTGATTTATTATGGTTTCTTTTTTAATTAATAACTAGCTTTCGACAATCAACCCTGAGTGAGAATTGAACCATCAGGCTTCAACAATGGATTTGTATTTTTTAGTAAATTTTCAACCTGTTTTGAAAATTAAGTAAAAATTTAATATTTTGGCCTGAAAATAATAGGGTGATCATGTATCAAGGCTTTCTCAACTTATAAAAATATTCCAAAAGTATTCAAATGCATTGATTGAATTTTCTATGATTTTTTTGAATTTAATTTTGATTTTCATTATTTTTTTCTCAATTTTCAATGAATTTTGAAGGATTTAAATTTTCTACAATTAATTCTCTGTATTATAACTAGTAAGATAAACCCAAAATTTCCCAATTTTTTGAGGAAAATTGCAGCTATTTTTGTTTTTTAATTGAAATTTTTAATTATTTTTTTAGGGTTTTAGGTGCTTTTTTCTTTTCGGGTGTTAATGGGCTTTTGAAAAATAAAAGACGGTACCCAGGCTGTGTGTGAACAGCAACATGTGCTCAGACGACACGCACCACCGCACAGACAAGGCGAGACACACATCCTCACATGTGAAGACCCGCGTGCAGCTCACTGACAACACGGCACAGTAATGCCCTTGCATGCAGGAACGCTCGCAAACGCAGCACGAAGACCTGTTAATGCCCACGAACGTGTGAGGAGGAAGCGGAAGAGGAGAAGACAGAGGGGAACCGTTGGTGATGGGGTGGCTGCCACGTGAGGGAGTGAGTGGGAAGGGGGACGTATGTAAAGGAGGAAAGGGGAAGGGGTGGGGGGGAATGGGGGCTACCGGGGGGTGGGAAGGGGGTGGGTAATGGACAGGGTAGGGGGGTATGAAGGTATGGGCGGGGGGGACAAATTGGCAAGCAGGAGGTAAACGAGCGGGCGGGGGGACAAATGGGCAGGGGGTTAAAAATAGGGGGGCCCAAAGATAGGGGGAGCCCAAACTAGAGGGGGAGGCCCAAAATAGAGGGGAGGGGCCAAATTAGAGGGGGGAGGCCCAAAATAGAGGGGGTAGGCCCAAATTAGACGGGGAGGCCACGGGCAGGGGGCGGGGGGCAGGGAGGGAAATGGGGGGGGGGGGTGTGCGTGACGGCAGGTGGGGAGGCCAGTGACAGTGGGCGGGGTGAACAAAGATGGAGGGGAGGGTAGCGAAGGAGAAAGAGGGGGAGGGTGGCCGCGAGGGAGAGGAAGGGCGGAGGAGAAGAAGGAGGGGGAGGAGGAAGAAGAAGAAGAAGAAGAAGAAGAGGGAGAAGGAGGAGGAGGAGGAGGAGGAGGAGAAGAAGAAGGACGAGAGGGAGGAGGAAGAAAGAGAAGAAAAGAAGTAGGGAGAGAGGGGAGAGAGAGAGAGGGGTCGGGGAGAGAGAAGAAGAAGAGAGAGAGAAAGAAAAGGAGAGAGAGAGGAGAAGGGAAGGGGGGAACCGCCAAGGGGTAGTTTGAAAATGGTTTTTTTGTGTAAAAAATAAAATAAATAAGAAATAACTTCAAAAAAATAAAGATAAAAAGGGGGTGGAAAAAAACCCCGCCTCATCCCGCGCTGATGTGCGGGGCGAGGTAAAAAAAATTTGCAGTGGCGGGAAGCAACGGGCGTCAAGACAGCGATGGGGAAGGCGGGGACGCCACGGGGGCATCCCAAGGCGCGTAAAAGCAAAAACTCGCACATTCACGCGTGAGGCGAGGTGCGCGGGGACATGACAAAACAAAGAAAATTTAATTACATGCAAGTCGTGAGCCAAAACGCAATGCGGTAAAAAGGAAAACTATGCCTAAAGGTGAGGGGGAGACTAGGGAAAAGCTATACGGCATGTCGGGGATCAAGTCAGGGCGTTCACATGGAAAAAATGCAAAAATCAGGCCCGAAAATGCATTCGGTAACTAATATCGAAAAATCAGTTTGCTGAACACCATTCCGACACGCCTATCATATTGGAACACCATTCCGACGGAGATAAGACCTGGTCACTTGGAAAAAACCAAAAAAAAAAAGAACCCCCGAAATGAGATGCAAAAATTAATATAAAAAGATCTGGGCATCGAAAAGAATGGCAATAAAGAGGAAAAATATCACACTCTTCACCTTCATCTCCAGCTTCCATGGCTTCCTTCTCCTTTCTCTCCTCTTTTCTCTCTTTCTCTCTCCTCTTCTAATCTTCTTCCTTCTTCTTCTTGTTCTCTTTCTCTCTCCTCAGCTCTCCTTCTCTCTCCCCCCTCAGCTTCTTTCATTACAAAATTCTTTCTTTCAAAAATTCATTACTTGGGCCATATTGTTTCTTACAATTTGGTGAGAATGGATCTTGAGAAGATTCGAGCCATTGTTGATTGGCCTACAACTACTTCTGTACATGAAGTTAGAAGTTTCTTGGGCCTATGTTCATACTACACGAGGTTCATACGGGGTTTTTCATATGTTGCATCTCCTCTACATGACCTTATTAAGAAGAAAACGAATTTTCGCTGGGGATCAAGGCAACTACAAGCCTTCGAAAGAATTAAGTTTCTTGTGACTCAAGAACCAGTTCTCATAGTTCTGGATCTTCAAAAACCTTTTGAAGTTCACTACGATGCTTCTAGGAATTGCATTAGAGCTGTGCTTAACCAAGATCATCATGCAATAGCGTTTGAGAGCTGACGCCTCAAGGATCATTGTAATGAAGAAGACGTAACTGTCCTAACTAAGGGGAAAGTGAGAGAGAAGGACTGCAGAAGAAGAGGGAGAGGAGAGAGAAAGGCAAGAAGAAGAGAGAAAGAGGGAGAGAAGAAGAAGAAGAGGAAGCCATGGAAGCTTGAGAAGGTAAAAAGAGAGTTTCTTGATAATTTCTGGGATGCCTCAAAATACCCTCTTACACCTTATATACCATCAGTGTGACTGGTATGTTCCCATGCCATATTCCCGTAATCCCCGTTCATTACAAACCATCGCGTCTCATAAAGTTTTTGTCCTAAAAAACAAGGGATGTAGTCATGGGCTGTAAGGGTGTGCTGTAGGAAATCAGCCATAACCTTGTGTGGGAAACTCCGAATGGAACAGTTGAGGTGTCGTTACGGAGCCCATGAAATGTACTTTCAGCCCATGTGGTTGAGGCGGGGCTGCAATCAGGTCAGGACCAAAACTGGTACAAAATAAAGGGTTGTCCAGGAATTTCTAGTGTGCAGTTCCAGATGGTATAGCTGGAGAAAAATAGCCATAACTTTCACTAGGGAACTCTAATCGGGGCAAGTAAGCTGTCAGCACGGAGCCCTCGAGGTGTACTTTAAGCCCATGTATGGATGATGGGGCTGAGAATGGACCAGGACCAAATATGGTACAAAACAGGTGACTGTCCAGATGTAGACTGTAGCCCAAAACAGGGGTCATGGTGAAGTGCCAGCCATAACACAGCCTCCTTGAGGTGTGGAAATTCATCCAATATAGATGTTGGGCGCCAAGAGGCTTCCTCTATTGGTAGGCCTTGCCATTTGATCAGGTATTCATGTATGGAACGGATGCGGAGTTGCTTTTCACGTTGCCCAATGACTGCTTTCGGAATGTACTGAATAAGGCCCTCCTCATCTATGGGTGGTAGCTCCTCTACATGATCTTTGGGAGTGCCAATGAAAGGTTTCAATTGGTTCACGTGGAAGACATCGTGAATCTTAGTGGTGGGAGGGAGTTGGAGATGGTAAGCCAAGTCCTCGACCTTCTTAATGATCTTGTAGGGCCCATAGTAACGGTGTGCCAACTTGTTGCAAGAACCGTCCTTTAGCGTGGCATAATGGGACTTGGGGACCTTGAGGAGTACCATTTCACCCTCTTGAAAGTCAAGAGGTCTTCTTTTTGCATCAGCATGGAGCTTCATGTGCTTTTGAGCCCTTTTGAGGTTTACCTTGCATTGTTGAAGTAGAGCTTGCATGCGGTCCAACTCTTCTTTTCCCACGGGGTTGAGCTTTTCATTGAAGATCACGGTAGGAAGGGGCACCTGATAACCATACAATGCTTCGAAGGGAGAGACTCCAATGCTCGAATGAGTGGAGTTGTTGTAAGAAAATTTAGCCAAGTGCAACCATACATCCCAAGAATTCTGCACATCATGACAAAAATGTCGCAAATAAGTTTCAAGCCACTTATTGACTCTTTCGGTCTGCCCATCCGTTTGGGGATAATAGGTTGTGGACGAGCCAATTTGTCCCCATGGAGCTAAAAATGGTCTGCCAAAACTGACTCATAAATTTGGTGTCCTGGTCATATACTATGACTTGGGTCAAGCCATGCAACTTAAAAACATGCTCCATAAACTGAGTGGCAACTTGGGATGCTGTAAACTGGGATTTTGTAGGGATGAAATGGGCTGCTTTAGTGAGTCGGTCAACTACCACGTATATGCTATCCCAACCCTTCTTGGTTGTAGGTAAACCAGTGATGAAATCCATGGTAATGTGGGTCCATTTTCCTTCGAGAATAGGTAAAGGCTGCAACAAGCCACCCGGTTTGAGAGAGCTATCTTTATTTTATTGGCAAGGCACACATCTAGACACAAAGTCTTTAACATCCTGCCATAGGCCTTTCCAATGGAAGCTTTTTGAAACTCGGTCATATGTTTTGAAGACCCCTAGGTGGCCAGCAATCGGTGAAGAATGCATCTCTTCAAGGATCCTTTGGGTGAAGGGAGAGGCGTGGGGAATCACAATACGGCCATGGATCCAAATGAGGCCATTGTGGAGCTGATATTGGGAATTGTCATCCACGACACCTTGCTGTAATTTCTGGAAAAGAGGGCTGAATTCAGCATCAAGCAAGTATGCCTCTTGGAGCTCTTCAATCCAATCATGGTGGAGTTCAGTGATGGATGAAACCTTGCATGCCCACATGCGAGAGAGTGCATCAGCCACTACATTGTCCTTGCCACGGGTGTGGGTAATCTCAAAGTCATAGTTTTGCAGTGTCGCCACCCATCTACGTTGTTTAGGAGTGAGGTTGGGCTGAGTCAAGAAATATTTGAGCACACGGTGGTCACTTTTCACCTTAAATCTACTGCCATACAAGTAGTGATTCCACTTTTTGATAGCATAAATGACAACCAACATCTCCTGATCATAGACATGCAACTCTCTCTCTTTATCAACCAATTTTCGGCTCTCAAATGCTATTACCCCGTGTTCCTGCAACAAAACTGCACCAATACCCCATCCACTAGCATCACACTGGATGGTAAAATCCTTTGAAAAGTGGGGCATACGAGGATGGGGGTTGAAGTGAGCAAGTTTTTCAGCTGCTGAAAACTGCGGTCAGCCAATTCATCCCATAAGAAAGCCTCTTTTTTCAGCTTGGCTGTTAACGGGGTTGCAATTGTGGCATAATGGTGAATAAATCTCCGATAAAAGGAGGAGAGGCCAAGAAAACCATGCAAGGAGGTAGTGGTAGTGGGGGTGGGCCACTCCTGGACACATTGCACTTTTTTAGGATCAGCTTGGATGCCTTTTTAACTAATGATGTGTCCTAAGTACTCAACCTCTGTATGCATAAAGACACACTTGCTTTCTTTGGCAAAGAGCCGGTGCTCTCTCAGTACATCAAAAATTTGCCTGACATGCTTCAAGTGCTCATGCAGTGACTTGCTGTAAATGAGTATATCATCAAAGAATACCAACACAAACTGGAAAAGCCATGGCTGCAATATCTTGTTCATTAAGCTCTGAAATGTGGCAGGTGCATTTGTGAGCCCAAATGGCATGACAAGGAAATGGTACAAGCCACGGTCAGTCCGAAATGCTATTTTGACTTCATCACCCACCCTCATTCTGATTTGGTGGTAACGGGATCGCAAATCAATCTTACTGAAGTAGCGTGCTCCCTTGAGTTCATCAAGCAAGTCATCAATTTGAGGGATGGGGTATCTATTTTTGACGGTGATCTTATTGAGATCACGGTAGTCAATGCACAACCGGAAAGATCCGTCCTTTTTCTTAACCAATAGAACCGGGGAGGCATAAGGGGAAGAGCTAGGCTCTATGAATCCCATCTCAGTGAGCTCCTTGACTTGTTTTGCTACTTCCTCTCTCTCACATTTGGAGAGTCGATATGGGGGTTTATTGATGGGCTTGGCATGGGGCTCCAAGTCAATCGGGTGATCCACCAATCTTTGAGGGGGAAGGGTAGTGGGGTGCTAAAATAGGTCCTTATATTCACAGAAAGTGCTTTTAGTGCTGCATTTTGCTTCCCCAAGGTGTGTTGGTCATCGTTATTCTTATGCAAATGCAAGACAAAGATTTGGGAGCGTTTCTTGAATTCCTTTTTGTCTTGCTGTTATAAGCTGAAAATCTGCATTTTCTTTGATTCCCTCCAAGTGTACAAGCTGCCCATGCATTAAAAACTCCATATACAACTGAGAGAAGTCCATAGAGATTTTTCCCAACTGCTGAAGCCAATCACATCCCAATACAACATCCACGGGGCCCATATCAAGGGTAATTAAGTTAACCTTTGCTGTGTAATTTTCAGCCAACATAAGAGACACTTGTGTGCATACATGGGAGCTCACTTCCTCATTTCCATTGGCCACTTGAACCCGAAGAGGTTACTGTAGTTCAGTGGGAACACATGTCAAACGGCTAAGAGTTGGTTTATTCACAAAGCTGTGCATGCTGCCACTATCTATGAGGATGTATACACTATTGCCATCAATGTTATCATGCACCCGTAGGGTGTTCGGACTCCTAGAGCTGGTCCATGCATCCATGGAGATTGAGCAGGTTGATATAGCGGTGAATGAGGGGTGCCAAGGGTCATTCCCAAGCATGTCATCAATGGGGCAGCCACCGGGGTCAAAAGGGAACCCGTCCGGTGAGTCATAAAACTAATCGGGATCAATATCCTCCTCATATTCAGCATTTTGAGCAAGTGTCATTATTGGAGAGTTGTCATGCATGTCCTCTTCCAGCTTGTCACTATCTTCCAGTACACACATGCTATTAAACTTGACAGTAGCATTTGGATGCATGATCAGTCGTGTACTTATCCCCGCATTTAAAACACAAGCCTTTGGCTTTTCTATCCTTGACAACTTCAGGAGGAATGAATTTTTTGACCGTTAGGACTGAAACCATTCCTGGCCTTATTTTCAGCATACTTTGGGTCACTTTTGGAGGGTCGTGTTGTCCCAAAACTGTCATATTTCCTTTCAGCATTAAAAGTGGGGTAAGTAGGAATTTTGGGGCTGCCATTCCCTGCATTGTTGCTACGATAATTATTAGCATATGGGGGTTGCCTGATAGGGTATCTTTGCTGTCCCGCAATGGACTGCATGCTCTCATTGCGGCGGTACTTTCGACCATAGCGTTCGGCCAATTCTATGGCTACAAACACAGTGGCTGGCTTTTGAGCCATTACATCAGCTGAGAGGTGCGCATCCAGCCCATAAATGTATTTATGCAATTTGGCCTCATCACTAATTGCCTCAACATACATGGATAGGTTCATAAATTGGTTGGTGTACTCCCTCACGGTGAGATTTCATTGATCAAATTGATACCATTGCCTAGCCAAGCGTTCTTTTTCCACCGGGGAGACAAAAACTTGGATCATATGTATCTTGAACTCTTCCCAATCACGAAACTGCTGGTTTTCTTGTTGAACAAATCTCCACCATGTGTGGGCAAAACCTTCTAAATGAAGGGAGGAAAAAATGATCTTTGCCTCATCGGTACGGGGGTAGAGGAGAAAATAGGCTTCCAATTTAGAGGTCCATTCCTCTAGTTTAGCTGGGGATGAGGATTGCCCATTGAATTTTGTAAACACAATCTTGTCACACAGCTCATTTGGGCCTGGCTGCCCATGAATGCCATGTGCTACATGCGGCCCATACATGCCTTGCTGTCCAAAATTCCCATGGGGGCTATGCTGCCCATGCATTAGATGACGAACAAATTGCCCATTAGGACCTTGCTGTCCAAAATGTCCATGTTGCCCATTTCCATATGCATGCTGCCCATGCACTCCATGCATTCCATGCTACCCAAGATTTGCATTGGAGCAAATCCCTTGAGTGTGCAAGTAGCTTCTGTTACGGGGGAGTTGGGGTGCCAATGATGGGCTGGCAGGATTCGTAACGAGGGAGGGAAGGAGGGGCTCATCATGTCGAGTGGAGGGCTCACCCATCTCATAGGTGCTATGGGGAATGCCATGGGTACCACCAAGACCTTGCGGGCTACGTCCGGTCTCCAAGGGGGGAGGGTGGTTAGCCTCACGGGGAGGGACATACTCTTTGGGTCGTGGGAAATGGCGGGGATGAGGGCGCCCATGTGCTCTATGAGTAAGTCCATCTTGGCCATCATCTTGGAATGACGATGATCTTGGCGGGTTTCCATCTCCCTGTGGCGTTGCTCCATCTCTCGATGTTGTTCAGCATGACGGGTCTCATGTTGGCATAAGGTTTGGTTGAGCAGAGACAAGCGATCTATTTCGGGGGCACCTTCTTCAAACATGTCTTCACAATCCTCCTGGGCTGAGCTAGGATCGTTCATTGAGGCAGGGGAGTTCCTTATTTCACGCTGAAATTCCTATTGGGCCTTTGCTTTACCCTTGTGGCCTGCCATCCCAAGTGCAGTCCACCAGACCCCTTGTTACAGAAATGACGATAACTTGAGCTAGGGAACTCTGATTGCCAAACTTTCTGATTCAACTGAAATCTCTCGATCCCCTCTACGAGGCTATGTAAAAATATTTCTGATAGTAAGTGGTCAGGGCTTTGCTGTAATCACTTTTTGTGGGCTAACTATGTAGGACTACTGCATGTCCCGCAGTACCTCTGGGCACAAAACTGAGTGTATCTCCCAAACCGTAGGGCGGAATGGGGAGTTTTTAGCTCAGATCAAAGGGGAAGATGCCCTCTTCAAATCAAGCTATAGAGCTCACACTCAATCACACGAGAAGGCTTTGCTGTAATCAGTTTTTGCGGGCTGACTGTGTAGGACTGCTGCCTTGTCCCACAGTACCTCTGAGCACAAAACTGAGTGTATCTCCCAAACTGTAGGGCGGAATGGGGAGATTTTTAGATCAAAGGGAGAAGATGCCCTCTTCAAATCAATCTATAGAGCTCATGCTCAATCACACAAGAAGGCTTTACTGTAATCAACTCTTGTGGGCTGACTGTGTAGGACTGGTTGTCTGCAATATCCTGCAAAGACTCCCTCAAGGAGCATGCTTTATCCCAATGGTGAGGGTCTTATCCCATACATCTAGGGCCTCAACGGTGGCTCTTAGTGCCCCATAAAGCCATACATCCTTTGCATCCATAGCTCATTGCTGAGACCAATTCCACAACTGCATACCTTGCCCTTCTTGCATTACATCCACCATACATTACCAAGTGGTTCATGACATTACCAATGCATGTAGGGGTTTGTAGGCTCAAGTGATCAGGGTTTGGGCTATTCCATCAAATATACCTGCACCTGCAATAATTTTTTGGTCTTCGAATCACCGAGAGGTAGGCAAAGTTCCCCCCGGGCCGGGTTTTGTACCCCTTCAGGGTCTTTGATGGGGCAAGGGAGGGTCACCCCTCTTTTGTCTTGCCACTTCGCCTGGCATCGGGCTTTTCCTCACCCGGAATATACATGGCAGACATTTATTATTAAACAACCACCATGAGATACATTTCAGGAATCAAAATTTTAGGCTTTTCATGAAGTGCATGGAATTGGAATGGGGAATAGGGATAGAGAGCTTACCGGCAGTGACTCATTGCCTACTCACCCTTATACAATGGATTTCTTTATCACTTCTTGGCTTAGCCAATTTATAAGAAGCCAAACGGGTTATGGGGTAAGAAAAATATAATCACAATGAAGCTTCAGTATGAGTAAAATCCATTTCAGTACTATAAGATCAAAGAGAAATGACTGGGACTAATACTCAGCATGCATTCAAGGTCTGGGCCTCCTATTATCTACTTGGACTCATACATTCTCTCAAACAAGTGGATGGGATTCAACAAGAGGCTTAAACGGAGAGAATGAGAGCCAAGAATTGGTTACCTTGAGTCTTTTGGAGAAGAAGGCAGCCACTAATGCCAGCTCAGTCCTTCATGAGAGCTCCACTTGATCCCGCATGCTCCCTAGCTCCAAAATGGATGTGCTCCGTCAAGAAAGGGTGAAGTCAAGCTTGGGGCAGGATGGTTCAGGACCTTCCCATGAAGAGTTCTTGCTGAAATTGAAGTCCTACTCCATAGCCATGGCTGCCCACAAGTGCATGCCTTCAAATCTTGCTTGTAATCTTCTTCCCGTGCTTCTTGATATGGCTGAAATCTTGAGCTATGTTAAAGAGGGACTCCCGGGGACCAAGAAGAGACCGAAATCTTCAAGGTTTCTGAGCTTGATGCCAAGGTTCCATGGCTGCGATGGACTGCACTAGACCAGGGTTTCTTGAGTGCAAAAGGGGAGTCCAAGGGCTGAGGAAGATGCCTCTGATACTGCCCAAGAAAGTTGCCAAGGGCCAAGAGTGAAGCCAGGAAGGAGGGGAGGGCTGTCCTGCAGGCCAGGAAGCAGCCTATTTTTTGCACCACAAATTTCTAGCTGATCTTGGGGGGGCCACAAGCAGGGAAAACCAAGGTTGCTGCTGCTCAATGTGATGCTCCAACTGAGGGGAAGACCTTGGGACAAGCCAATCTTGCTGAGGAAGAGGAGGGGGAGCAAGATTTCTGAGTTTCTTGGGCTGGAGCTTCCATGGCAGCTTGGGGAAAAGAGGAGAGAGAAGGTCTTCTTGAAAAGTAGCTGAGTTTTTGGCCTTCTCTAACTGTGCTACCCTCCTTTTTGCCCAAAACCTTAAAAAATTTGCATGAAAATTAGTGACGACTTGTCAAATTTGTCTGTCCGCCTCCAGATTTGTCCATGGTTCTTGGGAAAGCTCCAAGAAAGGCTGCCATAATCTTTAAGAGGGCTAACAGCCTGCCTGAGTACTCCTGTGTACCAATGAAAGAGATGTAACTAGAGCTTTCTAACTGTGGGAAACTGTGAGAGCCCTAAATCTATGGGGAAAGAGAAGGATCAAGGACAAAGCTCTAATACCACTTGTAATGAAGAAGACCTAACTGTCCTAACTAAGGGGAAAGTGAGAGAGAAGGACTGCAGAAGAAGAGGGAGAGGAGAGAGAAAGGAAAGAAGAAGAGAGAGAAAGAGGGAGAGAAGAAGAATAAGAGGAAGCCGTGGAAGCTTGAGAAGGTGAAAAGAGAGTTTCTTGATAATTTCTGTGATGCCTCAAAATACCCTCTTACACCTTATATACCATTAGTGTGACTGGTATGTTCCCATGCCATATTCCCGTGATCTCCGTTCATTACAATCATGAGCTACATGCTCCAATATATGAGAAAGAGCTTATGTCAGTGGTACATGCTCTTCAAGTATGGAAACACTATTTGCTTTGGTGCATATTTTGTTATTAAAACAGATCACCAAAGTCTAAGATACTTCCTCACTCAAAAGAAGCTCTCAGAGAAACAGATGCATTGGGCAAATTTCTTATCTATGTTTCATTTTCAAATCCTTCATACATTTGGAACTAAGAATGTGGTAGAAGATGCTCTATCACAGAGACCTTGAGTGAATGCAATCACAACTATTTACCATAATGAAATCATGGATTTACCCAAAATGTATGCAATTGATTCCAACTTCTTAACCATATGGGATTAGCTTAACTCGGGTCAGTTGATTACACCTTACTCAATTTGAGATGGTTATTTGTATCATCATCAAGCAATTTTTGTAGCATTACCATTGCGACACAAGGTAATGGATGAAGCACATATATCCCCATATGCTAGACATAGGGGTATTCTACCCACTACTCAAGCATTGGAAATATATTTCTTTTGGCCCACTCTTAGAGCTAACATTGAAAGATATGTCCACGAGTGCAAGATATGCCAAAAAGTAAAGTATAACATGCATAAACCACATGGTCTACTGAAGCCATTACCTATTCCCAATGAGCCTTGGGAAAGTATAGCCATGGACTTTATCATGGAGCTTCCTCGCACACAAGCAAGAAATGATGCAATCTAGACTATCATTCATAGATTCAGTAAGCAAACTCACTTTATACCTGTGCAAAAGACAATCAAAGCCAATCATATGGCTAAGCTATTCATTGCTTATATTTTCAAGCATCATGGCATGCCTAAGTCCATTATAAGTGATCAAGATCCCCGCATGACCAGCCTCTTTTGGCAAGCTCTCTTTGAGAACCTCGGGACAAAGTTAAACTTTTCATCCTCTTATCATACTTAAATGGATGGGCAAAGTGAAAGTGCTAGTTCTACTGTTTTGGACCCTTTGAAATCCTATATCTCTGATAATCAAAGAGCATGGGAAAATTATTTGCCTTTATTAGAGTTTGCATACAATAATACGGTGCACTCTCGTACTGGTAAGGCACCCTTTGAGATCATCTATGGTAAGCCTCATTTACCACCCATTCTTCTTACGAAGGATAAGATCTTTGCAGTAGATGAGTTTGTTAGAGACATTGACACAACTTTCACTCAAGTAAAAGCTGTTATCCAAAGGACACGAGAGAAGCATAAACGTGAAGCTGATAAGCATCGTCGTAAGTTAGATCTCAAGTTGGGATAGTATGTTCTTCTTAAGTTTGAGAAGGCTTGCTTGAAGAAGTAGAAAGGTCAAAAGGGTAGAGTGGTTAAGCTTTCTAATCACTATTATGGCCCTTTCAAGATCAAAGATAAGATAAATGATGTGACTTTTTGTTTGAATCTAGCAAGTCATTGGAACATTCATAATGCTTTCCATATAAGTTTGCTACATCCCTATATTGGAGAACCTTCAATGGAACCAATCAAGGAAGATTTATCTGACATAGAAGAAATAAAAGAGTTTCTTGTGTGCCTGAAAGAATTTTACACCATCAAGACAATACTCTAAGGTCATGTAAGGTATTATAGAAGTATCTGGTTAAGTTTAAGAATTATCCCCCATTGGACGCTCAATTTATGACTAAGAGAGAACTACAAGACTTTCCAAATCTTCTTAAGGACTATGTGTCCCCTCTCTACAGTTGAGGTTAAATGTTTAGAAGCCAGAGGGATGTCACTAAATTGATTGCTTATTATGTATTCTCTATTTAATAAATTTATGCCAATAAATTAATGACTCACTTTTCTTTAAGTGTTGATGATGATCTAGCATGGCCATGAGACCATTTAGAGATCAGTATTCCTAGTGCATCACTTAATGGGTGATTAGAGCACTATGACGAGGATATCTGGTACAGACAGTACAAGTTATGAAGGGGAAAAGAAGTGTATGCCAAGTGTAAGAGTGTACACAAGAACCAAGGAGTTACACGTAAATGAAGATGGATTAAGTTCTAAGAAGAGGAAGTGCATTAGCATTGTGTATATGTATTTATGTGTGCATCCAGGGACGCCTGGGGACGTTTACTTGTGTGTAATGAGCGTTGCATTCATTTGGGGTCATCCTCTCCCTTACAAGTCAAGGTTTAAGGTCTATTCTTTCATTAAGAAAGACAAGAAGGTAATTCTCTCACTAAGAAAGATGAGAGACATGATCCTCTAGAAGTAAGGAGAGAAGTTATTTTCTCTTTCTAAGGTCTATGACACAAGATTTTGTGTGGAAGTCAATCTTAAGGTTGAGGCCCAAGGCAATTTAATGAACTCTCCTTAAGGTGGTTGCATGGACCACAAGTTAAGAGTACAAGTTTGAGAAGATGTTCTTAAAAAAAAAAAGACATGGTGAATCAATTTTTACAATATCTCGTGATAGAAAGAAGATATCTAAAAACGGCACGCGTTGGTTATCAAAAACAACGAGATCTACAACTTTTTTGTTGGACATTTTTTCATCCAAGTAATACATAGAGAGATATCTTGAAATTGGTGCTGCAGAGTAGGTCTTGGGACAGCCACATCTTGCATGAAGATCAACTCAAGTCTCTCTCCAAGAAGAGAAGCTCTTGAAAGCCTATAAAAGAGGAGTCTCTCCTTGGGTATGAGAGAGGTGAAGGAAGCATCACTTTGCATGCATCCAAGAGGAGAAGAGATGGTGCAAGTGCTACGAAATCTCTACTGAAATCAAGTGTTGTGGAAGCTCCATTGAAATCAAGTTCCAAGAGGAAAAGATAAGGTGCAAGTGCTACGGAAGCTCTGCTGAAATCAAGTTCCAAGAGGAGAAGAGAAGGCGCAAGTGCTGTGGAAGATCTGCTGAAATCAAGTGCCAAGAGGAGAGCCCTACACATATTGTGTAGGAGAGAAGGTGACTCAAGAAGGATCAAAAGATGCCAACTTCCAAGTTGTGCAAGTGTTAGCCGGTTGTATACTGTGCAAGGAACCGTGATCTTGTCTCTAAGATCTACAAGTAAGAATTAGTTTATGTGTAATGGAGGAGCTTGCTCCTTGTCAATAATATAACTCCACAAGGGGGGGGGGGGGACTGACCCATCTTCCAGTCCCTAGTGTGTTGTCAATCTCTCTCTCTCTCTCTACATCTTTCTTTTCTCTCATCTGTTCTCTCTCTGCGCCAGCATAATATTCACCATATATATTTTAAGTATATAAGAAAGTCGAGCGTGTGTCTCAGATATTATAACATATTCTTAATAGATGGATAAAATTTATATATATTTAAATCCTTTTCACTTCTCTTCATAACTTCTATCTCATCCTAAGTTGAACTCTCATAGTCTGAGACATAGCCATGCATGATAAGTCTATTCACATTTTTTTGGTAAATCATATGTGAAAAATATAGGGTGGGAAGAGAGTTTAGCATCAAGAGAAACGCTTATTGAGATGCAAACTTTATACAATGAAAATATTTGAGGTAGATTATGCAAATATATAGAATGTATAAATATGAGGAAGTCATAACAAATGTGCTCTAATTAGTTATAAACAACCTTGAGTGATTTGCGAGGTGAGATGTATCTAAATTCTTTACGCTTTATGCAAAGAAATTACATTTATTAGGGTTTCTACATATCATATTAGTCGTTCACTATAAAAAAATGAAAGTAAAAATGTGGAGGTGTAATGAGCATTAACGGCCATGTTAAAAATCACAGTAAAGTTACACCTTAAAATCGAGGTATAGTTTGGCACTCAAGCACCCTTTTTAATGCCAATTTAGATACATTTTGTGTTTTGAATTTTCACATGCAATTTCATGCTTATTTAAATGCGAGGTGAGCCAAAAATAGGTATTTTGAACAAATGTAAAAACCAAAAGTTTGGAATAGACTGAGAGTAAACAGCTCAAGAGAAAGAGAGGAGAGGGAGGGGGAGAGGGAGAGCTAGTTTGAGGTATGGGAGCTCATACCTAAGGTTGTGGAGAGATGCCACAATTCAATGTGTCAAAGGTTTGCTTCGCTTCCACTCTCTTTAGAATCTCTGGTTTGTACACATTTTCTTTAGTGATTTAAACCTTGCTTGTTTTTCTTAAATAATTTTGATCCATGTTGTTGCATGTTATTTAGGATTGTTTGTATGTGATAAATGACTATAAATGTTGTGGCATACATGGGATTAATCACTATTTAAACAAGTTTTTTTATGCTTGCTTAAATGTCTTATTGCACGCAATCTAAAAGGCTCTTGGTGATCTACTTAATGGGCTGATAAATTATTTTTATCATGCATTGTTGAACGTGGAGATCATTGCTTCTTTGTAGTGGCTATTAACATGTTGGAAAAAGAGAATCCTAGCAGGTTGCTAAATGCAAAGTGACAACAATTATTTGCTTTATTGCCTACATTAGCTATTAATCAACTAATAATTTCTTCTTCTCAAATTCATCATGTTTATGAGTTAAGTTTAGGATGCCACCAGGTGCTAGAGCTTGTATTAAAGGTATGGGAGCCTTATTAGTGTGGAGAGAACCATCTTCTCAAAAGACATTAGGTTTTATAGTTTGGATAAATTTTCTTTGAATGTTTAGCGCTTTTTTTGTTGTTTTTAATAATATTTCATATACATTGGTGCAACACATAATCTAAGGCTTGTTAGTGTTAGTTTTTATTCCTCATCAAGTATGGTTGTGTGTAAAATGAATGAAGGATGTTACTTGATGGACACAATATGAGATGCAAGCTTCTAGTTTCAAGAGAAAGCGAGAGAAGCAAGGGGAGAGACTAGGGTAGCATATGCAGATCTTTTGAATTTGATGCAAGGAGTGACAACTTTATTAGATCAAGCACTATAAGATTCCATAGATACTAATATTGTTGATCTGAATATGTGAAGGTGCAATTTTTCCAAGCTATTATGTATATGCACCATTTCAACTATACATGGGAGTTAGGTATGAACTTCTTCAAACAAGACACACAATTTCTTGTGGATTGTCGTCCTCTTATAGATATTGATAGCACATGGTATTCACCTATTGATAGTAGTTAAACTAATATTTATGGACATGTTTTTGGATTTTTCATGTGTCATTAGGCTTTATAATATCTCCTATTTTGCAAGGCATGTCAAGTTGCCAATTTGTATTGTTATGAATACATAATTAAAGAACTTTTCTTTTACCATTTGATTCATCTTGGGGCTCCTGTAATTCTTATTGTGTATTTTCATTTAATATTTTGTTGGCCCAAACTATGTTATTGTGTCACATTTCATTTGTAAAGATAATGCCCCATGAGTACGCAATGGGGGGGGGGGGGGACCTTAGGGACTTGTTGGTTGCAGAGCTATGATTGGAGCCATATGTCTACAACTAGCAGATTCTTTTTCTTTTGGTTTTCACGAATCATATTTATTATTACTTTTATTAAGGTGTGAAAAATATAGGTTTTTGCATATTTACAAATGTAAAAAATCATGTTATAAGTTGCAAAATAAATGTGATTTAGACATGGGTTGCCTAACACACTTGTTTTTATGACCATAGATGTGCCCATAAATCTTCTTTCTCGGTTAAGAAAATGCATCAATGAGGCCATCTGTGGGCCTAATCCCTTGTAGTGGTTACTTTGTAGGATTGTAGTTTTGGAGATACAATCGCGTGTAAAAGACATTATGGCACATCATTGATCAACCTAGGATGACTTTTAAGCATCGCTCAATGATGAAAACCTCATGGAGGACATGGGGTAGTTGATAAAAAGAGCTTTCTTTGAATGTGTCAAATCCAATAGGTGCTTAGCAATAATAGAATTGTTACAAGAATTTCAGCATAGATGTGTGCAGCTAGATAGAATAGAGCAACAATCTCTCAAGGTAGAAAAAATTGAATTGTTTCTTTAGGCTCTAAACTCTTCACCATAGTCAAGTCTTAGGAAGCTTTTAGAAGATGAAACTACAGAACAAGGGCTGAAAACTAATTGAAAATATACAAAGGATGCAATTTCTATGCTTGCTAAGAGACAGAGATGAAGAGATAAGATGATTATTGCAGGAAGTACACAAGTTCTAAATAAGGCAGATCGAGTGAATAAGTATACAATTATCACTCCATTTCCGAATAAGGATGACATGATAAATGTATTAGTCAAATGAATACGAGATCTGTATAGCTGCATGTTATACAATTAATAGAAAAGTAACTATTTTCATGACAGAGGCCTCAAAATCGAGAAGGATTTGTTTATAAATATATTTGATGTGACAACACATGGCATGCTCAAAAAGACCATGATACCTACAAATATGCATTGAGCAAGGATATTATGTTCTTTAAAGATGGTAAGATTCATTTCCCAATAAGGTTGCTACTCGATACCACATTAGGGGAGTTTTGAGGTCTTGAAAATGCCCTGTAAGTGACCCTAGAGAGAGATAAAATTTTAGGAAATATAATTATTATTTATGATTTTAAAACTTTTATATTTTGGTAAGTAAATATATAAAAAATTGTTAATAAGTCATTTTCGTTATATTCTTGTGGTCACATTAAAACTAAAAATCTAGGCCGCCATAAAGATGAAAAAGATTGTCATAATGAAGATCTTACTCATCCTGATTAAAGTGAAAACTAATATTCAATTTGAATTTTATTCGACATTTGATTACTTCCCTCTATTCTTACTCTCTTCTTTCTTTCCCATCCTTACTAGTTTCTTCTTCATTTTCCTTACTGTTTCTAATTCTCATAGTTTTGGAATCCAATCTTCTAATCACATCCTTAGCTATGGATTATTCATCCAATGATCTTTGTAGCTCTAGTAAAAGACCTCTCTATCATCTTCATATTGAGTTGGATAGTGAGTATGAACCAATAAAGAAGAGAACAAAACACATTAATATTACAGAGTCTACGAAACATATACCCAGGTTTGAAGGAAAGAACAATCTTGATCTTTGGTTAGATGGTAGGCTATATCCCAAAGATGCTAGCAAAAATAGCACTTCGCCTTTCTATAATAGCTCTTCATTGTTGAGGTTCATTGGTGATGGTTATAATGGGTTTCTAGGTTATACACTTAACTTGGTTGTAGAAAAGGATGTCCTCAGATTGGAGAGCCATCTTTTATCAAAATATAACAATGAGTTACTACAGAAGCTAGAGGGCTATTAACAAAGGATTCATTTGTTGGAGAAACACATCAAATATTATCAAAAAAAGCAAACTACTTTAGGCCTTCAAAATCCACAAAAGGCTCTTAAAAATATTGAGAATCTTAGACGAGGAGGAGGTGGTTGTAGTAAAAGAATCCAAGCAGCAATATACTTTTTTTTCACTTAAAAAATATTAAATATGGCTTTATTTATAATTAATTGTATTGATTTGTGATGTTGATTTTGTTTAGGTCTCTTCTTGAACCGAATGCAAGTGAAAGAGATTCTTTAGAAGCATCTCAGTTTTATTATCATCTTCTTCCTTCAGTAGTTTCAAAAGATATTTTGAAGAAGAAGAAATTTAAAAAGGCAAAGAAACAATGCTTGGAGTCATTTATAAAGAACCTTTCTTTGGATACTAGGTTAGTGCAGAAGACACTAGATAATATTGGTATCAATCGAGATGCTTATATACAACTTTGCCAGCTTTTACAATCAAATATGAAGCAAGGACAAGTATGCAATTGCATAGTTCCAAGGCAACCTGTGGTTAGAACTATCAAACAAAGAGTGAATAACAAAGTGATGGAGATTTTAGGTGAGCCTTTCCATATCAAGGCTAGCTTCAAGGGCAAGAAAAAGGAAGGCGTATCCAATGAATTTAACAACATTTTCCTTGACTTGCCCACCCTACAATGTTTAATGATTAGATTCTATGACTTGTTACTAGAAGAGGCACAAGGAGTTGCTAGATTTGTGGTTAAAATTGATGAAAGTGAGATTCTAAAATGCACAAAACTAGATTACCTTGATGAATAGAGCACTTTCATCATATCATTGCAATCACTCAATGTCATTTAGTGTTCAATCGAAACACAACATTTGGTGGCTAGGAGCATTTGGAGTAGATATAGAGGATTTTGATATATTATATTGGGTTTTTCATCAAACACTAATACTTAATGTTATTAAGAGACAAAAAGCAAGAGAATAGCTATTTGTTGAAGGCTTTGGGAACTATAAGATTGAGTGGCACATAGCTGGTGACTTAAAGACACTTAAATGTATGTACAATGTATCAAAGGCAGCCAACTCTAGATCTCCTTGCCTATATTGCATGTCCCCAACCATAGAGTTAAACTCAAGCAATTGGAATAGAGCTCCCTCTACGCACAACAAGGATCCATAGTTTAAGACAGTCCTAGATATTCCTTTAGTGAACGCCCATATCTATGCACTTCATGCGCTTTGTGGAATAATTGAAAAGCTTGTTCATCTTTATATAGGATTGCATGGAAACTGAAGCCATTATCAGCTAGAATATATGCTATAACAAAGATTGAAAAAGTCTTATCTGCAATTGATCTACATGGTGGTAATGTTGTTATTGAACTCGATCTTCAAAAGTCTAAGGATGGCAATTGTGTCCCCAAAAGGCCATCTATTGGTGGAGGGAGACTTGGTAAGATAAACTCTAGGAATGGTGGCTCAACTATTAGATACAATTAGTGGAAGTCCCTACATAATGTAATTAAGGATCATGCTAATAATGGACATGCTCAGAATAGAAAAGTTAATGTTTGGGAAACACTAGACAAATTATTCTTTTATTGTGATAAATTCGAGTGGAATGATGATGATCTCAAAGACTTCAAAAACCAATTGAACCGTTTTAAAAAGGCAATGACAGAAGTCTAGGGTAATCAATACTTCACTTACTATATGGTGAGAAGTTTGCATATGTATGTCTCTTTATTGTGTGACTCATATAATTTTTTAAATTTAATTAATTTATTTATTAACTATGTAGCATATTTTATACAACCATGCTCCATATTTTATTAAGAAATATGGATATGTATCTATCTGGTCAACCTAAGGTATGGAAAACTCACATTATCAAGCAATAACAAAATACTTTAGACACATAAGACATGAAGGTGGAAGATACGAAGCAAATAGTTTATTAGAGGTCTTTCAATGGTTCTACATAAAAATTTGGCACAAATTCAAGCTCAAAGACACAACCACATCATGTAATTCACCATCTTTAGCAAGGAATATATCCACTGTTACCCAAAGAAGAAAAGAGGGATATTTAAACTCTTGTGCAAAGCAAAGATTTTCAGAATGGTTACAAACTAGACAAAGAGATGGAAAAAGATGGGTTACTGACTCTGTTGCAGAAGAGTCTTTAGTTTCAGTTTGACTCTATTGTTGTAGAAGGATCTTTTGTTTCATCCCACTCTATGAGACCTCTACATTTCATGAACTCTTGTTTCCTATAGCCTGGAAGGAGCTCAAACTCTCGGCATCTCCTATATGGGAGAGCAAATAAGAGCCAAGAACTCTAAAGTATCTTGCTCTAGATCCATTGTATCCAGGCATGAAGCCCAAAATTCTTATAGCTTCTTCCTTCTCCACTAAAATTATATTGTCTGAACCTCTATTGGAAACTTGGGATCCAATCACCTTGGAGGTAGCTTTCAAAACCATCATTGGCAAGCTTGGAGAGCTTAACAACTTGCTGTGATAAATTGCAATTGTTTGATTATTTAAACTTCCAATATAATGACCAAGGCCTTGACTTTTGCCAAGCTTCAATTGCCTTGAGCCCTTGGCTCTTCCAAGAAAGTTGTTTGCAGCTTCAATTTCTATCTGCACAATAAACCACAATAGAGTAAGATGTGAGTAGATAAATATCCAATAATATTTTTTTATAATGCATAATGTACTCTAATATAAATCAAAATGGATATCTTAGAATTATCTTTTATACCTTAGGGTTTTCATCTTCTTCAAGAAGATTGTCATCATAAAGATTTATTGAGCTTTTTGGTTTCTTCTCTAATGAAGACTTCAATTTCTCTTCATACCCCATGTTATCAATACCAAGTCTGTGTTGAATTTGTAAGAACTCTTGGTCTGTAGGTATCCCCCCCATTTCATATTCCATGATTTGATTAATACATAAATGCAAGGCTACAGAGCTATCTTAAAAATTTTCTTCCTCAACATCAAGACTTGCTAGCAATTCTTGTTCATAACCTATAAGATTCTTATCATTTTGACCCCATGCTACAAGGATTGCCAAGTAGTAATCTCCTCTAAGATAAAAAAGATGTTGAATATCATTTAGTAATACATATCTTTTTTGTTGCTGAGATAACTGGAAAACGTTGGGACACATTTTGAGATGTCATGTTTCAATCTCTGCACTCAACTCTATCTCCTTTTCTTCCACTTTTGTAATATTCTCACTTTTAAACAAAGAAACATCCAATCCCTGCACTAATTGGTTCTCAATATCCTCCTGAAACATTTTCCCCTTCTCTTCAACCTCTTTATCTTTTCTTGCAATATCCTCTATCTTCTTCTCTTGTATTGTATCTGAAGAACAACTATCCATATATTGAAGATATACAAGAAATCCAACATCCTTTTGTATAAGAAGACATTGATCTACTTCCCACTTCTTGAATTCCTCATAAATAAGGCTAAACCTTGTTTGCAAAGTTGTTCTAGCAACATTGGTAGCTTCCCTTACATCACTATAATGGACAAATCCCTCAATCTCTAGGCCTTTTAGCACATGTCTATCATAAAACTCCCTAAAATCCTTCGGTTTGTCTTCAAGATCCTTCAAGAGCTCTTGAAAATCAAAGGGAATATTGAGTATATCTCTTATGTAAACAAATCTAGATGAATTTTTGGTTGCATGGCAAAAATCAAAGAGCTTTTCATCACAGATTTCATTCAAATTATCTTTCTCCATTTTCCTTTTAGTCATCCTACTTACTCACAAAATCAAATCTTGAAAACAACAAAGTAAATTTAGGGACACAATATAACAATCCACATTTGCTCATATTGTAATACTTCTATGAAATTAAAATCCAGTTGGCTAGTTCAAAAGTTAGTTAATCAATTAATAAGTTAGTAAGGTTACTAAATAAAGTAAAAATTAATTAACATTAATAAATATTTAATTAAAAATATTAAAAAACCGAGAGTTGTAACTTGACAATTTTTCTAGATTGACAAGGACCGTAGTCACCCATCACAGAAGTTACCACGTGAATGAGAGTTATGAGCCATATTAGTCACTAGTGTTAATATGTATAGTACGGATGGTCCAAAAAATATTAGATTTTGGACAAGACTAGCATATTTAAGATATTATTTATTGTAAATATCTTAAAAAGATATGGAAAATTTTAAAACAAGATATCATGTAAAAAAAAGTAAGTAGTTTTTCAGCTAGTTTTAAAAATTTAATACAAAAAAAGAATGATTGGCAAAATCGCACGTGTCACAATCGTAGTTTATAGGCAAAAAACAACACTTCGAATAGGAAGAAGAAGAAAGAGTGATCTAAAAGATTTCTAATCAAGTGACTTGAAGTTTAACCCCTCCCCCCCCCCCCCCCCTTTTTGGAGCCAACAGAACCATCAGATTTGTGATTTGAGCATCAGATTGCATCTTAGAAGTTTCATATCACTAATTTTTTCAAGATCCCCTCCACAAAGAGCTTTTCTTCTCAGCCACAACCCATCTTCTCTTGTTTAGCTATAAATATGAGGCATGGGGAGAAATTAAAGAAGCACAAGGAGACCTCGAGAGGTTGTGAGAGAGAGGTAGAGAGAGGGAGGTAGAAGGATATCCCTCCAAGAGGTTGCAAGAAGGATCTTGAGAGAGAGAGAGAGAGAGAGAGAGAGAGAGAGAGAGAGAGAGAGAGAGAGAGAGAGAGAGAGAGAGAGAGAGAGAGAGAGAGAGAGAGAATAGTTACCCCGAGAGACTGCGAGAGAGAGAAAGAGTTAGCTCAATTTCCATCTATCTCGGTCTTTGACTAAGCCATCTTCTCTTTTGCTCTCCCATCTCAAATTCATTCCTCCTTCTTTATCTCTCAAATCCACTTGTGAAGGATGGCTCCAAAGCGACGAGATGAGAGGACCATGGGAGCCACCACAACTGATTAAGAAACGGGCATTGCTAGAGATACGGGAGTGCTCGAGGTTACCAGAGTTGCCACTACCAACAGAATATCGAGAGTGGAAAACATAAGCATGAGCAAAGAGGAAATTCCCAATATCATCGTGCCAAACTCGGTTATTCATTGCTAGGTTATTATTTCGCCACATAAAATATTAGCTCTATAGTTTACACTTGCATGAATGGACAGATAATCTGGAAAGCATACTAGTACATGCATAAACAATTAATCGCTATGATTTGTAATTAGATTAATTGAGATTCTAAATCATGGAATCATGACGCAAATAGTTGCAATAGATTATTGCACATATAACTTTATGCACACTTGAGATTAGCAAAATAACTCGATATGATTATTGTCAAATGCAACAAGGTTAAGTGTTGATTAAAAGGTGAAACTCTATTTAAAGGATCTGTAAGTCATCTCGTTAAGTTATTGGCACAATATATTTCTTTAAGGAAAATTTCTTATGTTGTCGGGTAAGATAGCCCAAACAAAAAATTCATAGCTTGTTTAACATGTTGTGAGAGATGTACTCAACACTTCTTTATGGGGAGGAGAAACCTCATTAAAATGCAAGGTTACCTTGGGATAAGGTCTACCTTGGCTATGAAAGCTATGAATTACACGATGGTGTGATTGTCATTATATCATTTGATATACATTTGAAGGGATTGTTTGTGTTTTCTAGAATCTAGATCTCTAATTGAAAATATTAACAAACATGATAAAATGAAGGATCATGCTAGGCTACCCCCAAGCTAGCTCTACGAGACCCTACTCCAATGGGATATGGTTATCGCTTCGTGAGGCTTAGACCGGCTCTGTTAGCGAAAGATTTGTCTCAGTAGGGTAGTCTCAAGAAGTAGGAAATGTGGGTGCTAGGGGGGGCTATGGCTGTAAATCTTGCATTGTTCCTAGAATATGACGAGCCCCTTCGTGACCCAAGATTGGATTCTGGAACCCTAAATACTAGTTACAAGGGTGGAATCTTGGTGGATAGCATACCCTCGTGTAATTCAATGAATATTTCGCAAGGTTAGAAAGATGGAAATTGTAATACACTTCCAATATAATAAAGAAGTTTGTTTTATTCAAGGATTTTTTAAATTATATGCGTGTCCGTGAGATAAATTAAGTGAAGGAACATGTGATTTAACTGACTAATTAAGGAAGCTGGTTGTATATGTTCCAATAAATGTATTGTAGGTAATTAAAAAACTAAAGATGATTTTGTCATCAAAGGAAAGAGGGTGGGGTGACTCCTGATGGGTCTGTCCAACAGTAGGGTAGTCCCGATTAGCTGGGAGATTTTCTAAATCGGCAATAGAAATAGGAATATGATAAATTGACCAACTAGCCATTAGGTAGAACTGACTTGCATTGTTTTAGGGGGCCGGAATGGGATTTTGCCTTATGTGCAAGAGGGTTGACGTACCGCATACTCCTCTGATGGGACCTAAAATGGGCCGACACTAGCTATGGCACTAGCCGGAACTCATGCACACAACAGACACCCCCATCACATGGCCTCGCAGGCCAGGAGCCTCTGAGACTCACTCTAGACTTAATGCTAATGTCGATTTTGCATTTATATTAGGTCATAGTCAAACGTTTACCATCCCTTCTCCTTAGAGGGAGATCCCATAACATATATGCATAATACCTCGTAGCACAAACATAAGGAAACACCTCTCAACTGATTGTTGTGGCTCCACTCTTTCATTTTGAATGTATTCAAGGAGATACCATGTGTCCTTACCAAATAATTCCCTAAGAAAATGATTGACTAGCCTACAGCTTAGGACGTCTTCCACACTCAAGTGTAGGTCATCATAACAAAAAATAGGTGCTATGCATCTAGCTCTTTATATTCCAATACCATGGTTGATATGCACATGCAAAAGTGGATGATCCTAAATTGCTCAACCATAATTTCCAATCAGAAACATGTCATGCACAACCAGCTTTCCAATGCTCATTTACTAACTGGTTGCGGCGATGTAAGGATAACACCGAGACAACACTCATACTACTATCCTCTTAATTAAAATACAACAAACCCTATATTATGATATACATCAGCAAAATCAGCAATAAAGAGCACCCAAAATGCATCATTCAAACACTCCACCCCCTACTTCTAGGTATTGCTTCCATTGCATATGTATAGGGGTTCATTTTGTCATGTTTTGATGTATGAAAAGTGATAAATCACGAACCTTGACAAAAAGATAGGGCAAACTGAGATTAAACGTCATGCTACACCACCACCATACATTCACAAATACTCATTATATTTTTCCTTATTTTTATAAAGGGTATTTTTATTTTTCTCTTTTTTTTACTTTTATGCATTTATTTGACAATAATCACTATTATTTTCTGATTTTTCATGCCAACTATTCCAGCATACTAAAATTTAATTTAATTTTCCTTTTTTTCCCATAGGAACACATTTCACCCACCCGAAACGACAAAACCATCATTTTACTCTTAAAAACCACATTTCGAGTTTTGGGGGATTTAAATAGAGCATGCAAATCATTATAAAATTATAATTTCTTGATAGATAGCAATTAAACATGATACAACCATCACTCAAACAATTTTTAATGGCATAAGAACATCATTTCCATCATAAAATGCAAAAAGTATTTCATTTCCTTCTTTAAAAATAGTCATACCGTGTTTCTACGAAACCCGAGACACATTAAATGACTGCGTGACCAGTGGACGGAGCCTCCATTGCTCTCAATTCCATGATGCACATCAAGCTTCAATATCTTCATTAATCTCCATCATCATTTGCTTCAATCTCCTTCCCGATCCTTCCTTCAAGGTAATGCGCATGAACAACCCATAGAGGGGAGAGAGAGAGAGGAGAGAGAAATACTAGTTTCTGATCTGTCAAACTGGGCAGCCATTGAAGGAGTGGAGAACGGCAACGTGGGTGAATAAAGACACAAGATCACTATTGTAATTGCTGGGGGGTTGTTCTTTAGCCCCCCATCTCAAATTTTTCATGGAGGGGAGAATGTGCCGGAACACCCCCCCCCCCCCCCCACGAAATTTATTTTGGGGGGTGGCCCCAAAGGTCAACCCCCTTTCACTTCTCCTTTTGGGCCCCTTCTCACCAAGTTTGGCCATTTACTCAGTCTTTGGCCATGTGGCATCCAATTTACACTTCGAAAAACCTTATGCGTTCGTCTCGAGGTCCCCCATTGCATAGCATCTCTCAGGATCCAATCCGACATCATGGAAATTTATGAAGATTCCCCAACCATCGCTCGGTGGGTCTTTAAAGCACTTTTGGAGCCCATCGGCTACTTGCTACTTAAAATCGACTCGATTGCTTATGCCGCCTTCGACGAAGTCTATTTTTCCCTTGAAATTCGGATTATTTGGCAAATTTTGAGCATGTTTTCTAGGAAAAATCCACTGCTCATTGGCGACCACGGGATATGGCGATTCAACCTGTTCAATCCCACGAATAGATTTGCACATAAACACAACCACAAAGAGCATTAAGTTGATACAAAAAATACTCAATAAAACAAATCACAGCTTCCACCCTACCCCCTGTCAAAACCAAGGTATGAAATCCACGAGGAGTAGGCGTAGCATAATTTGACAGAAAAGCCTAAAGCTAGTCACTAATCAACTATTCCAGCACATCCAAGCTAAAAAAAACTATCAAAGAGGTCATCCTAAGTGGTGGTCTGAACTACCTACCTAACTAAGGACAATGCAACAAGCAGCTCCTACTAGGCGAGTGCTCCTATAGCCTGATCAAGAGGTATTTTTTTTTTAGTACATTCTTCTTTGAGGCTTTGATTTTCCATACTCGGGCGTGTAAAAAGGAGAGAGCTGAGCGTAGTGACCCAAGGAGAATAGGGCATCGGATTTAGGTCTTGTATCGGTACCTAAGAACCTACCAAGCCCTTGCGAGGCGACACTTAATCCTTTTCTAACACTCACTTTTATTTTTGCTACAACCTTCCCTTATTTTCTTTGCTTTTCAGCTAGTTGCTACCCCTAGGAAGACAAGGCATTAGCCCTGAGGCTTGTCTCATCCCTAGGAACCTACCAGGCCTTCACAAGGCAATGAGCAGCTGCACAAGGCACTACAACAAAAAGGTATCTTAGACGCGTTCTTAGATGCGATTTTTGAATTGAGAGAAAATCTTACGGCCGTGTCTATAAGCCCGTCTAAATGCGCATGTACCATTTCACGTCTATAGTCACGTGTATAAGGAAATCCACACGCACCAATAGACACGCTTTAGACATGCATATACATGCATGAATAAACACACAGACGAAAATCAAAATTATTATTTATTTAATTTCTTTTGTGCATCTACAAGCGCGTCTACATGGAAGATTAGACGGGCACATAGACACGTGCATAGATGCGCTTTTACATGCGGCAGTAGACGCGATCGCAAAACCAAAAATCTCATTTTAAAAAAATATATATTTAATTTATTTTTATTAATTTGAATTATATAGCGCGTCTATGGGCACGTGTACTCTGCATTCTAGATGCGCATTTTCTGTAATTTAGACGCGCAAATAGACACGAAGCATAGAATTATAAAAAAAAATATCAAATTATGTATTTGGGAAAAACACAATAGATTTAAAGGCACGATAATTGAAAACAAAAACCCATGTATTCATTATATATAAAACACATTTACATGGGGAGTTTAAGTGCTTACGACCTAAAAAGCGTGGCCGCACAAGCAGTAGGCTCAAAGATGGATAATAGAAAAACAAGGAAATAAGGCCATAGAGGAGGCATGGTGCTCCCCTACGAATCTGAAGAAGAAACATCTTCGCTAGCACCACCATCGCTACTGGCGTCACTATCCCCCTCCTCGCTATGCTCCACATCGGGGTTCGCCTACACACACAAAGGATCAAGGTTGCTTACGTACAATTGTAAAGAAAAAGTTATAATTAGCCATACTTTTAATAGGAAAGTAAGAAAAACATACCTCCTTTGGCAGTCGAATCCTCATAGCCCGGTTGTATTGCTCCTTAGTGATGAGACCCTCCTTATAGAAGTGAAGCCATGTGGCTGCGCGGTTCTGGCCTCGATGGTAACCTACCTCTCTAGGAGTAGGCACCCTACCAATGATAGTAGTTTGCAAAACAATTATGATATACAAATAATTATGAGACACAATGTATCAGAACAAATTTGAAGAATTGAAAAAAATATAAATTTTAAAAAACTAGAAATCAAAATATACTTACAAACTCTGCCTCCCATGACTCTCTGCCGCTCGATCCATATCCCATAGTTTCCATTTGGATGTGTCGCGCCTCTGCGTGCTGGCGACTCTTTACTTTCTCTGCTGCTTTCTTCTTGGCTTTCTTCCACTCTATGCGGTGGCACATAGGTGGTTGGCTATAGGCTCCATCCCCCTCCTCTTGTCTCCGCAGCAGTGACTCCCTGGCACGTGCCATGAGGTGGGATCTTTTGTTGTGAAGCAAATCCCTCACTTTTGTGCGTCCCCAATCATCCGAGAATCGTTGACCCTCAAGATTTGGGTACCTCCTATGGATTGCCCTCAGCACCTCCTGCCACAAGCTGCTTTTTTGATTCTTGAAGTAAATGAAATAATCTTTATATGTCGCATCCACGACGCTCCTCATGTACGCCATTACATCCCTTCCTTCATCATCATAGAAGATGCCACCAGTATTTGTAACTCTATAGTACTGGCGTACAAGCTCCTCTACGTGATCTTTTGGTGAGGGTGATTGCTCGCCACCTCCTAGGAAACCCCCACACAAGCCTCTTCCTCCCCCTCGACTCTCCCTCCTCCCTCTCTGTCAACTACTCTCTGCCTCGCTGGATGCATGTGCTTTCGCAAATGCACGTGCGTGGCTTACGCTTGTGCTTCAGCTGATACATGTACAGGCACTGCACGTAGAGTACCTGCAATTGGGGTTTGGACATTTGGTGTTTGGGAAGTAGTGCTAGGCAAAGACGTCAGAGGCGTTCTAGACATGACGCTGAACACCTCATGTGCTGTGGGAGAGAGGCCAAGGTGTCTAGTCATCTCTCCCATGAAGTCTTCCTTACTACGAAAATCTCCAAAAAAAGCATTGATCCCTCTGCTGAACAAGACCAATGTATCATTCATGCGCTCCAAATCTGGGTCATTGCTAGATGAACCAGGATGCGACATCTACAAATAAAACACAGGAATAAGATAAATTTGCTAAACTGCAATATTGTGTAAACTGTACTATTGTGTAACATGTTTGTACAATTCCAGAAATAAAAGCTTGTCTTTTTTATCAGACTTGGCACGTGTATATTCGCGTCTGAGATGCAGAATAGATGCGTTAAAGAAGGTTATCATATGTAGCTTTCGAATACCCACAGGATGTATGAGATGTCTCAAGGGAGCCTTCATAAAGAAAAAGAAAAGAGGTGTGGAGCAACTATCTGGTTTGAAGTCCCATTAGCACAAAATGATTCAAGTAAGGGTATCTCTAACCATGAATATAGTAATTAGTGGAGTAACTATGTGTAAACTTTGGGGTATAATGAATTTTTCCTCAACTAATCATTTGATCTATGAATATTATTTACATTTAGTTCGTACTTCCTACTAGCATATCCCATTGTGTATCCAAAGATGTACGCGATATCATTTATAAGATGGGAGAGCTTGTGAGGTGTGCATACATTGTATTTTTTCATTATATATTGCATACATCATGTAGTGAACCTCTTTGAATTTCTACACAAAAATAAACAATTGTCAAATATATCCTCACAGATACGTGAGCTCGAAGGAAATTGATCCAAGCACATTGCAAGATGCTCGAGTATTGTCTGTTGAGATGGTTTGTTTGGTGGAGGAAATTTTTCCTCGCTCCATTTTGACTACTCAATTACATTTACTCGTACATTTGATTGATGAGATCGCACTTTGTGGGGTAGTCCATGCAAGGTGGATGTTTTTTCTTGAGCGCTTCATGAAAACCTTGAAAGATTTTGTGAGGCAAAAAGCATGGCCTGAGGGAAGCATGGCTGAGGGTTGGTTAGTGCAATCATCCCTTGTTTATATCTCTGAATATCTTGCTGGACCACTCTCAACTGCGATTATGGAAAGACAATGAAGACTTGAGGATGACCTCTATAATACCTCAAGGAAAAGGAAGGAGTAAAGTGCTAACAAAAGAAGAACTTTGTAAGTTAAATAGTTTTTGTGTGCTCAATAGTGATGTAATGAGCAAATGGGTGACACTATATAATGAAGCAAGGGCAAGAAGAAAAAGCAAAAGACAAGCATTTCACACCAGATATGGATGTAATGTCTCATTTCCAGATCATTTAAATGTGCTCCCACGTCATATTGATATAGATTGGTTACATGAGGAAATGGAGAGAATGGAAAAAGAGGAGGGAATTAATATATCTCAAGAAGAGTGGGAATACGCACGAGGTTGCTTATCAAAGGTGAGACATACTATCATTTAATTTGTTTCTAGTTATATTTTATATAATAAATTGACATGTTTGATCTTAATCTTTTACTACTAGTGCACATTATTCAATGCTATTTGGTGTGAGGGTAAACATCTTCAAACTCAACGTATAGATGAAAAGAGAAATACCCAAGATTGTGGTATCCTTGCTCACTTCGAGGATGCCAATGGTACCATGGAAGGTTATTGTGGCTTGATCCAAGATATTCTGAAGCTTGACTTCAGACGATTCTTTATATATGTACTGGATGTGAAGTGGTTTAAAGAAGTGGTAACAAATGGTGAGCATTGCACAATCAGACATCATCCAAGTGGTTTTGTAATCATTGACTCTACAAAATTTCACCAAAACAAGAATGACACATTAGTACTACCTCAATAATGTGAGCAGGTATATATGTAAAAGCTAATTTTTTAAATGTATGCATGTGATATATATACACAATATAATAAGTATTTAAGTTTCTTGCTTTTGTTTTTCAAATACAGGTTGTGTATCATCCAATGGTAAACAATAACCGATGGTGGTATGTCATCCCTATATCTAATCGTTCAAAACCAATATATGGTAATATTACCGGCATAGAGATAGCAGATGACAATCCAACAATTAATGATGATGTACATGATGACACCATAATGGATGATATGCGTGATATAATACAAGATGAACCTTGCGAAGATGTTCAAGGAAACGTAGAAGAGGACAATAATGTGGTTGATGATGATGAAGTTATTGAGAAATATAGCAATACATCTAATAGTGGGATAGACTTATTTGTTTCATTACCTCTTGGTAACATAGACCTAGAAGTAGATAGTTTAGCAAGGGCTGATATCATTGAAGATGAGATGGACCATTCACTCTAACATACTAAATTTTCTTAGTGATTCAATGTGTATTCTTAATTCTATGGAAAATATCATATGCACATGTGCATACTCAAGAATCAATAGTCAAGTTTAAAGCTAAATTGAATTCTCCATAATAAAAAGGAAGTATTTTTTATCTTCTTCAAGTAGAGAAATTACGAGATACATGTAATGCTTGCTACTAATTGTATAATAAGGTTTGTGTCGCTTGCCGCTAATTAATTATATCAAGCTTGTCAACTGGAGGAACTGCCATTCATTAGAGAGCAATGTAAAAATAATTATTAACTCTAGCTTTTTAATTGTATTAAGTTCAATTTCAGGTGGTTTAATAATTACGCGTCTGAAATCACATCTATATTCGCGTCTATGTTTGCGTTTATCTGCGCGGATATATAGACGCAAAATTCGTGTCTATTTACACGCTCTTTTACACACGCATATAGACGCAATGATAGACGCGTCCGACTTTGCGCGTCTAACATGTGCGTCTATGACTCGTTTCTGTTGTGGTGAGGATTTTTTGTTCTTTATTTTTTCTATTTTTATAGGGGTTAGAACTCCTTTTTACACACCTGCGTATATTCATATACGTCCTTTCATATATTTAGGGTTTTTTCCATTGTGGAATCATTTTTTCTGGTAGGCTTTTCTAACTACCTCACACTAACAGGTTCTCCTAGAATGGCCGCCTAGCAGGTCAGAAGAATAGGGTCACTAGGATTGCCTTTTAAAACAGGGCTTTGAGTGCCTGACAATGCCTTTGTAGGAGGCAATGACTACTGAGACCTCCCATAGACATTCCTAACCTAAACCTAGGACATCATGCCTTGATTGCTAGTCCCCAACAAGCAAAAAGAAGGTACCCCTTACATACACATGCAATAGTAATTGCTTAAGGGAAAAAGGGAAAGACTCGAGAAGGGGACGAAACCACCTAGAATGGCCACAAGAAGCTCCTCTGCAACAAAGGCTCCCTCCAACGACTTTGTCCATCTATATGATGCAATCACTAAAACAAAAAACCATTAAATATACCTGCACCAAACAGACATAGGGCCCTCTTGGCCTAAAGAAATAGCACATTTTACTACAAAATAATTGGCCCTCTTGGCCTAAGGAAATCAATCATGACACTACAAAACTGACTGGCCCTCTTGGCCTAATAAAATCAAACATTAAAACCTTAAAGCAACTAGCCCTCTTCGCCTAATGAGATCAAACAAAACAGCTCAACTAGATCCCTTCTTGGAAACATGTAGATATGAGAAAATATGTTCCATTTCAAGGGAAGAAATAGGGCTCTCAGCCTTAAACTAAATGCATCAAGTTGTGACCCATTCCTCCTACATATATGGCAAGAGGTGTACGCATAACATGTTGTCTGATCAACCTATGGGTCCAAGATAATAGTGGTAGATGGGTCTCAGCCACTCTTTGCATTACCCATATCAACCACTTCCTACCATATATAATGCGTGGTTGGATAAAATTCCCCACAAATGACCAGGTCCTGTCTTATTATCAATAACAACATCCAAACTAGGACCACAGTTGAAGAAAAGGTCTTCTTCATAAGCAAAATTTGCTAGGGAATCCGTAAACTGATTCCAAGAACGTGGAATCAACTGAAGAGATATGCTCTCAAATTCATCAAGTAGGGTTATAGCAGTTCGATGATACATGCAAAGGATGGGATTCCGAACTGTGTATGTCCCATTTAGTTGATTTAAGATCAGTTGTTGGGAATCCCCTTTTACTAACAACTGCCAAATACCACCTTCTTGGCAATGTTTAGTCCCATAATCAAGGCTTTATACTCTGCCATGTTGTTAGTGAATCCTACCTCGAGATAAACAACTAATTTCATTGTGACTCTACGTCAGGGGTCTCGAATAACTACTCCAACACTCCCCTTTTTATTAGGGTCCTTGGACACTCCATCAAAGTATAATGTATACGTCCACAATGGGTTTACACTACAAGGGAATGGGGCAATAGCGACGCCGATTAGCGACGGCGGATGTCGGCGTCGCTATAGGCGTCGCTATATGCGTCGCAATTGGCGTCGCTATATGCGTCGCTATTTTTGTCGCATTTGCGACGCAAATAGCGACGCTTATAGTGACGCCAATTGCGACGCCGCAGGGAAAAAAAGCGCGGCCGAAACCAGAGCGCCGTTTTCATTTTGTTTTCTTTGCCTTTTGAGAGCGAGAGCGAGGGAGAGAGCGAGGGAGAGAGCCAAGGCTTTGTGGGAGAAGAGGAGGAAGAGACTTGCCGCTGCCGCCGCCGCCGCCACCGCCACCGTCATTGTTCGTGAAGGAGAGGAGGAGCCCTCGTTGCAAAGAGAAGCCGCCCACGCTCGCCATATCTCATTGGTGAGTCTCCCTCTCTCTTTCTTTTACTTGTTGAAGGTTTAAATCGTTCTCTTTTGTTTGTTTAGGAGAGGAAATGAAAGAGAAGGAGAGGGAGAGGGAGAGAGAGGGAGAGAAAGAGAGGGAGAGGGAGAGAAAGAGAGGGAGAGTGCATTCTCTCTCTCCCTTTTGCTTGTTTAATGTTTAAATTACTTTCTTCTTTGCTTGTTTAGGAGAGGAAACGAGAGAGTAAGAGAGAGGGAGAGGGAGAGGGAGAGGGAGAGGGAAAGAAAGAGAAAGAGAAATAGAGGGAGAGGGAGAGGGAGGGGGAGGAAATAGGAGAGGGAGAGAAAGAGAAAGAGAGGGAGAAGGAGGGAGAGTGCATTCTCTCTCTCCCTCCCTCTCCCTTTTGCTTGTTTAATGTTTGAATCACTTTATTTTTTACTTGTTTAGGAGAGGAAATGAGAGAGAAAGAGAGTGAGAGGGAGAGGAAGGGAAAGGAAATGAGAGAGGGATAGAAAGAGAAAGAGAGGGAGAGTGCATTGTATCTCTCCCTCTCCCTTTTGCTTGGAGGATGTTTAAATCACTTTATTTTTTGCTTGTTTAGGAAATGAGAGAGAAAGAGAGATAGAGAGGGAGAGGGAAAAAAAGAGAAAGAGAGGGAGAGGGAGAGGAAGAGGGAGAGGGAGGGGGAGGGGAAGGAAATGAGGGAGGGAGAGGGAGAGGGAGAGGGAGAGGGAGAAAGAGGGAGGGAGAGGGAGGGGGAGGGAGGAAATGAGAGAGGGAGAGAAAGAGAACGAGAGGGAGAGGGAGAGGGTGAGGGTGAGAGAAAGAGAGGAAGAGAGGGAGAGGGAGAGAAAGAGAGGGAGAGGGAAGGGAAGAAAATTTAAGATAATATACGTATTGATAATGGTATGCAATGTGCTTTGCATACGGCCACGTACTTCATCAAAATGAACCCAAAATTATTGTTATAGAAAAAGAAACCCTTAAATTGAGTATAGGATAATTTCTCTCAGGTCTTATGACTATGAGTAGAATTGATTGAAATAAATTTTATTACTATAGTTATAAAATTTCATAGATGGCGCGCATTAATTTTAAAATGGATTACTTATACTCAAAGCCGAGATATAACAAAAAATTATCTACCGGGACAAACAAATCGTTGAGCATGATACAAGGCCGAGATATAACATCGGAAAATCTCTCGACTACTATATACAATACAAGGTTTATGGTCAACTTGCAACTTGACGTACATCTCCATAAAGCTATCCATTTAAGCCTTGTTTGCTGTAATGTAGATAAGATGGCAAACGAAGAAGGTCCTATTGTTCAAGACCGCGAGTCGTATCTTAATCAGCGTGTCCCATGTCCTTGCTCTCAATGCAAGTTGGCAATTAGACGAAAACGCCGATTGTCTATAGAACACGTACGACGATTTGGCGAGTTTCAATCTGAGATCATTGATCAGGCGATTGCAGACTTTCAGGAAACGGTAATTTGAAGTTAGCATTTTTCATGCATTGTACTCTTAAGCTAATTGAAAACCATACACAATAAGATTGGGTCTTGTTGGTAAATTTTGTATCCAGGGGGGTGATGTCTCGACCCAAGGGGGAGTGCACCCTTTGCGGCCAATTAGAAGAGTTTGTGGACGTGCGATGGATGGATTGCAGGAGCCAATCGACCACTCGCAAGGCCCATCTATACCGTCAATGCCAGAGGAGACAGACAACCTTCCCGACTTGCCTACAATCTTGGAGCCTGAGATGGAGGCAATGATCGATGCATTGATTCCCATGGATGTTGAGACATCTGACCCGCTCAGAGAGGAAGCATCCATACCATTATATGATGGGTGCCGAGTATCTCGGTTGAAGACATTGCTTGCACTCTTAAGTGTGCAAGCAAAATACGGTTGGAGCGATACGAGTGTGACTGAGTTATTCAGGTACCTTGCACACAGACTTCATTGTTTTTTTTTTTAAACAGTATTATTGCAAACATGGATAGATTTTTCAAGGTGTTTTATGATTTTTTCAGGTTATTGAAATATCATATATTGCCACCTGCAAACACCATGCCTGAGTCTCGTGATGATGCGCGACATGTTTTACGGAAGCTTGGCATGGACTACAATAACATCCATGCATGTATCAACGACTGCATATTGTTTCGAGATGAATATGAGAGTATGGAGACATGCCCAAAGTGTGGTGCTCACAGGTATCGACAGGACTTGCAAGGGCAAACCATCCCTCAAAAAGTCCTCAGACACTTTCCGCTCATCCCCCGCATAAACCACATGTTTCGCACGTCTGCCATGGCAAGCTTGACAACGTGGCATGTGCAGAATAGGTCCACGGATGGAGTTCAATGAATATCAGCAGATTCGCGCGCATGGAGCCACATTGACTCTACCTTCCCAGGCTTTGCGCGAGAGCCAAGGAATCTTCGGCTCGGTCTCGCCATGGATGGTGTGAACCCATTCGGTCTGCGCTCGACTTCTTACAGTGTGTGGCCTATAGTGCTTGTCAACTACAACATTCCTCCATGGCTTTCTACGAAGAAAGGACATCTCATCCTTAGCTTGCTCGTCCCGGGCCGCTACAAAGTAAAAAATATGGACGTGTATCTTCGTCCATTAGTCGATGAGCTTAAGATTTTGTGGGAGGAGGGGGTCACGGTGCAAGATATGAGCAGGCGCGATGGTCGGCGGTCAGCCAACATTCGAGCCATTCTCATGTGGACGATGCATGACTTTCCGGGATTGGGAGAGTGCTCAGGTGAGCAGACCTTTGTTCTCGCCGGTAATATCTATATTTTATTTCATTCAATCAAGTATTCACTAGGTCGTGGATCGCCTTGCAGGTCTCGTTACCTCAGGTTATCATGCATGTCCATTGTGTGGGCCACAGTTAGACTCCCGAAGGTCACGAACCATGAAGAAGATGGTATACCAAGGACACGCCGCTTTCTTGCCGGAGAATCATGAACTCAGGGAAGGTTTTCTTGGACGACCTCCAGCACGTATGAACGCTGCAAGCTGGTACGAGCTGAAAATGGTAAACCCGGATTCACATCCAAATGGAATGCGGCGGTTCTCAGTTTTCTACGAGTTGCCATATTGGACCCACTTACAGGTCAACCACTTGTTGGATCCCATGCATATTTTCAAAAATGTGGGCAGCTTGCTATGGGACCACATCACAGGAAAGAGAGACACTATAGGGGCACGAATGGATTTAAAGGAGGTAGGTAAGATGGAGGCGCTTTGGCCGCAGTCGAGTGCTGAAGGGGGAGTGCAGTTTCCTCGCGCTCCCTGGGTTTTGTCTACCAAAGAAGAGCGCATTGTGAAGCAAGTAATCAAGTCTATCCGCACTCCGACGGGTATGATGCGTTCTCTCAGGTCCGCATTTTCTAAAGATGACCAGATTTCTGGGCTAAAATCCCATGATTGGCATAAGATATGTCAGGTTTGTGAACAGAATGGATTTTAATTAGCGTGGACATTTTGAAATTTGAAAAGTGACCATTATTCTTAATACTTTCTCATTTTTGGCAGTTTGTCCTATCGATCGCGATCGCGGGATGCCTAACTCCAGAAATTCGCGGGGCCATTTACAAGCTGTCGACTTTGGTGCAATGGATCTCACAGAAAGAGATTAAGACGTCCTCTATTGAATCCGCAAGGCGGGGAGCAGTTGAGACGGTCTGTCTCTTTGAGAAATACCTGCCCACTAGCATGCTCACGATACAAGTTCACCTTCTTGTGCATCTTGTGGATGAAGTTGAGATTGCTGGACCTGTCCATACGCGATGGATGTTCTTCCTGGAGCGCTTCATGAAAACCCTGAAAGGCTTTGTGCGACAACGAGCTCGTCCGGAAGGTAGCATGGCGGAAGGTTGGTTGGTGTCAGAGGCGTTAGTGCATATCTCACAATGGCTACCAACGGTGGAACCAGACAATGAAATGCTATGGACGCTGAAGGACGATGACAGGCTGACTGGAGATGTGGTGGTTGGAAATGGGGTAGAAAAAAGAATGGATGACTCAATGGAAGAGAAGGTGAATCGCTTTTGTATGTTGCACCATGCCTCCATGGAGACGTGGCTCGCCAAGTACCAGATTGCAAGGCAAGATCGAGAGGAAGCACGAGCCGAATTCCGACGCAGTACGCGTCACCGACCGATTCGATATCCCGAAGGCATGGAGGAGATGCCGCGGTTTATGTCAACACGATGGTTGCATGGAGCCTTGACCGCAGCATCCAGCGAAGGGACAGAGGTCTCAATGGAGGAGTGGGAGTTCTCGAGGGGATGTAGTCCAAAGGTAATGAGGGGTTTAGAATGTGTCGTATCTAAATTTGCTTGCTACATCTAATTTGAGTGTTTCAATGTGCAGTACAAAATATATAGTGCAGCGTGGTCGCACGGACGACATTTTCGGGTGGAGCGTATTGACAAAATGCGCTCCACAATGGACTGTGGTGTCATGGCAAGGTTTGAGCAAGAGAGCCGGCGATGAGCAACGGATCCGAACACGGTTGTGGATGAGATGGAGTATTTTGGGAATTTGCAAAGTATTATTACGGTGGATTACCGTAGCTTCTCCATGATAATATTCGACGTGCAGTGGTTCAAAGTGGTACTTGGAGGAGCTGGCGCAACAGTTCGACGAGGTCCATCTGGATTTCTCGAAATAGATTCCGAAAAAAAATGGATGGATTTGCGCGACACCTTTGTGTTGCCGGCCCATTGTGAACAGGTGCAACTAGGCATTTGCTTGCTAATTGTAATACGACATGGTTTATGTCACAATGGTTTGAAGACGGTTTGTAAGTGTTTGTGAACAGGTAATCTTCTATCCAAATCCCCGACAACCTCGATGGTGGTATGTTATACCTTCAACTCCTCGAGGTGCGAGAGTATACGATCAAAGCGATGTTCTAGGCATAGATGAAGAAAATATGCAAATAGAGGGATCGAAATTACAAGGGGTGGAGGCCACCGCAAGCTTGGAGCCTGCATCGGCTAACAATGATGGAAATACAGAAGTCGTAGAATTTTTTGAGAACGAGACAGACTCGTTGTTTTGTGGTGACATGTCTATCGACCTTCCAGTGTATGCAGAGTTGTGTCAGGAGATTAACATGGGACCATAGAATACTTCATTCTTGGAGAATTGTATTACTCAATTCGTTGTTTAGATCTTCCATAAAGGTAGATAAGATATGCATTTTAAGAGGGATTTTTCAAAAATGATTTTATTAATGTGCTTTGTATAGTTTAAATTGATTATTCTAACATTATTTTTTATCTGTGCAGGTATCGACATTTTCAGGATGAGTCGAGGGATGAGCGATGAGGAGTTTCAGGAGATGATGGCACGTATGTCTCTAGATCAGCTCGCGAGATTCAGAGAGATAGCAGATCAGGAGCTGTCTTGTTCTTCGTCAGGACGCTCTGCTAGATCAGCTTCGGCGCGATCAGATGCTTCAGCTTCGAGTAGACGATCTCGACGCTCGCGACTTGGGCCAGAGGGAGGGACTGCGACTGCAGGAGGATCAGGGGGGTGCTGCTGTGGAGACACGGACGCGGTGTCTCCGTCTCGTCGTTCAGCTGGAGCTCGGTCACCGCCAGGATTTGTCACACCTATGGGGATGTCCACTCCAGTTACTCCGGCTTTTGCGCAGCCGTCGGCAGATGTCACGCCTTTTGGTGGCACTCCTTTTGGTGGCACCCCCTCTGGTGGCACTCCTTTTGGTGGCACACCCTCTGGGGGCACCCCTTTGTGTGGCACTCCGGGAGAGGGTACCCCCGTCGGTACACCGGATGTTCAGGGATCTCCTGGATATGCTCAAGAGCGTGGACGGAGATGGGAGAGGGCCCATACAAGGCACACTCCTAGGGATTATGGATACCTAGTGGATGGCAGGTCAGGAGCCATCATCATGAATGATGAGGGGAGGAGGGTGATGGCTCGCATGAGGGAGTTGTGCCAACAAGTTTTTTGGCACAACGTCCTGGATCATTGGAGGAACATACCGGAGGGGAGCAAGGAGTACATAGTAGCATCCTTGCACGAGGAGTTCCCGGTGCCAGCCGCAGTGGATAGATTCTCTACGGGCTGGATGATGGATTGCATGCGTGCATACATGTCACATAGACGATCCGACGCACGCAAGGCAATCAAGAGTGGGGCTCCAAAGCCCGAGTGGTTAGATGCAGACGACTGGCACCGACTGAGGGAGGAGGCTACAAATTCGCCAGGACGTTGGAGTCAGCAGCGGGAGGCGACGAGGGCACGAATCGAGGCCGGATCGGTACATCATCTTGGGAGTGGCGGCCACAGGACATATTTGGAGGACTTTGTAAGATTCTCTTTTGTTTTGCTTATTTGTTTTTTTGAGATATTCTTTGTACTGACAATCATGTTTCTAACAGTTAGCATTTTGTTTTCTTTGCAGCACTCCATTACAAATCGCTATCCGCAAGGCCTTGAGACTCGATATGCGGGGAGGCACGGTCTCAGATCATTGATCGACCGGTTGTATAGACGCGGCGGCCCAGTAAGTCACTCATCTTTCTTGTCCGTAGTTACCATGAGATATTTGAATGCATTATTGTATGGTGGATTGATATGTTGTTTCTTTTTCTGCAGAATCCGTTTGATGCTCCTTTACAGCGGGAAGAGCTTTCGGGGGACGACGATTTGTAGCTCGCCCTTGGATCCTTAGAGCTCACATACCTTTAGGTTTTAGTCGCCCGATCTATGTAGACATTTTCTATGTATTAGTGATATTGTTTTATGATTGTACCAATCGCATTTTATGCGATATCATGTATTTATTTCATCCATCAGTTTTATGATTTCAGTATACATTCTTTTTGTTTGCAAACGCTTTGTATGAAGCAGTGCAGAAACTATTTTGTATGGCTCTCATACAGCACACAGTGCTATATGTGGCAGGGCAGCTTGCTGCCCTGCCACAAATTTTTTTTTCTCTGTTACCGTCGCTATTTGCGTCGCAAATTTACTGCACGCGTCGCTATTGCCGTCGCTATCAGCGTCGCAAATTCTCTGTAACCGTCGCTATATGCGTCGCTATATGCGTCGCAAATGCGACGCATATAGCGACGCATATAGCGACGGTTATAGCGACGATTCTATGGCATCGTCAATAACGACGCTTTTTGCGACGACGGGGGCAAATTTTGTTGTTTGTATTTTCGTCGCTTTAAACGTCGCTATAAGGTCTATATCTTGTAGTGTTACATAGCCAGCCATCAAGAACTCCCCTATTCGTAATTATGATAGTCAAAATTCAACATATTTAGAGGATGAACTAACAACTCCATCCCACCTTCTTCATTACACTCAACTAGGATGCTTGTCAAAATTTGTAAGTAGTGATGGCAGAAAACTTTGATCTCCCACATAAAGGTACAGTCTTCTTGCTCAATCATTTTGTATCCTTTGCTCCACCAGATAAGCTTCCCCTAATGATATCTTTACTCTAGATATGGGTGCTCCAAATAAGGAATTAATCACCCCATCAACCAATTTAAGCTTTCTTATAGATCTCAAATCAGCCCCAGCATGGACCTGCAATGCATTTAGCGCGTTAGCATACTCAAAAATAATAAGCTTTAATCTTATTAACATTAACCTTATTTTTAAATTCCACTCCGTGTAGATCAGCTAGTAAAGTCGTGTACTTATTTTTACCTATCCTAACTTCCTTGTAAGGGCCATCCCATCTAGGTTCTAGCTTCCTGGGAAATAACTCCCTACATGCATCATAGTATAGAACTAACTATCCTTTTTAAAAGGTATATTTCTTAACTTTTAGATAATATAGCCATTTCATCTCACGTTTAGCTACCTCCTGGTGCAACAGACTTTGCAATTTAAGCTCATCCAAGTGGGCTATAGTCATAAACCACTCGAATAGGGCATCTTCCTCACCCAAAGAATGATTGATTGCGAATCTTATGGTCAACAACTCAATTTCTAAGGGAAAAGACACACTCCTCCCCATAAATTAATTTGAATGGGGTGTGGTGGTGGCTCGTTTAATCATCGTATTATATGCCCACACCACCACATATAATTTTGTATCCCAGTCCTATTTCTTTTTGAAGATTATCTTGGACAGGATACCCACAAGTTGCTTATTGGTACTTTCAACTTGTCCATTTGCTTGCGGATTATAGGGGGTCTTCTTATTATGCTTGATTTTCCATGCTTCAGTTAGACTTTTAATCACTTTCTTCAAAAAGTGAGTTCCACAATCTGATATTATTACCTTTGGTAGACTGAAATGGAAAATGATATTCTCAAGTAGGAAACTAGCAGTCTCTTTTACATTGTCATGCCTCATCTCTTGTGCTTCTAACCACTTTGTAAATTAATCAGTGGCTACTATAATATATCTCTTTTGAGTAGTAGACGACGAGGTAATAGGACCCACAAAGTTGATGCCCCACTTCTCAAATGGAAGGGTAGTCATAATCGGAGTAAGTGGCTGCTTCCTATTCTCTCTATTATCATGTCTTTGACATGTATTGCATCTCTTAACATACTCAAATGAATCTTGGAAGATGGAAGGCCACCAATATCCATCTCGTAAAGCCTTTTGTGCCGTCAACTGGCCATCAAAGTTCCCTCCACAAGCAGAGTCATGGCACTCCTCCAAGATAAATGGAACCTCGTCAGGCATCACACATCAGTGATAGATATCATCAACCTGCCGATATAGTGTTCTTGCGATCAAGGAAAATTTCAATACTTGCTGTTTAATTTTCCTCTTCTTGGGTTTTGATAAAGTAGCTCCAGTCTCTCCCGTCGATAGATAGTGTGTTATAGCAACATACCAAGAGGGAATAGATGTCGTATCAATCTCAAACAATGTTTCCATATCACTTCCTTCAGCAAAGACCTCTTTTGGCTCTCCAAAATTCACAAGACATTCTACAATTCCTTGTAGCTTCGGTGGCTTGCTCTTGATCTCATAATCAAACTCCTGCAAAGTAATTAACCACTTTGCTAAATGATCAAGCAGCTGTAACTTGTTCAGCAACAATCAAAGCCCTTCTACCTTTATATAAAAAACCACATTCTCATAGAGAATGTAATGCCTGAACTTTTTGGTCACAAATACCATCGCAAGGCACAACTTCTCCATACAAGTGTAGTTAATTTCCGATATGCCCAACTTTCGACTAGTAAAAGCTATCAGATGGTATCACTTTTCCTCCCAAATTTGGGCCAAATAGGTTGATTCTATACATTATTGCTGCTGAAAATATGTAGAACATTTTTCCCCTTTTAGGTGCTTTTAAGACAGTTGCTTTGGAAAGCTCGCTTCACATCATCAAAATATACTTTGCAAGCATCACTCCATGCAAATTGTCAGTTAAAGGACGATAGGTTCATCAATGGCAACGTTCTTTCTGCCAAGGCATTAATAAACATCCGATAATACCCTACCTATGACACAAAGCTATGCATCTCCTTTGGAGTACGCGGCGGACTCATGGCAACTATGACCTTGATTTTTTCAGGGTCCGTCGCAATCCCTACTGAACTAACTACATGACCTAACAATAGCCCATAAGGCACTCCAAATATGTACTTCCGTGGGTTAAGAGCTATGCAAAATTGTCTGCAACGCTCGAAACACGTCCGCAAAATGATCAATTGCCTATTGCTTATGGTGACTGCCCCTAGGTCATCAATGAATACTTTCAACTCCTCGGGGGAGATGTCACGAAAGGTCTTGTCGGCTATTCTTTGCCACAAACTAGGTGCATTACATAAGCCAAATGCTATCACATGGTATGCAAAGGTACCAAAGACATTAATAAATATCGTTTTTATATTGTCTTGCTTAGCAATCGCCATTTGGTTATACCATGCAAAGCAATCTATGAACGGATATATTTCCCTACCCATTAATTGATCCCAAATTTGGTCAATAAAGGGCAACAGGTAGTAGTCCTTGACTGTCTGCTTATTCAGATCTATAAAGTCGAAATTGATTATTTTTCTTCTTCTTGATCACAACTGGTGAACACCATTCAATATGCTGAATAGGGAAGATCAAACCTACTTTTCACAACTTCTGAAGCTCCTCAAACAGTCCATCCCTTAGTTCAAAAGGCATATGCTTTACTTTCTGACGTACGGGCCGACTTCCTTCCTTTAGAGAAATGGTATGTACATCTAGGTTGGGGGGAATGCCCCTAAGTTCACCAAGCAAAGATGTCATGGAACTCTTGAATTAAGAACACATAGATCTCTCTTTCTTCTACATTGAGCATGGAACCTAATTTGATTGGCCACGAATCATTAGGCGTACCAAGGTCCAACTCAATAACGTCCTCATCCCTTATTCAATCTTGAGGCTCTATCGACTCATTCAATGTTATCTGATAAATGTCCTCTGTAGTAGACCCTTCTTTAGATCCATTGCTCGGTGACGTCTCACTACCAGATGGATCGTCTACTATTTCTAGTTCAGTAGAGGATAAAGGAGCTCTCTCACTTTGAGGAGACTCAGGGTAAACATCCACTATTACACGATTGACGCCTCATCCTAGAATCACTCGACCAGCAAGTATATCGACTTCATAGTCTGTTCATAAAATCGATGGCTTACCTAGCAAAACTCGATAGCTACGACATCTTGCAAATCTTATCACTCTAAAGTCTAGATAGCATTCCATGCTCGCAACGGTAACGTGGACTTTAGTGATACAACCTTCTGGTTGCCTTAGACTATCATCAGCCATCCTAAGAAGTGTGGAGCCATCTTTTTGAATTTCTAAGCCTAGCCTCTCCATCAAGGCTAAAATCATGATATTGACGAAGGATCCAGTGTCCACGATGGCATGCTCTACTAATATTCCATCCATGTACAATGGAACCCTGGGACAATGCTTTTTAGCATGATCGAACCAATCTTCTCCCACTCTTGCTATGCCCAAAGGTTCTACAATATGCCCAATATGCAGGATTTTCTAGAATTCCCTACGTAATCCTAGAGACAGTTTAATCAATTGCAGGAGATTCACTTCTGGTTTAGCTTTGCAAAGAGAACTTGCTAAATCAAAGTTGTGGTAGTTAGCCAAAGTTCTCTTCTCTCACCAAACTATTCTCTCCTTTGGTCTTTGGACCGGCTTTGGTGCCTCTTTTTAAAATTTTTTCTTCTTTCTTGACAATCCTTTATCCTTCTCGGGATCAACTTTACTATCAACAGGCCTGAGAGGTCCACCTTCCATATCAAGATTCAGGACTTGCTTTCCCCTAGCATCTTGCTTAGGGTTTCCCTTGACAGGTTTTAAAGTTCCTTTGTCACCCTCTCTAGTCTTTTGACCTCTTGTTACGGCTCGTATGTTAGAAGTTTTAGCATCATTGACACGTACAGTCTCAATGAGACTAAATCCATTGCCATGAGGCAGCTCCTCTACATTAGCCTTTCCTCGTTGTAGTATTTGTCTTGGTTCCTCATCTTGCTGAAGATTATTCCCTTGTGCGCGATGGTTAACTGGACCTGGCAGTTTATTCCCTTGTTTGAGAGAATTGATCTTACTCCAACAGGTAGCAGCTAAGTGACTAGACTTTCTGCAAATATCACATTTGACATTTGGACAATTCCTAGGGAAATGTTGGCCACCACACCACTTACAACTAAATCTTGAGAGGGCACCCTCTTCAAGGCATTAACTCCCTATCAAATTCTGCTGCTTCTTAAGGAAATTGACATCCATAGCTATTTGTCTATACTGTTCACTAATCATATTGGTGTAGTGCTTCATCATGTCCTTAACTTTACCAAGGACATTTGAGGCACTCGACTCATAGCCGCGATTGTTTGTTTGAGCCATAGGCATAGTCAGACTAGAAAGAGCTAGTAACATAGGCAAAATTGGCATGATACTCCCTCTTCCATTCGCATTTGACATGGGGTCCCCTTGACTCCCATTAGTTAGTGCCAAATTATCACCATTCCAATTTATCCTTGCTGCATAAGTTGCTTGCAAGCGTGACTTTACTCCTTCTGCTTAGGTAATAGTAGTTCAATGGTGGCCAAAGCAACACTACTAAGCTACACCTGTATATTGAAATCTAATCCATGTAGAAAATATTGCAACTGTGCCACTGGTGGAATGGGAATATAAGTGTTAAGTTCGAGAAGAACTTACTTTAGTTTCTTGGCATAGGCTTGGAAATTTTCGTTTCGCTCTTGGCGTGTTACATTCAAGACACGAAACCAATACTGTCCACCTCTCTTAGGAGAAAACTCTCTATGGAAGGCCGTGAAGAATTGGTGAATGCTAATTATGGTTCCAACCTCTAGACCGTGATACCATACTGTTGTCATTTCTTTTACTGTCATATTGAAGAACATCATTAAGTGTCCTTCGTCTTGGATTCGATAGTTGAACATGAGTGTTTGAAACTCCTTAATATGGAGTTTCCCATCTTCTTCTGCTAACCCACAGAAGATGGGCAAAGGTGCTCCTAATGTCAGTAAATCCGATGTCCCTGCTAGAATTGTGATGGGTTGTGCCATGGCTATAAATGGATTGACAATAGGAGTTTGTGTAGGTAAAACTACACCCCCACTTGAAGTGGGTTGATTGACTGGAAGAAGGGAAGTATTAAGACTTCCTCTTGCACTCAAAGGGCTACTTGTGACACTTAAATCATTAGAACCACTACCGGTTATGTGTAGTGGGCTACTCCTTTGAGGAGAATAGTGCCTTAGAATCTCCAAATGCCATCTAGCCCTCTCAGCACGTTCCGCTTTTTGTATTTTGGCTTGACGGTTCTTGTTGGTGGACATAAACAGACTATTTGGTCCCTAGAAATCCCAGATTCGAAACCACCACTTATTGGCGGCTCCCGGCAGACACACCACTGATGGGACCTAAAATGGGCTGACATTAGCTATGGCACTAGCCGGACCTCATGCACACAACAACAGACAACCACCACACAGCCTTGTGGGCCAGGAGCGTCTGAGACTCACTCTACACTAAATGCTAATGTTGATTCTACATTTGTATTAGGTCATAGTCCAATGTTTACCATCCCTTCTCCTCAGAGGGAGATCCCATAACATATAGGCATAATACCTCATAGCACAAACATAAGGAAGTACCTCTCGGTGAGACTGACTGCCACAACTCCACTGCGACTCTCCTACACCTCAGGGATTGGCCCCTAGATGCATCACTCCAACATAAAGTACATAAGATATAAGCTCCACTCTTTCATTTTGAACGTATTCTAGGAGATACTATGTGTCCTTACCAAATAATTCCCTAAGAAAATGATTGACTCGCCTAGAACTTACTAGGACGTCTTCCACACTCAAGCGTAGGTCATCATAACGGAAAACAGGTGCTATGCATCCAATTCTTTATATTCCAATACCACGACTGATATGCACATGCAAAAGTGGATGATCCTAAAGTTCTCAACCATACTAAAATTTAATTTATTTTTCATTTTTTCCCATAGGAACACATTTCACCCACCTGAAACGACAAAACCATCATTTTACCCTTAAAAACTGCATTTTGAGTTTTGGGGGATTTAAATAGCGCATGCAAATCATTATGAAATTAGAATTTCTTAATAGACAGCAATTAAACATGATGCAACCAGCACTCAAAGAATTTTTCATTGCATAATAACATAATTTCCATCATAAAATATCAAAAACCCTTTATTTTCTTCATAAAAAATAGTAATACCGCATTTCTACGAAACCCGAAATGCATTAAATGACTACGTGACCAACCTTCATTACTCTCAATTCCATGCTGACATCAAGCTTCAGCATCCCCATTAATCTCCATCATCATTTGCTTCAATCTCCTTCCCAATCCTTCCTTCAAGGTAATGCGCATGAACAACCCATAGAGGGGAGAGAGAGGGAGGAGAGAGAAAGACTAGTATGGGCCGGTATGGGCCATAGAAGTGGTGGGACAGCTTGTTACTACTACCCTCTTTGAGAGACGAGTGGTGGGACTTAGGCACTTTCAAAAGGACCAATTCCCCTTCTTGGAATTCCAGATGCCTTTTTTTCTCATATCAGCATAGAGTTTCATGTGTGTTTGGGCCTTTTGAAGGTTCATTTTGCATTGCTGAAGTAAAGCTTGCATGTGATCCAATTCAGCCTGATTAGGAGGATTGATCTTATCATTAAATAAGACTGTGGGGAGGGGAACCTTACCCATATAAGGCCTCAAAAGAGGAAACTCCAATGCTAGAGTGCGTGGAGTTATTATATGCAAACTCAGCCAAGTGAAGCCATGTATCCCAATTGTGCTTTACATCATGGCAAAAGTGCCTCAAATATGTCTCAAGCCATTTGTTCACTCTTTCAGTCTGGCCATCAGTTTGAGGGTGGTATGCAGTGGAGGGAGCAAGCTTGGTCCCCATGGAGGTAAAAACTATATGCTAGAAGTTACTCATAAACTTTGCATCCCGATCATGTACTATGACCTCTGTTAAGCCATGCAACTTGAAGATATTTTCCATAAATTGGGTGGCCACCTAGGAGGTAGTGTATTGGGTCTTAGTGGGGATAAAGTGGGCAGCTTTGGTGAGGCGATCAACGACCACATAGATACTGTTCCACCCTTTCTTAATCACAGGCCAGTGATAAAGTCCATTGTGATGTGAGTCCATTTCCCTTCAGGGATAGGGAGAGGTTGCAAGAGGCTAGTGGGCATGAGTGTACTATCCTTGTTCTGTTGGCATGGAACACATTTGGTCACAAAGTCCTTGACATCCCTCCATAAGCCTTTCCAATGAAAGCTTTTGGCAATCCTATCATATGTTTTGAAAACACCCAAGTGACCAGCAGTGGGGCAAGAATGCATCTCTTCCATTATCTTTTGCGTGAAGGGGGAAGTGTGGGGGATGACAACCTTGCCATGAGACCAAATAAGGCCATGCTTAAGCTGATATTGGGAGTTTTCAGCCATGACCCCATGTTGTAATCTTTAAAATGTGTGGCTGAAGTGATCATATAACAAGTAAGCCTCTTGAAGCTCTTCAACCCAATCACTGTGCAATTCTGAGATAGAGGACACTCTGCATGCCCACATTCAAGAGAGTGAATTAGCCACAATATTATCCTTGCCTTGAATGTGCAAAATATCAAAGTTATAGTTCTATAAGGTTTCCACCCAATCGCCTTTGCTTAGGAGTCAAAGTAGATCGAGTCAAGAAGTACTGGAGGATTCGGTGGTCACTTTTTACTTAGAAGTGGCTACCATACAAGTAGTGGTGCCATTTCTTGATGGCATGGAGAATGGCCAACATCTCCTGGTCATATACATTCATTTACATCTCCTTCTCATCGAGCTTGCGGCTCTCAAATGCAATCACACCATGCTCTTGCGGCAATACTACACCAATACTTGGCCATTGGCATCACAATGAATGGTAAACAGCTTAGAGAAGTCAGGGTAAACAAGGATGGGGGCTAAAGTAATCGCATCCTTTAACTATTTGAAGCTATGATCCATAGTGGCATCCCAAAAGAATGACTCATTTTTCAAGCGATCAGTCAAAGGTGTTGCAATGGTGGCATAGTGCTTAATGAAGCATCTTTAGAATGAAGAGAGACCAAGGAAGACATACAAAGAAGTGGTGGTGGAGGGAATGGGCCAGTCTCTAATACATTGCACCTTCTTTGGGTCAGCTTGTATACCATTTTTGCTCACAATGTGTCCCAAGTACTCCACAGATGTTTGCATGAATATGCATTTGCTCTCCTTAGCAAAGGATCGATGCTTTCTCAATATGTCAAACACCCTCCGAACATGTGTCAAGTTCTCCGGGATGACTTGCTGTAAATGAGGATGTCATCAAAGAAAACAAGCACAAACTTGAACAGAAGGGCTGTAGGATTTTGTTCATGAGGCTTTGAAAGATGGTGGGGGCATTAGTCAACCCAAAAGGCATCACTAGAAAATGATAGACTCCACGATTAGTCCTGAAGGCCATTTTGATCTCATCGCCTGGCCGCATACGAATATGATGGTAGCCAAAGCACAAGTCAATCTTAGTGAAAAAGCATGCCCCTTTCAACTCATCCAGCAAATCATCATTCCGTGGGATGGGGTAGCGCTTCTTCACTGTAATTTTGTTCAAATCTTTGTAGTCAATGCACATACGAAAGGAGCCATCTTTCTTTTTGACTAAGAGGACGGAGGTTGCATAGGGGGAAGAACTCGGCTCAATGAAACCCATCTCTAACAACTCCTTGATTTTCTTTGCAACCTCTTCATGCTCACACTTGGAGAGTCTATAGGGGGGTTTATTCACTGGCTTGGAATGGGGCTCTAGGTCAAGTGGGTGGTCCACTTGTCTCTTGGGAGGGAGGGATGTAGGCATCTGAGAAATAGGTCATTATATTCCTCAAGTAAGGCCTACAAGGCTGAATCATGAGATACTACAGAGGGATTATTAGAATTGTCCTTATTTAATTGCAAAACAAAGATTTGTGAGCATTTCTTAAACTCCCATTTGAGTTGCTTTGCTGTAATGAGTTGAAAATTGGCATGATCTTGAACTCCCTCTAGGTGGATAGGCTATCCATGCATCATAAACTCCATGTAAAGCTGAGAAAAATCCATAGAAATCTTCCCTAATTTTTTTAGCCAATCATAGCCCAAGACAATGCCAATGGGGCCCATTTCTAGGGTAATCAAGTCAACCAGTGCCACATAATTTTCAGCCAAGCATAAGGGAATTGCAGGATATACATGTGTGTTGATTTCTTCTTCTCCTCCATTTGCTACTTGGACCTTCAAGGGGCGGTGTAATGCCATAGGGGTGCATGAAGAGGTTGCAAAGAAAATCACAAAACTATGAGTGCTTCCACTATCCACAAGGATAAAAACATGCTTTCCATTGATATTACCTTGAATGTGAAGGGTACTGGGGCTATGGGAACCTGTCCAAGCACCACGCAGGTCAAAGGGAAACCCATCCTCGAGGTCATAGAACTGCTTGTGATCAACATCCTCCGTAGGCTCAGCTTGGTCAATGGGCAGGTCATCCTCCTCAGTGTCCCAATCTTCCATGACATACATGCTATGAACTTTGACCTTAGCTGTCTTGTACGGACATTTGGAGGCATGATCAACAGTGTACTTATCTCCACACTTACAGCATAGGCCCTTTTCCTTTCATTCCTTCACAACATCTGGGGAGATGAACTGTTGGTTACTAGATCCATGGTACGGTGATGCAGTAGATTGTTTATTTTCAGCATACTTATTCTCATTATTAGAGCCCGATGCTTTTCAAAAAGTGCCCATTTTTTTCAGTAGGGAAGATGGGTAAGTGGGTACTTTGGGGCTGTTATTAGGCATAGAAGTGCCTCAAAAACAACCTCCATATGGGGTGTCGATCATGAAGGAATGCGGGGCTGCCCAACACCTTGTTGAAAGTACTCATTCTTACGGTACTTTCTTGCATATCTCTCAACCAATTCGATTGCATTAAACAGTGTGGCAGGTTTTTGGGCCATGATATCTGTTGATAGGCTCAGTTCGAACCCATAGATATACTTGTGCAATTTAGCATCGTCGCTAATGCTCTCCACATACATCGTCAAGTTCATGAACTGATTTGTGTATTCACGTACAGTGAGGTTATGTTGGTCAAGAGTGTACCATCGTCTTGCCAACCGTTATTTTTCCACAGGGGACACAAAAACTTGGACCATATGCATTTTAAAATCTTCCTAGTCAATGAACTGATGATTCTCTCGATTGATATAGTGCCACCATGTGTGGGCAAACCCTTCCAAGTGGAGAGAAGCAAAAAGTATTTCTGATCGTCAGTGTGGGGGTAGATATTGAAGTAGGAGTCCAACTTGGATGTCCATTCCTCCAAGTCAGATGGTGAGGGGGATTTCCCATTGTACTTTGTTAGGATGACCTTGTCACGTAGATCATTGGGGCCATGCTACCCATGAAATCCTTACTGTCCATACATCCCGTGGTGGCCATACATGCCTTGTTGTCCATACATCCCTTGTGGTGCATTAAGCCCATGTTGTCCATTATAACCATGCTGTCCATGATTACTAGGCTGGCCATTTGTACCATATTGTCCTTGATGGGGCTGATTCATATGGGGTGCATGGGGGCTCCTAGGGAGAGTGGGGGAAATCCGACCTAGGGTGGGAGAAGGCCCCAAATGGATGTTGGCTGCATGGTGGACGGGGGAATTCAGTAGAAGCTCATCATGCGTATGAGAGGGTTCCCCGATCTCATAGGTAGAAGGGGAAATTCCCTTAATGCCAAGTATACCCTGTGGACATGCAATGGTTCCTGATGTGGAGGACGTCTAGACTCATGCCTAGAGTCATTGGTCTTCTGTTGGGATGAAGCGGTCGCAAATTGAGCAACAAGAGTAGTGAGCTACTCCAAGGTTTGTTGAGTCTTTGAGTTTGAGATAGCCATGTGCTTGATCACTTCATCAAACTTGGACATCATTTGGCAGTGGTTGGTGACCATATCATTATGCCGTTCCATATGACGGAGCTCATGTTGGCAGAGGTTATGATTGAGAAGGGTGTACGAGTCCGTTTCAAGTGGTTCCTCATGTATGTCACCATGGTAATCTTGCTCCTAGCTTGATTCCTCATTCATGGAGGTCTGGGAGTCTCTAATCTCCCTTTGGAGTTCCTCCTGGGCCTTGCTTTTTCTTTTCTGGCCAGCTATTTGGATGTAGTCTACTGGGCTTGCTGTTAGTAAAAGGGGCGTAACTCTTTGTAGGAAACTCTGATTGATGAGGTTTTGGGCTCAAGTCAGAGGGGAAAATATCCTCTTTGAGATGAGATATTAAGATTTGTGATGGAAAATGATTAGAATTTTCTATAATGGGTTTACTGTGCCTGTCTTGGAGTGGTTTGCACTTTGTCCACAGTGACTCTAGTGCAAAAAAATGGGCATAACTTTCAAACTATAGCTCTAATTGGGGAGGTTTTGGATTCAAACTGGAGGGGACAAAGCCCTCTTTGAGGTGAGCTATAGGGTTCACTCCCAAATTCAAAACATAATTTTTTGCAATGGGATCTTCTTGATTGTCTTGCAGGATTGTGACAAAAAACACCGCCTGTCCCTTAGTAGCAAGGTCTTATATGGATAGAGCATAGCTCAAGGGGCCTGATCAGCCACATCAATGACATACTGAGCATACTGAGCATAATCCCAAGCATCATTGAATACCCATCGGCTTTGCCATTAATTCATAAGTACATTCATTGCCATACATCTCCTTTGACTGCATGCACTTCAAGTGTCATACATGGGTGCCATTAGCATTGTGGGGCATCCAAGAGTGATCATTGGGACAGGGGAGTTAAGCTCATGGAAGTACTCGTACTTGCATACAACTATCGAGTTGTCAATCACCGGGAGGTGGGCAAAGTTCCCCCCGGGTTGGGTTGTGCACCCCTTCAGGGCCTTAAGTGGTAAGGGAGGGTCACCTCTCTTTTGTCTTACCACCTTGCTTGGCATCGGCCTTTTTCCTCAGCCTGGAGTATACATGGCAGAGACTTTATTAAGCAATCAGCATGAAATGCATTGAAAAGAAGACATTTGGCATTTTCATGAGATGCAAGGAATGACAAAGGTTGGGATAGGGAGCTTGGCAATCAAGTGACTCACTGGCTGCTACTTACCCAATTTACAATGGCTATTAGTCATTTTTGGTTCATCCAAGATCACAAGACCAAATGGGTATTAATGTCAGCCATTACAATAAATTTCAGGAAGAGGTATGATGCATGCACATGAAGAGGATTGAATTATTAAACGTATGCAATCTTAAATCTCTCCAATAATGGATTAAGCTCAGCAAGAGAGATTAAGATCAAATTAGCATACCTCTTTAATACTTGGGAGGACCGTTGAAGCATGAATCATTGATCAAGTCTGGTTGGTTGGGGCATCCATGGAAGAATACTTCAACATTCGAATGCTCCTACTGATGAGGAAGGCTCCCATGTTTATCCCCAAGCTTGAGCTTCAAGAATGGGAAGCTTCAAGTGAAGCTTTCATGGTTGCCCACAAAGCTTCCATGCATGCTGAACTCCATGTCTTCATCCGGGTGAGAGGATTCATTCACGGGCTGAAGGGCTTGTGGGGTTTGAGCTCTCAAGGTCAGAGATGATTCAGCTTGAAGAATCCATGGCTGACCCAAATTATTCCAAACAGTCTAATTGCTGTCCACCTTGGGGCTGAATCCCGGGAGCAAGAGTTTCAAGGAGGAGAAGGCCAATACGTTGATCAGGAACTTGGAGTGGCAGAGGGTAGTAGGGAAGGAAGGCTGGGGAAAAGGGGGAAGGCAGGAGGAGCAGGGAATAGCAATGCAAAATGCACCGCAAATTGCAGGCTATTCCCTGGGGTCTCTCTTGACATGTGACCCTTCTCCAGGGTTTGGCCTATGGTAAGGGGAAAGTGGGGAAGGCTCCTAGGGCTTTGGTTTTGCACTCCCATGGCTGCTTCGGGGGAAAAGAGAAGTTCTCTCTGCTGTATGGCTATGGTAACTTGCCTGGGAGTAGAGAGAAAGGGCTGAAGCAAAAAGTAACTAGGGTTTTTTCCTCTTCCAACTCCTGGGACTCTAAACTTAGCATGGAACCCTTACAATTTGCATGAAAAGAAGTGATGACCTGCAATTTTGACCGTTTTATCTCCAGATATGTTTGAGTCTCTAGCCATAGCTCCTGCTTGCTCCAAAAAGTTGAAGTTAACTGCAGTTCTTCTTGCTGTACCTGTACCTGTAAGCTGAGTAACTAGGGTTTTTGGGATTTGAAAAGGAAGAAATGGGAAAGAAGAAAAGGACCAATGATTGAAGCTCTGATACCACTTGTAATGAAAGAAGCTGAGAGGAGAGAGAAGAAGAGCTAACGAGAGAGAAAGAGAGCAAGAAGAAGAAGGAAGAAGACTAGAAGAAGAGAGAGAAAGAGAGAAAAGAGGAGAGAAGGAAGGAGGAAGCCATGAAAGCTAGAGATGAAGGTCAAGAGTATAATCTTGATAATAACTGGTTGCCCTAATCTGGGGCTCTTACACCTTATATACCTCGATCAGTGTGACGAGGTGTCTAAACCCTAGTTGCTGTGTATCGTGCTTGTTACAAACGTGATTTTATTAAGTGTGAAGCGGTTTGGATCATTGTTGTCACGTTTCTCATGAGCCTTGAATGTTAAAAAAATATTGATCAATGAGACGTGAAATTGTATGCTTCCTTTATTGCTTAAAGGGAGAATTCACTTTTTATGAGCCACTGCTATTGTATTTTAACCAATTTAACATGTGTGTTATCTTAAGGATTTAGACATGCAAGATGAAAGAAGTAAAGTATCATTTTTGCACATTTTTTTGTGTTTATTGATTTTAGAGGAGAAATATAACATTGAACCCTTGCTAAATATTTGTTAGTGAACATGTCATATATAAGAAGCCTAAACTTTAAAGCCAAAAGTGAGTTCTTAACAGAATATCAAGTACTCAAAAATTCTATGGGGGGTTTGACTATTTTTTTTTAGCAATCTTGCTTTAATCTTCTAGATATGTGTGAGGTGCCACGGCACACCTTTTAGTGGTCCATCAGTAGGTTTTCCAAAAATGATGCCGCCCGGTGCTCCCTTTGAATGTCATGGGGTTTGTCACTTAGGCCCTACTAAGTCTACCTCGCAACGGGAGAGTTTCGGCCGAACCCACTAGGATCGACCTTAATTTTCGAGTTCCTAAAATCAAACAAGTCTCCTAGCAACTAGCTAGCGTCAATAATTTCGAGTTTCCACTTCTATAGGATTATTCGATCTGAAGCGGACTTGCCATGCACTGGTTCAAAGAGAATGGGAGATGGAGGGGAGCGCACTACATCAACCCTCTTGCCCATAAGGAAAAACCCCATTCCATCCCCCTAAAACAATGCAAGTCGATTCTACCTAAAGACTAGTTGGTCAATTTAACATCTTCATATTTCTATTGCCGATTTAGAAAAGCTCCCAGCTAGCTGGGGCTACCCTACCGTTGGACGGACCCATTGGGGGTCACGCCCACCCACTTTCCTTTGATGACAAAATTATCTTTAGTTTTTTAATTACCTACAACACATTTATTGGAACATATACAACCAGCTTCCTTAATTAGTCTATTAAATCACATGTTCCTTTACTTAATTTATCTCATGGACACACATACCATTCAAACAATCCTTGAATAAAACATAATTCTTTATTATATTGGAAGCTTATTACAATTTCCATCTTTCCAACCATGTGGAAGATTCACAGAATTCCACAAGGGTATTCTGCCTACCAAGATTCCACCTTTGTAACTAGTATTTATAGTTCTAGGATTCAATCCTTGGTCACGAAGAGGCTCGTTAGATTCTAGGAACAATGTAGGATTTACAGCCATAGGACCCCCTTGGCACCCACATTTCCTACTACCCGAGACTATCCCTACTGATAGACCTTTTGCTAACGGAGCCGGTCTAAGCCTCACGAAGCAATAACCATGATCCCCTTGGAGTAGGGTCTCGCAGCTAGCTTGGAGGTAGCCTAGGACGATCCTTTATTTTATCCTGTTTGTTAATATTTTCAAACAGAGATCTAGATTCTAGCAAACACAAACAATCCTTTTAAATGTATATCAAATGATGTAATGGCAATCACACCATTGTGCAATTCACAGCTTCCATAGCCAAGGTGGACCTTATCCCAAGGTAACCTTACATTTTAATGAGGATTCTCCTCCCCATAAAGAAGTGTTGAGCACATCTCTCACTACATGTTAAAAAATATATGAATTTCTCGTTTGGGCTATCTTATCCAAAAAAAGAAAAATTTCTTAAAGAAATATATTGTGCCAATAACTTAACAAGATGACTTACAGATCCTTTAAATAGAGCTTTACCTTTTAAGCGACACTTAACCTTGTCGTGTTTGACAATAATCATATTGAGTTATTTTACTAATATCGAGTGCGCATAAAGTCATATGTGCCATAACCTCTTGCAACTATTTGCATCATGATTCCATGATTCATAATCTCAATTAATATAACTACAAATCATAGCGATTAATTGTTTATGTGTATACTAGTATGCTTTCTGGATTATCTATCCATTCATGTAAGTGTAAAATATAGAGCTAATATTTTATGTAATTATTTTATGTGGTGAAATAATAACCTAGTAATGAATAACCTGGTTTGGCCTGACAACATTGGAAATTTTGTCTTTGCTCACGCTTGTGTTCGCCACTCCGGATGTTCCATTGGTAGTGGCAACTCCGGCAACCTCGGGCACTCTCGTATCTCTGGGAATACCTATTTCTTGACCGGTTGCAACCACTACAAGATACATGCCTCATACTGATGTTCAAAGCAACGAAAATGTTCATAAAAAAATTTGCCCCCGTCATCATAAAAAATGTCGGTATTAGTGATGCCATAGAACACTCACTATTATCATTGCTATATGCATCGCTATTTGCATTGCATATGCGAAGTTGATAGAGATACAAATAGCGACGCATATAGCAACGATTTGAGATGCTAACTACGATGCTAATAGTGACGTGTGCACTAAATTTATGACGCTAATAGCGACGGTTACAGGAAGTTTTTTTTTTTGTGACAGGGTAGCAAGTTGCCCTGCCACAAATAGCACTATGTGCTTTACTTGGGCCATACAAAGGAGTTACAGTAAAGTGTACAATGCTAGGCTCTGTGAAAGAAAAGTATACTTGAATCCATAAGACTAATACATAAAATAAATACAAGATCATGTAATGAAAGTGACAGTACAATCATGGCAAGATACAAAGGCTGATAATAAGATAGTGCATAAAAAATGCCTCCATAAATCACATGACCAAAAAAGAAGAGGATGTGTGCTCCACGGATCCAAGGGCGAGCTATAGATCCTCGCCATCCGAAACTTCATCTCATCGCAAAGGAGCATCAAATGGACTCTGCAAAAAAAGAAACAACTACACATCTGTCCACCATACAATAATGCATTTTAATTAAAATTAGTAACTATAGACAAGAAGGATGAGTAACTTATTGGGCCGCCATGCCCATAGAATCGGTCGATCAATGCATTAAGACCGTGTCTCTCTGCATATTGAGTCTCTAGGTCGGTGGGATCGCGGTTTGTAATGGAGTACTGCAAATAAAACAAAATACGACTGTTAGAAACATGATTGTCAGTACAAGGGATATTGCAAAAAATAAGCACGCAGAATAAAAGAAAAACTTATAAAATCCTCTAGATAAGTCATGTGACCGCCACTCCCAAGATGATGGACCATTGCCTCCAGTCATGCCCTCGCCACCTCGCGTTGCTGTCTCCAATGTCCTGGAGAATCTGTAGTCTCCTCCCTAAGTCGGCACCACTCATCTGTGTCTAGCCACTCTGTTGAGATATCGAGCTCCACTCCTAATATGCCAGGGTGACCGTTGTGCATTTATGTCACCGACTTGTCAGTTGTTGCAGATGCGGTTGGTACACTGCCCATGAATAATAGCTACATGACAGCTATCCTTATCTACTCTAATTCGTGGCTCAATTAGTATGCCACCTTAGTTAGTTGAGTTTGGTTTGAGACCCATATATAGGGTTATTCTATTTCTTTGTACTTGAGTTCTTTTGGCTTACACAAAAACTAAGAAGAGAAAAAATTGTTTTCAGCCTCCACCTTTGTGTGTATTCCCCCATTGTGCAAGCAAGAAAGCTACAAGTGAGACTCCTTACTTCTCTCCCACAATCTTGACATGGTATCAGAGCCTTGTTTGTGGTAAGGAGCTCAAGAAAGCAAGCCAAGTTCATGGTGTTCTGGTAAGAGGACCAGTGTTGCTTTCATTCTTCTGTTTTGGAAGCAAGTCTCTGCAGGTAGCACAGCCGGAAAGTGCAAGAGTGCATTGTCTCAGGTTGAGACGTCCTTCGCGGTGAAGCAAGATGGCAATATATGTTGCGGGTAAGGGCTTGAGCCCTTGGTGACCCTGTTTTTTTGATTTGAGGCCATTTCGGGACCTGTTTTGGAGGCGGAAGTTTTCTGCATGCACTCAAGAAAAGGCTCAATTTTATGATGTGCGACCACTATTCTACAGGTCGGTGAAAAGTTACTGTAGAAATTACATCGTATGCCTGTGCGCAGAGACATTGGGAGTTACAGAATCATCCTTGTTGCCTGTTGATGCAAAATCGTCACTAGGAAGTGACTATGTGGTCAAATACCACTTTCGTCAGTTTTGCAGATTTGCCCTTGTGAGGCTAAAGCTGTGTTCTTTGTAGTGACAGAATTTTTTTGCAGTGTTTTGTAATGGCATCTGATTCTCTCTCACAGATTGTCATTGAAAAGCTTGACAAGAACAACTTCCAAGCATGGAAGTTTAGAATGACGAATTTCCTTATGGGAAAAGGATATTGGGAATTTGTTGCAGAAAATGAAGAAGAACCAGTTCTTCCTGATGTTCCCAATCAACAACAAATGCAGGCATTTAAAGCATGGCATGAGAGAGCCAGGAAAGTTATGTATTGGCTATCTATCAGCATTTTAGACTCTATGATTGTGCATATTCAGGATGCAAGTACGCCAAAGGAGGCATGGGATAATTTGTCAAAAATGTATAGCACAAATACGCAAGCCAGGAAAATGCAGCTCAAGCAAGAGTTGCACAATGTACAAAGAGAAAGTATGAGCATCAATGACTACCACATGAAGGTGAAGAAGATTGCAGATGCACTTGCTTCCATTGGGTCACCAGTGGAAGATGATGATTTAGTTTCTGTGACCTTGAATGGTCTAGGAAAGGATTATGCACAGTTTCGAACATCCATTTCCGTCCGTGAAAGATTTCCTGATTTTGAGGAGTTGATTGCTCTTCTAATTTCTGAGGAGCAGAGAAATGGTGGTGCATCTTCTTCAGGAGGAACTTCAAAAGAAGTTGTCTTCTACTCAAATGCTGGAAGAGGTAGAGGAGGCCGATCTAGAGGCCGTGGTAGAAATCAGAATATGCAACAAACTCAAGAAAACCAGTCCTATGGAGGAGGACGTGGTAACTCTAGAGGCAGGGGGAGCCAAAGAGGTTGTGGTGGATGGCAAAGAGGCCAAAATGCAAACAACATTGTTGAATACTACTACTGTGGTAAAATGGGTCATATGGCTAAAGACTGCTATAAAAAGCAAAATGACATCATGAATGGAAAATTGCAACAAGGGAATTATGCATCTTCTAGTAGACAGGGTGATGATAAAAATGACCATTTGTTTATGGTGCAGCACATGAACAATTCTGTGACAAGTGTAGAAGAAAGCAACGATGTATGGTATGTTGACTTAGGTGCATCAAACCACATGACAGGCCATACAGAATGGATGGAAGATGCAAGGAAAATGGAAAAACCAGGATTTGTGGAGACTGGTGATGATACTGCACATCCTATTGTGCAGATTGGAAAATTTCCTTTGTATATGCAGGATGGGAAAAAGAAATACATGTCCAATGTATTTCATGTCTCGAATATCACCAAGAATCTGGTTTCTGTTGGTCAAATGGTTGAGCAGGGCTTGCAGGTCAGATTTAATCCTCATGGATGCTTTGTTGAGGATATGAAAAATAAAGGTCGCTTGATAGCAAAAGGAAAGAAGAAGGGCAGAATGTTTACGTTGGATGTAGACATGCTTGAATTGAGTGCAGCAATGTTTGCACATGAGACCGGTGTAGTTGCAGATATTGATATCTGGCATAAACGCATTGGTCATGTTAATGTACAACGACTTTAAATCAATGCAGGCCCAAAATATTGTTGCAGGATTGCCAAAATTCAAGGTTGTAGAAATGCATAAGGTATGTGAAGCCTATCAGTTTGGAAAACAGGCAAGGAAACCATTTCCTAGACATGTTCAAGAGAGTAAGAAGCCATTGGAATTAATCCACTCTGATGTGTGGACTACTAAAGCTGCATCTCTTGGAGGCTGTCATTATTTTGTCACTTTTATTGATGACTATAGCAGAAAATTTTGGGTGTATTTTATGAAAAAGAAAAGTGAAGTTTTTGGGCATTTCAAAACTCTTAAAGCTGTGGTTGAAAAAGAAACAGGCCTGCAAATAAAATGCCTAAGGTAAGATGGAGGGGGAGAGTACCTCTCAAATGAGTTTGCAAGGTTCTTGTAGGAGCATGGCATAATACAGCAATATTCATGCAGTCATACCCCACAGCAAAATGGAATTGCAGAAAGAAAAAACAGGCATATTGGAGAGGTATCTCGTGCCATGCTCAATGAAAAAGACCTGCCATACTTTTACTGGGCTGAGGTAGTTGCTACAGCAGTCTACATAATGAACAGGACTCCCACTGCAGCAATACATGGCATGACTCCAGAGGAGAGGTATACTGGTAGGAAACCAGATATTTCTCATTTGAAAATTTTTTGTTGCATTGCCTATGTTCATGTGCCAGATGAGTTGAGATCCAAGTTGGATCCAAAAGCTGAGAAGTGCATCTTTATTGGTTACTCTCTGCACAGCAGAAAGGGTATAGATGCTATAACCCTTCTACTCGTAAGTTTATAGTGAGCAGAGATGTTGTTTTTGATGAGATGAGTAGCTGGTATAAACCAGTAAATGTGATTGATAATGTAGATGCACAAAATGGTAATGCTGCACAGAATTCACAGCAGCAGTCACAAGATATTAGTGGACCTGGAGTGTCCTCTAGTAGTGGTTCACATTCTTCGCCATGGACAGGCAGATTGAGATCAGGATAATCTTCTCAAAGCAATGCAGATAGTGGTATGCAGGTATCACGAAAAGGAAAAGAGAAGGTAGATCAACCCATGTTTGATGTGAATGCAGGTCACTCTTATGTGGATGGTGAATCCAGTGGCTCAGAACAGAGCATTGACGATGAGTTGGGTATTCCTTCTATTGTTACACCTGGAGTAAGGAAGACCAGGGATGTTTTGAGAGCACCTGGGAGTGAACCTACTTTGCGTAGGTCTACCAGAGCTAGGTATCCTGTGGATAGGCTGAAATATGATGGATTTACACCCATTCACTATGCATATATGGTCAAAGTGATACAAGAACCAGAACCCACTTCTTTTGAGTAAGCCATGGGAAAAGAAAAATGGGAGAAAGCCATGGATGAAGAAATGGATGCCTTGGAAGCAAATGCTACATGGGAATTGGTATCTTTGCCTAAAGGTAAGAATGCAATTGGCTGTAAGTGTGTTTATAAGGTGAAGCACAATGCAGATTGTTCTGTGAACAGATACAAGGCAAGATTAGTAGTCAAGGGGTATGCACAAACATATGGCATTGATTATGAAGAAACATTCAGTCCGGTTGCAAGGATGGCAACCATAAGAGCAGTCATTGCTATGGCTGCATCAAAGGAATGGTCTTTACATCAGATGGATGTAAAGAATGCCTTCTTGCATGGTGATTTGTAAGAAGAGGTATATATGGAGCAGTCACTAGGTTATGTGCATACTGTTCATCCTGAGTTTGTTTGCAGGTTGAAGAAAGCATTGTATGGCTTGAACCAAGCACCTAGAGCATGGTCTGACAAGATAGGACAGTATCTTGTCACTATTGGCTTTCAGATTTCCAAGGCAGATTTCTCACTTTATGTGAGAAAAACAGAGAAAGGTATTATGCTGCTTGTCATTTATGTTGATGATTTGATTATCACAGGTGATAGTGATGAAGATATCCTTCATGTGAAAATGCTATTGAAGGAGAAGTTTGAGATGAAGGATTTGGGAGAGCTGCATTATTTCTTGGGCATTGAGGTGATTAGATCACCAAGTGGGATACGGCTCTTATTGCAGAGGTAGTATGGATTGGACATGCTGTCCAAATATGGGATGACAGGCTGTAATCCTATTTCAGTTCCTTTGGAGCAGAATGTGAAGCTGAGCGCAGATGCAGGTGAGCTTCTCAAAGACCCTACTATGTACAGACGCATAGTAGGAAGTTTGATTTATATGACAATTACCAGGCCAGATTTGAGCTATGTTGTTGGATTGGTAAGTCAGTTTATGCAGGCTCCAAGGAAACCGCATTTGGATGCGGCTAGACGCATTCTCAGGTATGTGAAGTCCACATTGCAGTATGGACTATTTTATGAGACTGGGGTTCAGATACAGTTGCATGGATACACTGATGCTGATTGGGCTGGTAGTATTTCTGATAGACGATCTACCAGTGGATATGTGTTCTCTTTTGGGAGTGCTGCAGTCACTTGGAGCAGCAAGAAACAGCCTATAGTTGCCTTGTCGAGCACAGAGGCTGAGTACAGGGGTGCAGCAATGGCTGCATATGAGGTAGCTTGGTTGCATAAGCTACTTTATGATATGCATCAGCCTACAGATGGGCCAGTTGTCATTTATTGTGACAATATGAGTAGTATACACTTGGCAAATAACCCAGTCTATCATGCTAGAACAAAGCACATTGAGGTGCATTATCACTATGTACAGGAGAGGGTTTTACTAGGTCTTATTGATCTAGTTTATGTCAGCACAGAGGATCAGGTAGCTGACATATTTACGAAGCCATTGGGCTCAGAGAAGCTGCACAAGTTCAGAGACCTGCTTGGTGTGCAGGAATTGGGATTGAGCTTGAGGGGGAGTGTTGAGATATCGAGCTCCACTCATGATATGCCAGGGTGACCGTTGTGCATTTATGTCACCGACTTGTCAGTTGTTGCAGATGCGGTTGGTACACCGCCCATGAATAATAGCTACATGACAGCTATCCTTATCTACTCTAGTCCGTGGCTCAGTTAGTATGCCACCTTAGTTAGTTGAGTTTGGTTTGAGACCCATATATAGGGTTCTTCTATTTCTTTGTACTTGAGTTCTTTTGGCTTACACAAAAACTAAGAAGAGAAAAAACTGTTTTCAGCCTCCACCTTTTTGTGTATTCCCCCATTGTGCAAGCAAGAAAGCTACAAGTGAGACTCCTTCCTTCTCTCCCACAATCTTGACACACTCGGGCTTTGAGGCCCCACTCTTAAGTGCCTTGCATGCGTCCGATCATCTATGTGAGATATACGCACTATACATTCCATCTTCCAGCATGTGAAAAACCTATCTGCTGCGGCGGGTACTGGAAACTGCTCATGCAAGGATGCTTCTATGAAGTCCTTGCTCCCCTTCGGTATGTTCTTCCAATGATCCAAGACATTGTGCCAAAAAACTTGTTGGCACAACTCTCTCATATGAGCCATCACCCTCCTCCCCTCATTATCATTCATGATAATGGCTCCTGTCTTATCATCTACAAGGTATCCATACTCCTTTAGGGTATGCCTAAGATGTGTCCTTTCCCACTTGCGACCATGCTCCCGGGCATATCCAAGAGACCCCTGTACATCTAGTGTATCTACAGGGGTAGTATCACCCATACGGGTGCCACCTGTGGATGGTTGGAGTGACTGGAGTAGACGTCCCCACAAGTGTGACAAATCCCATAGGTGACGTAACTCCAGTAGAACGATGAGATGGAGACACCACATTGGTACCTCCACAACAGCCATCTGAGCCACACTCTCTTGAACCTACACAAGAGCAAGGAGTAGCACCTATATCCTAAGCCGACCACAGGCTCATTACATCCACGTCTTCACAGCATCCCCCAAAACCACTCCCTCCGTGGAGCGTCGACCTCGTCTACTAGAAACTGAAGCATCAAAGTGCACCGAAATAGATCTAACAGAATGACCTGATGGTGTCTCAGACAACTCCTAGTCTGCCATATCTCTGAATTGAGCCATCTGATTTGGAGACATATGTGTGAAGATCTCCTGTAGCTTCTCGTCACTCATCCCTCGACTCATCATGCAAATCCAAATATCCACAAAGGTCACCTGCACCATAGACAAAAATTGATGTTAGCAAAATCAATATAAATCAAGCAAAGCATGGTAATATAAATCTTCAAAAAATCATCGTGATTCACCAACGAATTGAGTAGGTGGATGCTCCAAGTATGAAGTACCCTATGGTCCCATGTCAATCTCCTAACATAACTCAGCATATACTGGAAGATTAATAGACAGGTCACCACAAAAGTATGAGTCGACCTCGTTCTCAAAGAATTCTTAGACTCCTGTATTTCCATCATTATTATCCAATTCGATCTCCTCTACATGCTCCAAGCTTTCGGCATCCTCCATCCCTTGCAATATCGACCCCTCTATTTGCATACTATCCTTATCTATGCTAGGAACATTGCTTTGATAATATACTCTTGCACTTTGGGGAGCTGAAGGTACAACATACCACCATCGAGGTTGTTGAGGGTTTGGATAGAAAATTACATGTTCAAAATCATGTACAAGAGAGATTAAACTTTTGTGACATATACCATGTCATAATAAAATTTAAAAAAAAACATGAGTTCATGCATCTGTTCACAATGGGCCAGCAATACAAACGTGTAACGCAAATTCATCCATCTTTTTTCAGAATCTATTTTGAGAAATCTAGATGGACCTCGTTGAACTGTTGCTCCAGCTCCTTCAAGTACCACTTAGAACCACTGCACATCGAATAGGATCATGGAGAAGCTACGGTAATCCACCATGATAATACTTTGCAAGTTCCCAAAATACTCCATCTCATCTATAACGGTGTTTGGATCCGTTACTCGTCGTCGGCTCTCTTGGTCGAACTTTAACATGATACCACAATCTGTTGTGGAGTGCATTTTGTCGATTTGCTCCATGCAAAAATGTCGTCCACGTGACCACGCCGCACTGTGTACTTTGTACTGTATATTGAAACAGTCAATTAGTTGTCACATATAAAATCTAGACACGACAAACCCTAAACACGTTGTCACCTTTGTACTACATGCCCTCAAGAATTCCAACTCCTCAGTTGAGATCTCTGCCCCTTCGCGAGATGCTACGGTTAATGCTCCATGCAACCATCGCGTTGACATAAACCGCAACATCTCCTCCATATCCTCGGGATATTGAATCGGTCAATGGCACGTACTATGTCAAAATTTAGATCGCTTTTCTTCCCGATCTTTCTTGGCTTGCTCGTACCTAGCCAACCACGTCTCCATGGAGGCATGGTGCAACATACAAAAATGATTCACTTTCTCCTCCATTGCAACACCCATTCTTTTTTCCACCCCATTTTCAACCACCACATCTTCAGTCAATCTATCATCATCCTTCAGTGACCATAGCATACTGTTGTCTAAATCCACCGTTGGTAGCCATTGTGAAATATGCACTAACGCATTAGACACCAACCAACCTTCAGCCATGCTACCTTCTAGACAAGCTCATTGTCGCACAAAGCCCTTTAGGGTTTTCATGAAGCGCTCCAAGAACAACATCCATCATATATGGACAGGTCTAGCAATCTCCACTTCATCTACAAGATATACCAGAAGGTGGATTTGTATCGTGAGCATGCTGGTGGGCATGTACTTCTCAAAGAGATAGATCATTTCCATTGCTCCCTACCTTGCGGATTCAATAGACGATGTCTTGATCTCATTTTGTGAGATCCATTGCACTATATTTGACAACCTGTAAATCACCCCACGTATTTCTGGTGTAAGGCATCCTGCGATCGCAATCGGTAGTACAAATTGCCACAAATGAAGAAACATTACAAACAATGACTACACTCCAAATAGCAAAATACTCACACCACTTACAATCCATTTGTAGTATAAACCTGATATATCTTATGTCAATCATGGGATTTTGGCCCTGATAATTGGTCGTCTTTAAAAAATGTGGACTTGAGAGAATGCATCGAAATAGTATGCAATCTTTGATACATGCATGGATGTTGTTGTAGTCCATGCCAAGCTTTCGTAAAACATGTTGCGTATTATCACGAGACTCATGGATGGTATTTACAAGTGGTAATATATAATACTTTAGTAACTTGAAAAAAAGTTATAAAACACCTTGAAAAAGCACAATTTTTTTAATGATAGTGCCGAAAGTAAATCAACAAAGCGTACGTAGAAGGTACCTAAACTCGATCACACTTGCATCACTCCACCCGTATTTTGCTTGCACACTTAGGAGTGCAAGCAGTGTCTTCAAGGTGAGATACTCAACACCCACCATATAATAGTATGGATGGTTTCTCTCTAGGCGGATCAGATGTCTCGATATCCATGGACATCAATGCATTGATCATTGTCTCCATCTCAGGCTCCAAGATTGTAGAAAATTCTGGAAGGCTGCTTGTCTCCTTTGGTATTGATAGTATAGATTGGGTAGTACCTTCCAAGTGGTGGATTGGCTCAAGCACTCCATCCATCGCACGCCCACGAACTCTTCTAACTGGCCGCAAAGGGTGCACTCCTCCTTGGGATGAGACATCACCTCCCTGTAATAAATTTTACGGCTACATCAAATGTTTTTGTATATGATATTCAATTAGTTTGCGAATACAATGAATGATTGATATACACTTTTCTTACTGTTTGCTCAAAATGTGAGATCTCTTGATCAATGATCTCTTATTGAAACTCGTCGAAGCATCATACATGTTCCATAGAAAATCGATGTTTTTGTCTAATTGCCAACTTACATTGAGAGCAAGGACATGGGACACATTGATTAAGATATGCTTTGCAATCTTGAACATCACAGCCTTCATCGTTTTCCATTTGGTCTACATTACGATAAACAAATTGTTTTTGTTATCATTCTTTTTTTCTTTCTTAAATTGTTTGAGAAGGGATTTCTTCTCTTGTAACTCAAAAAAATTAACATATATAAAGTCTCCACCTACCTAGGGGCGGGCCTACAGTATGTAAATTCTAATATGCTATGCATGGGGACGAGGGAGTAGCTACCCTATGTTGGAGTGTTTACCGTCCCACCATGGTATTGCACCGGACCATTACTACTACTAGTGCTCGCCTTTTCGAACACACCAAAGGAGCACCTTTAACAAAACCTCTCTCTCTCTCTCTCTCTCTCTCTCTCTCTCTCTACTACTACTACTACTACTACTACTACCACCACCACCACCACCACCACCACCACCACTACCACCACCACTACTATTACTATTACTACTTGCCTTCCTGAAGCGTCGAACACACCCAAGGTACACCTTTAACAAAACATTTCTCCCTCCCTCCCCCCTCTCTCTCTCTCTCTCTCTTTCTCTCTCTCTCTCTCTCTCTCTCTCTCTCTCTCTCCTACTACTACTACTACAAAAAAAAAGAAATTAAAGAACTACTACTACTACTGCCACCACCACTACCACCACCAACAACAACAACAACAACAACAAAAAAAACAACAACAACAACAACAAAAGAAGAAATTAAAGATTTACTGTTGTTGCTGCTACTACTACTACTACTACAAATAAGAAAAGAATAAAGTAAAGAACAAGATCTTACACTCTCTTTGTTTTTTATCCATTTATTCTCCTCTCTCCCTCCCTTTCTCTCTTTCTTTATTATGTTTCATGTTTATTCACTCTCTCTCTCGTTCCTTCTTTCTTTTTCTCTCTTCCTCTCCCTCTCTCATTTCCTCTCTTTCTCTCTCAGTACACATCGTTTTTAACAAAAATAAGCAAAAGAAAAGGATAAAAAACAAAACAAACCAAGAGGGAGCAATGCACTCACTGCAAAGGTCCGAGGATGGATTCGGCGGCTCCTCTTTGTGACGGTGGCTCCTCTTCATCGCGACGACGGCTTCTCTTTGCCCTTTGTACACTTCCTCCTCTTCTTTACAAATGGTGGTGGCAATGGTGAGAAGCTCTCCTTCTCCCTCTTTCTCTCTTTCTCTCCCTCTCAAAACGCACAATGCAGTTCACTCTCTCTTTCACTCCCTCTTTCGCTCTTATGCGCAAAATGTCACGCTCGAGTTTTGGCCCACTTTTTTTTTCGTTTGAATACCGTCGCTATTTGTGGCTATTCTCCTATATCCTTGTAGTGGACGGTTCTCATGGTCCTTCCATCTCGTCACTTTGGAGCCGTCCTTCACAAGTGGATTCGAGAGATAAAGGAGGAATGAATTTGAGATGGGAGAGCATAAGAAAAGATGGATTAGTCGAAGACCGAGATAGGGGGAATTGAGCTAACTCTCTCTCTCTCTCTCACACAGCCTCTCGAGGTAACTCTTCTTTCTCTCACTCTCTCTCACTCACACAGACACTCTCTCACAAGCTCCTTCTCGCAGCCTCTTCGAGGGGTATCCTTCTACCTTTCTCTCTCTATCTCTTTCTCGCAGCCTCTTGGGGTCTCCTTGTGCTTCTTTAATTGCTCCCCATGCCTCATATTTATAGCTAAGTAAGAGAAGATGGGTTGCGACTGAGAAGATGAGCTCTTTGTGGAGGAGATCTTGAAAAAATCAGTGATCTGAAACTTCTAAGATGTAATATGATGCTCAAATCACAAATATGATAGTTTCGTTGGCTCCAAAAGGGGGGTAAAACTCCAAGATACTTCATTAGAAATCTTTCAGATCACTCTTTCTTCTTCTTCCTGTTCGAACTGTTGTTTTTTTGCATGTAAACTGCAATGGCGATGCACGTGATTTCGCCAATCATTCTTTTTTTTGTATTAAATTTCCAAAACTAGCTTTTTTTTACATGACATCTTGTTTTTAAAATTTTCATATATTTTTAGGATATTTACAATAAATAATATCTTAAATATGCTAGTCTTGTCCAAAAATCTAATATTTTTGGACCATCCATACTATACACATTAACACTAGTGACTAATATGGCTAATAACTCTCGTTCATGTGGTAACTTCCGTGATGGGTGGCTATAGTCCTTGTCAAAATTTTTAAAGAAAATCAAGTTATGATTCTTAGTTTTTTTATATTTTTAATTAAATACAATTGTTAGTTATTAACATTAATTAGTTTTTACTTTAATTAGTAACCTTACTAATTAATTGACTAATTATCTTTTGAACTAACCAAATGAATTTTAATTGCATGGAAGTATTACAATATGAGCAAATGTGGATTGTTATATTGTGTCCCTAAATTTACTTTGTTGTTTTCAGGATTTGGTTTTGTGAGTAAGCATGATGACTAAAAGGAAAATGGAGGAAGAGGATCTGGAGGATACCTGTGATGAAAAGCTCTTTGATTTTTGTTATGCAACTGAAATTTCATCTAGATCCTTTAGATCCTCCAAATTCTCTTCCTAGAAATTAAGGGATTTGTCCATTAAAGTGATGTAATGGAAGCTATCAATGTTGGTAGAACAACTTTACAAACAATGTTTAGCCTTATTGATGAGAAATTCAAGAATTGGGAAGCAGATTTCCATTTTCATTAGAATCATCATAAATGTCTTCTTGTACAGAAGGATGTTGGATTTCTTGTATATCTTCAATATATGGATAGTTGTTCTTCAGATATAATACAAGAGAATAAGATAGAGGATATTGCAAGCAAAGATAATGTGGTTGAAGATAAGGGGAAAATGTTTCAGGAGGATATTGAGAATCAATTAGTGCAGGGATTGGATGTTGCTTTGTTTAAAAGTGAGAACATTACAAAAGTGAAAGAAAAAGAGATAGAGTTGAGTGCAGAGATTGAAACATGTTCTCTTAAATGTGTCTCAACATTTCCCAATTATCTCATCAACAAAAAAAGATATGTATTGCTAAATGATATTCAACACCTTTTTTATCTTAGAGAAGATTATTGCTTGGCAATCCTTGTAGCATGGGGTCAAAATGATAAGAAATTATAGGTTCTGAACAAGAATTCCTAGCAAGTCTTGATGTTGAGGGAGAGAATTTTTAAGATAGCTCTGTAGCCTTGAATTCATATATTAATCAGATCATGGAATATGAAAAGGGCGGGATACCTACAGAGGAAGAGTTTTTACAAATTCAATAGAGACTTGCTATTGATAACATGGGGTATGATGAGAAAATGAAGTCTCCATTAGAGGAGAAACCAAAAAGTTTAATAAATATTTATGATGATAGTTTTCTTGAAGAAGATGAAAACCCTAAGGTATGAAAGATAATTCTAAGATATCCATTGTGGTTTATATTAGAGTATATTATGCATTATACACAAATATTATTGGATATTTATCTGCTAACATCTTACTCTATTGTGGTTTATTATTAGAAATTGAAGTTGCAAACAACTTTCTTGGAAGAGCCAAGGGCTCAAGGCCATTGAAGCTTGGAAAAAGTCAAGGCCTTGGTCATTATATTCAAAGCTTAAATAATCAAATAATTGCAATTTAGTATAGCAGGTTGTCAAGCTCTCCAAGCTTGCCAATGATGGCTTTGAAAGCTATCTCTAAGGTGATTGGATCCCAAGTTTCCAATAGAGGTTCAAACAAGATAATTTTGGTCGAGAAGGAAGAAGCTGTAATAAATTTTGGCTTCATGCTTGGATACAGTGGATCTAGGGCAAGATACTTTGGAGTTCTTGGCTCTTATTTGCTCTCCCATATAGGAGATTCCAAGATTTTGAAGCTCCTTCTAGGCTATAGGAAACAAGATTTCGTGAAATGGAGTGGGATGAAACAAAAGATTCTTCTGCAACAATAGTGTCAAACTGAAACTAAAGACTCTTTTGCAATAGAGTCAATCTCTAAAAGATGTTAAGGGTTTCTTGAAACCCATCTTTTTCCATCTCTTTGTCTAGTTTGTAACCATTCTAAAAATCTTTGCTTTGCACAAGAGTTTAAATATCCCTGTTTTCTTCTTTGGGTAACAATGGATATAGTCCTTGCCAAAGGTGATGTATTACATGATGCGGTTGTGTCTTTGAGCATGAATTTGTGCCAAATTTGTTTGTAGAACCATTGAAAGACCTCTAATAAACTATTTGCTTTGTATCTTCCACCTCCATGCCTTGTGTGTCTAAAGTATTTTATTCTTGCTTGATAATGTGTCTTTTCCATACCTTGGGTTGACTAGATAGATAGAGATTCATATTTCTTGATAAAATAAGGAGCATGGTTATATAAAATATGCTATATAGTTAACAAATTAAAAAATTCAATTAAAAAACATTATATGAGTCACACAATAAAGAGACATATATATGCAAACTTCTCACCATATAGTGAGTGAAGTGTTGATTATCCCAAGCTTCTGTCATTGCCTTTTTAAAAAGGTTCAATTGGTTTTTGAAATCATTGAGATCATCATCATTCCATTTGATTTTATCACAACAAAAGAATACTTTGTCTAGTGTTTTCCAAACATTAACTTTTCTATTTTGAGCATTTTCATTATTAGCATGATCCTTAACCACATTATGTAGGGACTTCCACTAATTGTATCTAATAGTTGAGCCACCATTCCTAGAGTTTATCTTACCAAGTCTCCCATGAAAGCCTAGGAGCCTTCTAGCCTTCGATCCACCAATAGATGGCCTTTTAGGGACACAATTTCCATCCTTAGACTTTTGAAGATCTGGTTCAATAACAACATTATCACCATATAGACCAATTACAAATAAGACTTTTTCAATCTTTGTTATAGCATCTATTCTAGCTGATAATGGCTTCAACTTCCATGCAAATCCTATATAAAGATGAATAAGCTTTTCAATTATCTTGAAAAGCGCATGAAGTGTATAGATATGGGAATTCACTAAAGGAAGATCTAGGACTGGCTTAAAATATGGATCCTTGTTGTGCCTAGAGGGAGCTCTATTCCAATTGCTTGAGTTTAACTCTATGACTGGGGACATGCAATATAAGCAAGGAGATCTAGAGTTGGCTCCCTTTGATACATTGTACATACATTTAAGTGCCTTTAAGTCACCAACTATGTGCCACTCAATCTTATATTTCCCAAATCCTTCAACAAATAGCTCTTCTCCTACTTGTTGTCTCTTAAATATAACATCAAGTATTGGTGTTCAATGAAAAAACCAATATAATATATCAAAATCCTCTGTATCTACTCTAAATGCTCCTAGCCACTAGATGTTGTGTTTCGATTAAGCACTAAATGACATTGAGTGATTGCAATGATATGATGAAAACGCTCTATTCATCAAGGTAATAGAGACCCTCTCTAGTTTTGTGCATTTCAAAATCTCACTTTCATGAAGTTTAATCACAAATCTAGCCACTCCTTGTGCCTCTTCTAGTGACAAGTCATAGAATCTAATCATTAAACATTATAAGGTGGGCAAGTCAAGGAAAATGTTGTTAAATTCATTGAATACAACTTCCTTTTTCTTACCCTTGAAGCTAGCCTTGATATGGAAAGGCTCACCCATAATCTCCATCACTTTGTTATGCACTCTCTATTTGATAGTTCTAACCATAGGTTGCCTTGGAAGTATGCAATTGTGTACTTGTCCTTGCTTCATATTTGACTGTAAAAGCTGGAAAAGTTGTATATAAGCATCTCAATTGATACCAATATTATCTAGTGTCTTCAGCACTAACCCAGTATCCAAAGAATGATTCTTTATAAATGACTCCAAGCATTGTTTCTTTGCCTTTTTAAATTTCTTCTTCTCCAAAATATTTTTTGAAACTATTGAAGGAAGAAGATGATAATAAAATTGAGATGCTTCTAAAGAATCTCTTTCACTTGCATTCGGTTGAAGAAGAGACCTAAACAAAATCAACATCACAAATCATAAATTAATTATAAATAAATCTATATTTAATATTTTTAAAGTGAAAAAAATGTACATTACTACTTGGATTCTTTTGCTACAACCACCACCTCCTCATCTGAGATTGTTAATATTTTTAAGAGCCTTTTGTCGATTTTGAAGGCCTAAAATAGTTTTCTTTTGTTGATAAGATTTGATGTGTTTCTCTAAAAAATGAATCCCCTATTGATAGCCCTCTAGCTTTTGCAGCAACTCATTGTTATGTTTTTATAAAATATGGTTCTCCAATCTGAGGACATCCTTTTTGGGAACCAAGTTAAGTGTATAACCTAGAAACCCATTATAACCATCACCAATGAACATCAATAATAAAGAGCTATTATAGAAAGGCGGAGTGCTATTTTTGGTAGGATCTTTGGGATATAGTATTCCATCTAACCAAAGATCAAGATTATTCTTTCCTTCAAACCTGAGTATATGTTTCGTAGACTTTGTAATAGTAATGGGTTTTGTTCTCTTCCTTATTAGTTCATACTCACTATCGAACTCAATATGAAGATGAGAGGGAGGTCTTTTACTAAAGCTACAGAGATCATTGGATGACTAATCCATAGCTAAAGATGTGATTAGAAGATTAGATTTAAAAACTATACAAATTAGAAACAGGAAGGAAAACGAAGAAGAAACTAGTAAGGATGGGAAAGAAAGAAGAGAGTGAGAATAGAGGGAAGTAATCAAATGTAAAAAAAAAATTCAAATTGAATATTAGTTTTTTCTTTAATCAAGATGAGTAAGATCTTCATTATGACAATCTTTGTCACCTTTATGGCGGTGTAGATTTTTAGGTTTGATGTAACCATGAGAATATCACAATAATGACTTATTAAAAATTTTAATATATTTACTTAAAAAATATAAAAGTTTTTAAAAATCTAAAAAATAATTATATTTCCTAAAATGTTCTCTCTCTCTAGGATCGCTTACAAGGCATTTTCAAGACCTCAAAACTCCCTTAATGCAGTACCGAGTAGCAACCTTATTGGGAAATGAATCTTACAATCTTTAAAGAAAATAAGATCCTTGATCAATGCATATTTGTAGGCATCATGATCTTTTTCGGCATGCCATGTGTTGTCATATCAAATATATTTATAAACAAATCCTTCTCGATTTTGAGGCCGTTGTCTTGAAAATAGTCTACTAATTGTATAGCATACAGCTATACAGATCTCGTATTCATTTGACTAATACATTCATCATGTCATCCTTATTTGGAAATGGAGTGATAACTAGATATTTATTCACTTAGTCTGGCTTATTTATAACTAGTGTGCTTCCTCCAATAATTATCTTATCTCCTCATCTCTGTCTCTTAGCAAGCATAGAAATTGCATCCTCTATATATTTTCAATTAGGTTTCAGCCCTTGTTCTGTAGTTTCATCTTCCAAAAGCTTCCTAAAACTTGACTATGGTGAAGAATCTAGAGCCCAAAGAAACAATTCAAAATTTTCTACCTTGAGAGATTGCTGCTCCATTCTATCTAGCTCCACACATCTATGCTGAAAATATTGTAACAATTCTATTATTGCTAATCACCTATTGGATTTGACACATTCAAAGAAAGCTCTTTTTGTCAACTACCCCATGTCCTCCATGAAGTATTCATCCTTGAGAGATGCTTAAAAGTCCTCCTAGGTTGATCAATGATCTGCCATAATGTCTTTTACATGTGATTGGATCTCCAAAACTATAATCCTACAAAGTAACCACTACAAGGGATTAGGCCCACAGATGGCCTCATTTATGCATTTTCTTAACTAAGAAAGAAAACTTATGGGCACATCAATGGTCATAAAAACAAGTGTGTTGGGTGACCCATGTCTAAATCACATTTATTTTGCAACTTATAACATGATTTTTCACATTTTTAAATATGCAAAAAAACCTATATTTTTCACGCCTTAATAAAAGTAATAATAAATATAGTTTGTGAAACCAAAAGAAAAAGAATCTGCTAGTTGTAGACATATGGCTCCAATCACATCTCTGTAACCAACAAGACCTTACAGTCCCCCCCCCTCCCCCCCTTATTGCATACTCATGGGGCATTATCTTTACGAATGAAATGTGACACAATAACATAATTTGGGCCAACAAAATATTAAATGACAATACAAAACAAGAATTACAGGAGCCCCAAGATGAATCAAATGGTAAAAGGAAAGTTCTTTAATTATGTATTCATAACAATACAGATTGCGTAAGGCCATTTAAAACTTCACTTACTTTTTTTTAAAAACCAAAGCATAGGATCATAGTGCTATAAAACCCACAGTAGCTTGACATGCCTTGCAAAAAAGGAGATATTATAAAGCCTAATGACACATGAAAAATCCTAAAACATGTCCATAAATATTAGTTTAACTACTATCAATAGATAAAGACCCTTTGCTATCAATATCTATAAGATGATGACAATCCACAAGAAATTGTGTCTCCTTTGAAGAATTTCATATCTAACTCCCATGTATAGTTGAAATGGTGCATATACATAATAGCTTGGAAAAGTTGCACCTTCAACATATTCAGATCAACAATATTAGTGTCTATCGAATCTTATAGTGCTCAATCTAATAAAGTTGTCACTCCTTGCATCAAATTCACAACATTCACATATGTTGCCCTAGTCTCTCCCCTTGCTTCTCTCACTTTCTCTTGAAACTAGAAGCTTGCATCTCATATTGTGTCGATCAAGTAACATCCTTCATTCATTTCACACACAACCATACTTGATGAGGAATAAAAACTAACACTAACAAGCCTTAGATTATGTGTTGCACCAATGTATATGAAATATTATTAAAAACAACAAACAAAGCACTAAACATTCAAAGAAAATTTATCCAAACTATAAAACCTAATGTCTTTTGAGAAGATGGTTCTCTCCACACTAATAAGGCTCCCATACCTTTAATACAAGCTCTAGCACCTGGTGGCATCCTAAACTTAACTCATAAACATGACGAATTTGAGAAGAAGAAATTATGAGTTGATTAATAGCTAATGTAAGCAACAAAGCAAAAAATAAACAAAGCAAATAAATGTTGTCACTTTGCATTTAGCAACCCGCAAGGATTTTCTTTTTCCAACATGTTAATAGCCATTACAAAGAAGCAATGATCTCCACATTCAACAATGCATGATAAAAATAATTTATCAGCCCATTAAGTAGATCACCAAGAGCCTTTTAGATTGTGTGCAATTAGACATTTAAGCAAGCGTTAAAAATATTTTTTAAATAGTGATCAATCCCATGTATGCCACAACATTTGTAGTCATTTATCACATACAAACAATCCTAGATAACATGCAACAATATGGATCTAAATTATTTAAGAAAAAAAAAGGTTTAAGTCATTAAAGCAAATGTGTAAAAACAAGAGATTCTAAAGAGAGTGGAAGTGAAGGAAACCTTTGATATGTTGAGTTGTGGGATCTCTCCACAACCTTAGGTATGAGCTCCCATACCTCAAACTAGCTCTCCCTCTCCCTCTCCCTCTCCCTCTCCCTCTCCCTCTCCCTCTCCTCTCCTCTCCTCTCCTCTCCTCTCCTCTCCTCTCCTCTCCTCTCCTCTCCTCTCCTCTCCTCTCCTCTCCTCTCTTTCTCTTTCTCTTGAGCCGTTTACTCTCAGTCTATCCCAAACTTTTGTTTTTTACATTTGTTCAAAATACCTAGTTTTGGCTCGACTTGCATTTAAATAAGCATGAAATTGCATGTGAAATTTCAAAACAAAAATTTTATCTAAATTGGTATTAAAAAGGGTGCTTGACTGCCAAATTTTACCTCGATTTTAAGGTTTAACTTTATTGTGATTATTAACACACCGGCTAATGCTCATTACACCTCCACATCTTTGCTCTCATTTTTTTAATAGTGAACGACTAATATGATATGTAGAAATCCTAATAAATGTAATTTCTTTGCAAAAATCATAAAGCATTTAGATACATATCACCTTGCAAATCACTCAAGCTTGTTTATAACTAATTAGAGCACATTTGTTATGACTTCCTCATATTTATACATTCTATATATTTGGATAATCTACCTCAAATATTTTCATCGTACAAAGTTTGCATCTCAATAAGTGTTTCTCATGATGTTAAACTCTCTTCTCACCCTAGATTTTTCACATCCGATTTACCATAAAGATGTGAAGAGACTTATAATGCACGGCTATGCCATCTCAAACTAGGAGAGTTCAACTTAGGATGAGATAGAAGTTGTGGTATGAAGAAGAGAAGTGAAAAGGATTAAAATCAAGTTGTAGACACAAATACTTGAAAGCATGCCTACATATGCAATAAATTTTATGCATTTATTAATAATAAAATAAGGACTTCAACTTTGATGGCTTTTATACATCATATTCCTAGCTATGAACCCTATTTATTTATGAATATCACTAAATGTTTATGGGCAGCCATGTATTACAAGATCAACCCTATTTTTGTTTATGGATAGCTCTCATGCTTAAGAATACTCGTGTACATTCTCTTGTATACAATTAGGCCTATTTTTTAATTATGGACATCTCTCATATTCAAGAATAGTCCAATATATTCTCTTGTATCAAATCACTATAAGGGATTAGGCCCATAGATGCCCTCTTGACATGTTCTTTGAACTTAAAACTTACAAGTCCATCTACAATGCAATAAAAATCTAGTCAGAAGACTCATATCCAAAATCACATTTCTTTCACATCATATAAACATGATTTTGTGTATATTGATAAATAGGTTTTTTTTGTAATTATCATTATCATATTCACATGAGTATAAATGCCTAATACAGGGGGGAAAAAACTAGGGAGTTGCTAGTTATAGAACTATAACTAAAGGCATAATTTTATATCTAGCAACTCCCTAGTTTTCTTTTATCCTCCCTTGTATGCACACTGAGTATTATTTATATGGATTTAATCCACATTGTATTAAAATATACACATTATATCATTGATTGACATAAAAAATCTTGAATGACAAAAAATAGATGGATTAAATTCTCTTACTTACATTATAATTGAAATATGAGCTTTAAAAAATGCTAATTTTGAGTTGCATATAATATTTGAGAATTGAAAATTCTACTATAGCTTTCAATAAGGCATCTTAATGAGCATGCCTTAGTGGTTCAAACGGCATGATGACAAAATATTCTAAGTAGGACGTGGATACCATGGTGGCTACATAATCCAAAGCAAAAAAAAAAAACTAGAAAAATTTTGGGAAAAGCAAGAATGAGTAAGAAATGAAGCTCTTAAATGGGTTGCAAAAATGCAAAGAAAAGAGCAAAGTCAAGGATTTAATTCTAAAGAAATGAGAAATAATGAGGATGACTGATGGTGTAGCAAGAGAAGCAAAAGGTGACATACATCAATTAGGAGTTTAGGAAAGTAGTGGATCATCACATGAACTTTTTCAAGCATTAGCCAAGAAGCCATCCTTACAATAAACCTTGGAAAGATACTAGATCTGATTCTTGGATTTAAGAAGAAGTTGTTGAGAAAGATTAGAGTGGAACAGTAGAATGTATTTTATGAAGTAGCCAAACATAAAAAAGTATTGGAATGTCAACCATGAGTTGGTGGATTACCATGGTGGATTACCAAATCCCAACTATAGAAGTTGAATATGGAGGGAAAGTGCTAAAAAATGTCATCTTGGATGATGGGGGATTAGGTCAATATCATCCCAAAAAGTTATACATGGCTAACACAATAGGTGAGTTGTCACCAAATCCTTTTCAGGTAAAAACAACATATCAACCATTGGGGATCCTGAAGAATCAGAAGATCAAGATAGCAAGTGTTATTTTTAAAGTAAGTTTTGTGCTCTTGAAGATGGATGAGATGGAAGGGTCTTATCAAATATTGTTAAGAAGACCCTGGTTTAAGTTGGCAAAGTTGAAGTAGAATTGGGGAGTTGATGTAGTCACCTTTCCCCATGGATCACAGGAAATTTGATTGTGTCAAGGAAATAAGATTTTGTTATATACAAAATCTAGACTTGTGATTGCGCAAACTATTAATCTTGTAGAGGAAATAGAAGATGATAAGGAAGAATTTTTAAAGGCTAATCCTACAATTGCTCATATCTTTGAGATGAATGTGAAAGGCATAATGCAAGGATACGATATTTGACCATTAGGAGAAACTTATGTATAATAGTCAAAATTTCAAGAATGTAGGTTTGAAACATAGATTTGAGGTGTAGAAACTTGTGAAGCAATAAGTAATTCAAGAATATAGGTCCCTGTTAAAAGTCTCAGACATGGAGGAAATAAAAAAATGGAGGTAAAGATAGAGCAATCTAGAATTCAAGAAAGTAGGGTTGTAACAAAAGAATAGCTAGATTATGAGGAGCTATAAGATAAAGTGAGCCAACAAGTTGTTATTCAAGCTAAACAGAGGTATGAGCATACTAAGGTGCATTTATCTAGAGTATTTGAAGATAAAGTGCAAGCAATTAATTTGAATATGGAGCATAACCCAAAGCCTATAAAGGTTAGTCTATATGTGTATAAGACATTCAAGTAGAAGCTGGTGGAGTTATGCAATGAATTTTAGGATATTTTTGCTTGGGAATACATAGACATGAAGGGGTTTTATCCAATCGTATGTCAATATCCAATTTATTTGAAAAAGGATGGTAAACCAATTATTAAAAGGAGGTATAAGATGAATTTGAATTATCCTAAGTAATTAAAGGAGGAAATTGATAAGCTACTAAGAGTTTTATCAAACTAATGAATGAGGTCATATGGCTATCACCAATGGTTGTGGTCCCCAAAAAGAATGGATTCAGGTATGTGTAGATTATAGGAAATTAAACACAACAACCATTACATGTCCATTTCATATTCCTTTTATAGATTCATTATTAAACCATGTGGCTAGACACCAAATGTATTATTTTCTACATGTTCTCCAAATGGATTTTCAAGCTATAATCAAATAAGGATAGTTCCAAAAAACCTTGATAAGATAACATTCATAACAGAGTAGGGAGCATTTGTTAGTACAATTATGAACTTTGGATTGTAGAAAGGACCATCCGAATTTTAGGGAGCAACACAAAATACATTTCATCTATACTTGACAAGATTCATGTGAATCTTCTTCTTTTTAGTAGAATGAAAATCATTTGAGACATCTAAGGTTCTATTTTGAAAGATGGAGGGATTTTAGTATGTGTTTGAATCCTTTCAAGTCAATATTTACTACTGGAAGAGGAGTTTTCTTGGGCCACACCTTGCCTGAAGAAGAAATGTCAATAGATCCAAGAAAGATTTCATCAATGCAAAAAGTTAAAGTGCCAATGAATGTACATGAGGTGATGCATTTTGCATGAAAAATTAAGTGGCATGGAAGATACCTTGGGTATCTATCTCATATTTGTGCACCTCTAACAAGCTTAACAAAGAAGGGGATGCACATCTCATGGACACATGATCATATCAAATCTTTTGATGTTCTCAATAAGATGCTAGTTGTTTCTCTAATATTGCAACCCCCATAATGGGACTTGCCATTCCATGTCTCTATGGATGCATTATATTTTGCTATAGGAGATGTCCTAATGTAGCAAAAGGTGTCTAGTTGTTTTATAGCATTGTACTTAGCTAGTAGAAGGTTATCATAATAGAAAAGGATTATAACATAACTAAAAGAAAGGCCTTGGGCATGACATGTGATTTATAAAAGTTTAGATATTCTTTATTAGAAAATCAAATGGTGTTTCATGTGGATCATTAGGATTTACTATTTGGTGAATAAGGCACAATTTATAGAAAGATGGCTCATTGGATGTTACTTTTACAAGATTTTTACAATAAGCTAATTCATACACCACAAAGAGAGGATGCCATAGTTGATTTCCTAAATAGATTGGAATGAGAGGAATCTAAGGAACCAATCAATGTTCAACCACATGATATTGAATCGTTTGAAGCTCAAGTCATTGATGTGGATTCATACTATGATTAGATCTTATAGTTTCTTACTCAGGGAACTATACCTAGTCATGTTACTAGAAATCAATGAAGGAAGCTAGTAATGCATAGTAGATCTTTCTAGGTCATATATGTTATCCTATAAAAGAAAGGCACAGATAAGATTCTTAGGAGGTGCATATTTGAATTTGAAATGTTTGAAGTACTTCAAGAAGCACATGTAGAAATTACAAGTGGTCACCTTTGCAGGGAAATAATGGGTAGGAAAATCCTACAAGTAGGACTATGGTGAACAACTGTGTTGAAGGATGCACATGAATATACCAAGCAGTGTGTTGCATGCCTTAAGGAGGGACAACCAAAGACATGGGATTGAATGAAGATCATCCTATCCTACCTTTGGAACCATTCTAGAAGTGGGCGATGGATTTCGTAGGGCCAATCAAACCAATAGCAAAGAACACCCAAAACATGTATATCTTGGAATGTACGAATTATTATACAAAGTGGGTTGAAGCCCAAGCATTGTAGGACAATGCAACAAAGAGTCTAGCTAAATTCATATATTCAAACATAATGACCAAGCTTACTTTCTCGATTGAGCTCATAAGTGATCATGAAAAATAAATTTTAAATCATATAATTGAGGATTTGACTAACACCCACATGATTCTACATAAGAAATCATCCCCATATCTCCCATAAGCTAATGGCTATGCTGAGAGCTCCAACAAGATTATGTTGAGAATTCTAAAGAAGATTGTGCAAAAATTTTGAGAATATTGGGATACTAAGTCAGACTTAGCATTGTGGGCATTTAGAACTGCATATAAGGTCCGATGTTTTAGGACTCACAACTTATCTTGGATTAAGAGAATCTCAAGGTGAAGACATGGCATTTAAAAAAATAGGTTTTGGGAAGTTTTCATGCCAGTCTTGGCAAAATTGGATGACTTATGTGCAAACATGTAGCTATATTAGTTGTGCCAATCGCATTATGAGAAAAAAGAAACTTTTTTCTAAAGGAATTGTTTGAGAAAGAATTATTTTACATTGATTTTGTGTCGTAAAATAAAGATGTGTAATGAACTTGTGCCAAAAGATAATCAAAGAAGCTGTTTTTATATGTGAAACCTAAAGTGGTAGATAATTAAGTAATAAAAAATACTCTATTGAAGGAAGCGAGTGGATGGGTTCCTGATGGGTCCAGACCTATGATTGGGTGGTCTTGATAAGCCAAGAGCTTTTCTCATAAAAATTATGCTAACAAATATGAAAAATGAATGGCCATTAGATATTATGAAAAACCCTACTTGCATCCTTTTAGGGACTTGGAATGGGATTTTGCTTTATGGACAAAAGGGTCAACGTGCTTCACTCCCCTTTGTCTCCCATTCTCTTTGAACTAAGTGCAATGCACATCCCCTTCAGTTCAAGTAATCCTGTGAGAAGTGGGAACTCAAAATATTGATGCTACTTAACCAATAGGTGACTTGACCAATATTAGGAACCTAAAACTCACATCAATCCTCATGGGAATGGTCGAAACTTCCACTATGAGGTAGACTTAAGCAAGCCTAGATAGCAAATTGTGAGGTATTCCATAGAGTTCCAAACGGCATTGTCTAGGATATCTCTTGATGGACTACTAAGAACATGCCAATGAGAAAGCGGTGGCGGGCACTTCAGAGTTGGTACCATAGCCTATGTTAATGTAGGATCCGATGCAAGTATAAAAACTAGTAAAGATTTGTAACTACAGCAAAAGATATATTTTCCTTAAGTTGTGAATTCTTCTCTTTGTTGATATATATTCTTGATTTTTCGTAGAAGAGCCAACCTTGGAAACAATTCTTGATTTTCAAAGTTATGTTTATGTCGGCCATGCACTCATCTAGTTTCAGTTGGAGAAACTAGATGATGCGAATATTAGACTAGATATACAATCCTTCACCCTTATATTGTGAAAGACGATGGATGTTATAAGCGGAGGGTACTGTTACATTGACACAGATCATCTTGCTACTCAAGAACAATTTAAAGAGGCTAAAATGGATGGAAACCCTTAAGATTGCCAAGATTGATTTATTCTATGAGGCTAGAGTAAATGCGAACATGTTCAATGGAGGACGACAAGTCAAATTAAACCGGCACATCTACAAGGAGGTCACAAAGGTTGCACCAACTGATTGAGTAATTGTTGTAGGACGCTCTAATCACTGCAACTACAAAAAAGATGGATTACTAGATCTTTCCCAAAAATATAGATTTTTAGATATCCATTCCTAGAATCCTAATTATTATTTAATGGATGTATCATAGTGCCATGCCTAGATTGTAATAGGGAATCCTCTTCTAAGAATAATATAAGCTTATGGGCTACTCGAATAATGTATTCCCTTCCTATTGACATAAAGGATTAGTTTTGTCCATTTGTTGTAATCAAAACTAGTCACCCTGGCAAAGTAAAAATCTGGGATCAGCTTCTAATTTGACTGAGAATAATGGAAACATATTATCCATTTTGTTGCAAATTTTTGAAACTTTAAGAAATCTAGATTTGTTAAACCCTAGCGGGAATAGGGTTATTAGAAACTAATGACAAAATATTTTGAGGTAACAAAGTTGGAAGAAATTCTTTACATTTCAGGCCACGTGTATATTTGCCATGCATTCGTTGGATTACAAATGGTGAAATAATTCTATGCTTATCTTATAGTGAATGTACGGTCCTTAACCCTCCTATCCAAATTGGCATTGGGGGGAAATATGCAAAATATAGATACATTGAGGTTGATTCTCTTGACTATATCACGATCAAACCCAATGGATGGAGAGCTTAAAGCTCGTTGAACTATTTCTCCTTGATGACCTTGATTAGAATCACATTCTTCATATTAATGACCAACTAGATCGCCAAAATCATTATATATGTGAAGAACTAACTAAGTTTGTCCTGGTCGATAGAATTGCTATTCTAGGGAGTGACCCTTGTCATAACTACAATAGAGAAGGATATCTAGACCTTTCCACTAAATACCAAAATATGGATGTACATGCCACAACTCTAGCAGATAAGATCACTTGAGTTACCTGAGACCCATAGGTAAGTCAAAAGATAGAAACAATTTCTACCTGTAATTAAAAACTCTATTTTAATGTACAAATCTTGATCATTATTAGGAAGATTGAATAATGCATACTTCTCTTCCAAAATTAATGAGATCGCATTAAGCAAGTTAACATATTTCTTGAATATTATTATTGGAGAAAAATTTAATCATGAAAATTGTTTAAATTCCCAAGATGTTACTTTGAACCTCAATAGCATAGAAGCTTAAGAGAAGAAATTTCTTCTCAAACAGTACAAGCCACCAAAATTCGATGGTAAAGGGAAAGGATACTCTAACCAAGGAAAAAAGATGGATAGAATTTATGGAAGATTATTTTATTACTGCAAGGACTGCACCATCAAATCAAGCAATGATTGCAAAACTGAAATCGACACAGGGGATGCATGTCTTTGGCGGTAACAATGGTGCAATGACCACGGAGTGTCCAAAATCGCTATCACCTAGGACATGCTAAGGATGCTATGCATGGAGATACCTTCCACCCACGTATCAGGCCTAGAAGAAGAATGAATTTTTCGCACCTAAGCCTGATCCCAGAAGCCTTTTACTCCAAATTCGTAACACTTCTAAAATATGCACCAACAGTGGATAGTTCACAACAAGCATCCAAATTTTGCAGTGGTCTAAATATGCCCCTAAATACGTGTCTTGAGTCAATGCAACCATTAGATTTACAAGATGCATTGATTTGAGCGGTCCCAATAGTTCAAGAGATGGAGCAAAAGGCAAGAAATGTAAAATTTTGGAACAAAAACTGTTAGAATAAGAGTAAGTCCCAAGGTTATGCAAAAAGAGCCCAAGGGTAGTATCATCCAAACAAGGCAAATAGAGCCATGTCAAACGCGGTGGGAAACTTTGCACCCATAGGAAAAGACAATGAGGCTCCAAGGTTCTTTTATTGCAAGGAATCGAGACACTTCAAGAGATAGTGCTCAAAGCTTGGACCCAACAACCACCAAGGGCAATTTCAAGGGTAAAACCAAGTTGCCGGGGGAAACGTTGTTGGAGTAACCCTAAAGGAGATCACTCTGATGATAAATATCCTACGATGGAAATTGATATGGAAATATCAAGAGTACATGCCACCCTCAATAAGAAGCGTTCAAATTGCCAATTCTCAATTGCAATGTTCTAACCTTCCTCTTTTGTATCCACATAGCAAGCACAACCCTTGCTTTATAGTGACAAGCTAAAAATCAGATTTGCAAGGGATTCCTTGTAGATGGAGAGGTTGCACATCAATGGCAAACTTCATGTACAATTATGTGAGATCCATAGCAATTTTCCCTAAATTCACAGCCAATCACGCCAAAGCACAATATTTATGTTCACCTATGCCTTATAATTTTTAGTTATTTGTATGGAAACCTATGGACGCATTTGAATGCCAATTTCCTCTTCACCATCAGCTACTTATACTATTATGAGCTATTGTAAATTAGTGGAAAAACACTATAACATGTCCACAGCTGACTTATTCACAAAACTATGCATATGGTCACTGTCTATCAAGATAAACACATCCCATCTCATTGTTGGTATCATGTTCCTTCAATAGCAATGCTTGATCACCAATTTTACATTGTTTTGTACTTTTTGTCATGCTAGTATATATTGTATTGTTTTACATTATGCAATAAAGGACACTTCTCCTCATCTATACATTTTGTACCTTGTATGTAATTTTTTCCCTTTAAGAATTTCATGTTATACTATTTCTTCGTTGTAACTCATACTCATGAGTATGGTGCAAAATGCATCCATACTTTGTAACTTATCTCTGATATCTCCTTGATTCTAGGATATTTTGTCTATATCTGATATGCTTTTTTGGACCTACCTCCTTCACTAATGGGTAGAACTAATGCAAATGGTATATATTGGAAGAAAATTTTCTGATTAGCAATTGTCTAAACTCTTCCCTCATTGTAGCACATGGCAATGTTAATATTCTACCTCATGTGGCTACAAAATGCATTGAACTCCTATGCCATTTTATAAAGATGAGATAAGCTTGAGCTCCACAACATATACAACCTTAAAAAATTGAATATATGACTTGTTTTCTAGGAGTTTTAGGACTCCCCTAGGATGGGTACTTTCTTCCATATGGAAACACATGCCTTGTCCATGATCTTTGGAGTAGAAGATTGGAAAGTTTGGTTACTTCTTGTAGTAACCTTTCCTTTTGTCACACAGACTACCAACCCAACCATCATGAAGTATTGTCATTATTATGGACAAAAATTATGTTCATGAAAACACTCATGTTAACATACATGTGCTTTCCCCATGCTTTGCTTATCAATGAGAGCTTTACTTTGCACTAATCATTATGATGCTCTCCAAAAAAGGTATATTTACTTATAAATTGTAGAGACATATTTGCAATATCTTGAAGATTGATGGTGATTTATGGTGTACTATAACAAATATCCATCATGATGGGACTACCTCTTTGTGGGGAGGTGGTCCCCTCTAGTTTCACCTCCCACAATATATATATCCCTTATTTATATTGCTATGGGATGTGTGGTAGGTCTACTCTTCCACATCCACTTATGGTTTGGATCATTTTCTTGCTATGAAACTATTTTCATTCTTAGAAATCCATATTTCTTTCTATTAGCAATAATATCATAATTGCATATACGCTTCTATGATTAATGGCTATTGCTTTGCTATAGGATCGCCATTCTATCATGACTTAAGTAGATCTAGGCTTGCTTGGCAATAGGCTACAATGTTTTTTCATGCTTGATCGAGTGTACTCTCTTGAAAAGATGGGGGGAAATAGATAAAGCTTGAGCTCTCGCAAGACACACAACACACAGAGAATGCACACAAGACATCAAGTTGAAAATCTAGTCTTTCTTCTTTTATTATTATTCTTCTCCACTATATAGTCTCCCAAGAATAAAGAGAGAGTAAAACATACATGATATATAAGAGGTCCATAGTGTAAACACACTACTTAGAAAGATAACTAGTCTCCCAAGAATAAAGAGAGAGCAAAACATACATGATATATAAGAGGTCCATAGTGTAAACACACTACCTAGAAAGATAACTAGATAGATATATTGCAACTTGAGTGGGTGCAATAATTAAGTTTCCATCTGCAGGTATCACTAGAATGATATGAGGATGTAGGTACCAATGATGTGAGTGATATGAATATAGAAATATTCATCCAGGTATGTGAGTGTTAGCTCATGTTGATCTTGTTAACTCAATACTCCTCTCAAGTTCAACTCCATGATGTGTACTCCAAGTAAGCTTCGAAATCATTGAAGCTTTTCTACTCCTAGGGCCTTGGTAAAAAAATTTGCAATGGTGCTCCTCTATGCTTATATATATGAGATCAATGTCATCTACCAACACCTCTCTGATGAAATGGTAATGAATCTCAATGTGTTTCATGCGTGCACGAAACATTGGGTTCCGCATTTCCAACTATATGTTGTTCATGTTGTCACAATAAATTACAATTGTCATGTCTATTTGTATCTCCAAATCATCAAAGTAGCTTTCAAATCCAAGCTACCTCACATGTTTCCATAACAACATCTTTGTACTCTACCTTTGTACTTGATAATGCAATGGTGAACTTTTTCTTACTACTCCAAAGTCACATTCCCACTCCTAAAGGAAAATACATAGCCATTGGTGGTTTCTTTTCAAATACATTGCCTATCCAATCTACATCAATATACCCTAATAACTACACCACTGAATTCACCTCATAAAGCATATCATAATCCAATGTAGTCTTAAGGTACCCCAAGGTACATTTCACGCTATCCAAATGAGGCCTACGAGGTACTTGCATAAAAGGAATTTCCAAGCAAACTATGTAGTTACTATTTGGTTAAGTGATTATGGTGAAGATCAGACTTTCCACCATCTTGTTGTACATTGTGCGACCCTCCAATATCTCACTCACATCAACACTTAGCTTAAAAATTTGATCCAATGGCACTAGGATTGGCTCACAATAAGCCATACCATACTTTGTCAGCATATCCAAGATGCATTGTCTTGTGAGAGCCATATCCCCCTTAGATGTTCTTATCATCTCAATGCCAAGAAACTACTTCAGCTATCCCAAATCTTTCATATCAAATTTGTGCTTGACAAGTCTCTTAACATGCTCCACCTCTTGCACATTATCACCCCCAACAATCGAATCATCCACATACAAAGTAATCACAACAATGCCCCTATCACTTGGATGCACATGAAGCAAGTGATCTATGTTTCCAATATGGAAACCAATAGAGACACAATACTATGCTATCTTGTCATGCTATGCTCTTGGTGCCTGTTTTATCCCATACAAAGCTTTATGTAGCCTACACACATAATTGTAGTGAATCATGCTCCCACAACCTTGTGGTGGCTCCATATATACTTATTATTGTAAATCATCATGTAAGAATGGATTCTTTATATCCATTTGATGTAAGACCCAACCTTTTGATGCTGTAGGCATTGCAATGACATCTTTGATAGTTGCCATGTTTGCCACTTGAGAAAATGTTTCCTCATAATCAATCCCATAAGTCAATGCACAACCTTTGGAAATTAATCTTGCTTTATACATACTCATACTTCTATTTGCATTATGTTTTACTTTGTAAACCTAGATTATAGCTTTCTTTTTCTCAAGCAATGACACCAAATCCCAAGTTTGATTTACATCTAATATACCACTTTCTTCATTCATGGCTTTCTCCCGATGCACATGAAGAATAGTTTTCTCAAAACAAGTGGGCTCAACTGATTGTATAACATTGTTATAAGGTATTATAGAATATAAGTCTAGTAGTGATCTTGACCTTATGGAGAATGTATATTTGTTGACATTGTTGGGGTCTAGTTCCCTGATCTTATGCTTTGCATTAATCTCTTGCTTTACAGTAGGAGTACAATATGATTCACGTATGCCATGAATAGAAACAAATTTTATCATATTCAAGGCATGGTCGTAACTATGATGAGTAGTATGGCTTAATAGCTTGATGTCATCTTAGTATCCTACGATGATCACTCAAAGCAACTCTTGAATTGGAATTGAGGTGTGTGGTCGATATAGATTTTCTCCCTACATAAAAGGATACTTGGCTTTATCATCTAAAAAACATCAATATATACAGGACTAAAAATTATTTTGGGTAGAGAATAAATAAATTATATCGAATAAAAGATTCTGCTCCATGTTATTCATTTTTGAAAGCAAGTGTTACGCTACTAGCTTGGTGTGTACCATGGAAGATTACAAATCCAAACAATGGAGAATTTATTACTTTCTTGAACAAGCTGCCTTCTTGCTTCAGGTGAGATAAGATACTTGATTCGAACTCCCCACCTAGCATTATGAGTTCCTCTCCTCAAATAGTTGACTCATACAGAATCTCCTTTGAATTGCCACTACTAGTTACCTCATATGCACCTATTTCTTAGAATTCTTTTGCGGTATTTACTTTGATAGAAGTATTGGCCTTGGTGGAATTCTCTTCTTTTGTGTACGGCTACTACCTTCTCTCCTACTAGTCATCATTTCTATAGGATGAGAGGTCTCTTTGACTTGAATAGACTTTTGAGCTGCAGGTGCAACATGTGATGGTACATTGCCTTGGATAAAAGAAGACAATGCCACAATAATGTTTTCTTCTTTTTGAATTTCATCTCTCAAAAGCCCTATATTACACCATTTTATCTCAGTCAACCCAAAATCTTGGGCTATTAAACCATTAGAAATTGTCATGTAAACCATGGAGCTAAAAAGATCTACATAGTTACATGACATAAACTTCCCACATTGCTTTGCCTTGTTAATTGTCCATCTTCAACCCAAGATTTCTTGTAATGCACAAAATGAGATTTCCCAGGGAAGGATATGATAAACATCATTCATGATTAGGGTACTCTCATGTGACAACATTTATTGAAGGCCCTTTAGATACAAGAAGAGGTACCCCAACTTGTCATGGCTTATTAATAAATCAAATAGTTTGCTTTGCGTGAGGCCACATTGGCTCCTTACTACTAGAACTATACTTTTATGTTAAAGAGTTAGATCCAGATTCCACAATTTTATGTATTTGTCACTTCTATTCAAGTTTTTATTTTATATATGATGACTTTGATTAGTAGAGAAGGTTGTTATTGAACACCTCATGGTCGAATCCTTTGCTCCTTCATTATTCTTCTACCTTGATGCTTCAGTGTGGTCTTACTTTTTCTTAGCAAAAGCACCACTTGGAAATAGTGCTCTCTTGGGTTTGATACTTTAGTGGCTTACCCAATTTGCCACCGGGATCTCACTCGCCACCTCTCTCAACTTGAACTTTGCTACTCTCCTTCATCGTAGTAGTTGCGGGAAGAGAATCAAGTGGACCAGAGGTATCCTCTTCAAGAGTATATGTGTCTTCTTGGACTTCTTGCTACTCTCTTCCTAAGTCCTATCCATAACAAAAATGAAAAAAGAGAGAAAGAAGGTGATATGCAACATCAAGTTAGTGAAAATTGTGCTTAAAGTTTGAGCTAATTGATAAAAATCAACAACAAGATGTAAGAATTATTACATAAGATACATTAAACATGATGCATTCAATAGAAACTTGAAGAAACATCTAACGGACTTGACTAACACAAAGTAAAATATAAACTCATAGGAAAGAGGATAAATTTTAGATGGAAATAAGAGCATAAAAGTCAATTGTTGGATTCAATACATGAACTATTAGTGAAAATTTCAATAATATCTAATGTCAATTTATTCATGCTAAGAAGTTCAAGTTAAGCACTTATATTTAATCTAGCAACTCGATGCACTACATCAAGTTTAAAAAATGAATTATATAAAAAACACAATACCAAAATTTGCAAAGTCACAAGCTACATCTGAATAAAAGCAAACTAACTACATCTTCAAGTCATACATTATGTTAGAGAGAAAGTTTACTAAAAATACATACCAACTTGGTGCAATGCTCCAAGTCGATGATAAAAGCGTTAAAATTTACCATAGAGCTTGATGTACTCTATGAAGTCAACATAACATTTGAATCAACTTGATACATTATATCAAATGAAGAACAAAATTGTAGAAAAATAGAACGCAACTTGATGCAATACATCAAGTTAATATAATATTTACTCAAAATTCAATCCAATTTGATAGAATGCATCAATTAAAGAATAAAACTATCACTAAATATAACACACTTGATAAGTCGTGTCAAGTAGGTGTCAATCTCATACTAAAAGGACTAACAAATTAATGCATTGCATAAGTTGAACAAGAAATTTAGTGAAAAGTAAAAGACAAAATTTAAACAATACAAGCTTGATACAATACTTCAAGTAGAAGTAAATAACTGTAAAAAAGCTATTCACTTGATGTGCTACATGAAGTTGGTATCAAATCTATAAAGTTATTATATCAAGTTGATACACTATATCAGTGGAGAAGAAAACTGTAACAAATTATAAAAGATCTTGATGCATTACATCAAGTTAGTATAGATTTAAAACAAAAAATCATACCAACTTGATACAATACATCTCGTATAAAATTAAAATAAAAAATCATACTAACTCAATGCAACATCTCAAGTTAGTATAAAATTTACCACAAATTCACACCAAGTTGATGTAGTATATTAAGAAGAGAATAAAGCATCACAATTTTCAACTCTAATTCATGTTTTTTGTATCAAGCTTGGATAGATTTAAAATAAAAATTTAAACTAATCAAGTTAGTATAAAATTAGAATTAAAGATCATATGAACTTGATGTAATACATAAAATTAGTATAAAATTTACCACAAATTCATACCAACTTAATGTAACTAGATGCAATGTATTAAATTAATATAAAATTAAAATAAAAAACCATAAGAATTTGATGCAATGCATCAAGTTAGCATAAAAGTTACCACAAATTCATACTAACTTTATGTAGTGCATCAAGAAAGAATGAATTATGATGATTTTCAATCCCACTTGATGCATTACATCAAGTGAGTGAAAAAATGTCCTCTCTTGATGCACTACACCAAGTGAAGAATGAAAATCACATGAATCACAACATGACTTGAGATACAAGAGCAATCCCATCACAACAAGGTCAATTATAAAGGAAACTTGATGAAATGCATCAACTTGGGAATATAATATTACAATATACATATACTAGATGTATAAATTACTTATGTATCAAATGTAGAAGCCAGAATAGAAAAGCTAATTTTAAAATTTCAATATTTTATATGGCACAATATGTTATACAAAAAATATGTATTATTCTGGCAATTCTTAATTATGTAATGGGTAATCTATTAGATAAATATTTTTGCAAAATATATATATAAATTTCTAATTATCATAAATAATTTATGTATTTATAACTATAATATTTAAAATTTATTAAAAATGATTGGTATTCAACTTATAAATTTACATAAAAATTACAATTAGAGGTAAAGTCAAAAAACCTCATCCCAAGCTCCTATATTTGTGCTTTGCCCTAGGTTGTGTATGTCCTTTGCTCTATATAATAATAAGCCACATTATAGTAATATAGTTACAAGAAGCAAATAGATTATTTGAAATACTCCCTTAAATCAATCCAATGATAAATAAAAGAGAGATTATCTTGAATGATCAAGGCTATAACAAGCAACAAATCAAAAACTTTAAAAACGATTTTAGTGTAAGATTAAAAATGTATCAACTTTGAGATCATCATGCTTGTGATCACAATTGTTTTATATACTAATCATGATAATGGTTACCAATATCATCATGTATGTGATCATAATTTTCTATATGCTAATCACAATAATGATCATCAATATCATTAAGATTATCATAATTGTCATAGTCCATAATGAGAATAATCGTAATAGTATAATCAAACTTGAACTTGTAGCCAATTTCATAATGAAATGGTCATCAAAATTCAAACCATGAAAATGAAGAAGGTTGAGAGTTGATGATGACCTTAATCATATTGATAAAGGTAGAAATGACTATACTTATTCCAATTTGTATGCTCAATAAACCTAGAAGCACTTGGATTACAAGTGGACTGTAGGTAGTAAAGGCATAATAGAAGTCATACTTAATATACCAAGGTGGGGAATAAAGTCTACCTACCATACTACAATTATATCCATCTCCATAGCATCCAACATCTTGAAAGTGATGACATATCTAGGGTAGTATCTATCATGAACAAAGGGAGAAACTCCATGGATAGCCCAGAAGAAAGGTGATAGCTTTTCTAGCTTCACATGAAAGGATGATATATAGATCGATATAACGTATTTGAGAATTGTCGCGGTTATTGACAGTAACTATGATGTGTTCCAAAGCTACCATGGTCATTGAAACAATGGTGTCAATAGCTGTGAAGTCTTAACTCATTTTGGTATTTGAATTGTGAAGTCTTAATTATAAAGATAGACCATCCTAATGAATTTGAGCATGATGATCTCAATAATGATAGAAAAGAAGCATGAAATCTTACTACTCATGTAGCAAATAACCAAACATGCAAGGAAGAGAACTTGATACATTGCACCAACTTGCTTTAAAAAACTTGTAATTTTGGAGAACTTTTTCAAAAACCTTGCCTCAACGATACAAACTTGATGCAAAAAAAAAAATGACGTTTGACACTTTTTGACCTTGGTGACAAAAAAGCAAGAAAGCACAACAAAAAATAAAAAAATCAGAATGGAAAAGAAAAAAATATATTTTTCAAAATTTTAAATTAAAATACCATAATTAAAATTTACATTTAAGAAAAGAAATTCGTCACCACCCCCTCCCCCCTCCCTCCCAATGACAATTATAAAAGAAAAAGAAAAAGAAAAAGAAAAACTTACTAAACTAATTTTGGCTTTGCTACTAGACATTTGATGTAATATAGCAAGATTGAGAGAATGTAATTAGACTAATTCATTGTGACTTTATGCACTACAATCAAGTTACTAAAATGAAAGAAAGCTTCCTAAGAAACTTGGTGTGTTGTATCAAGTATACCATAAACTTAATACATTTGATCAAGTGTGGCAAATTAAACTTATCCAAAACTAATGTGAACTTGATGGACTACATCAAAACTTGATGGATCATAACAATCTAGTTTAAAAAAGTAATAAGATTTCAAAGAGACTTAAGTGAAAAATACTTGCCAAAAAAAATTCAAAATATCAAGGAGACCCTACATTATATAACTTACAACTTGGTATTTCCATGGTTTCCTTTCATAGAATTGATGAGGAAACACTGCCTCTCCACACAATCTATTCCAATTAGGCTCCAATGATAGCTGAAAACAATCATATTTCAATAATCTAGCAAAATAGGATCTCATGAAATCTAACAAAATATCAAATTACTTACTTTTCATTGTATAGAATTAGAAGAACCTCAAAAGTTTCAAAGTCAGTTGGATTGAACCAATGATCAAATGCACTAGCATCAAGCTCACTCCTCATATAGTATGAGATAGATGGACCAAGAACTTCAATTTTTTGTTGTATATCAAAGGGGAACTCATGCATTACACACTTAACAAAGGAATGGAGAGAGTAAGCATCAACATGAAAGCCTATTGCTACAAATTTTGGTATACTATACCTCATCCCAACAAGAAGAATAGAGTCATTTGCTTCTCTCATTTTATTCTTGAGAATTTGAACACACTCAAATTCAAAAAATACTGTATCAGATCTTTTGTTAGTATCACCAAGTAAAAAGCAATAGACATTGAAGCCCTTAGGGTTAGCCCTTTCAAGAAGGGTAGATAGATCTTTTTCAAAAGATGGGAGTTGCTCTGCTTCCCTTTCTTCTTCCTTACTTCTTTTATAATTCCTCCATTTATCTGCTTGCACTTCTGTGGCCTTTTCCTCTTTCTCATGTAGTATTGTATCCTTTTTATGGGTGACATTTTCAACCTTAGGACCTGTATCACCTTTGTTTTTTCTATATGGAGGCACATTTAAAATATTCAAAGCCTTCACATCAGAAAGGAATATTGGCTCAAGGATCTTTGAAAACTTGTATCTCAACCTCGTGAGAATTATCATGTCTTTATCCATAACTGTATGCATATGTGCATGAGCAGCACAGATATAAGAATCTTGAAAATTTTCAATAAAAAAATCTTATGCAGTCTCTCGAATACAATTGAGAGCTGGTTGCCCTATTCCATCTAAAACTATCAAGACTATGCTTGTCACAAATTTCTCTAACAAGCCTTTGAAAATGCAGTTTTGGAATTGCATTATCCAGAGGCTTCATTGCACTTCTAATCTCCTTTAGGCATCTGACATGCTGTGAAAACCTTTTCCTTGGCTTTAATTCCCTTGTAAGTTTGGAAGGCTTCAAGGATTGATGAATCTTTGAAGCAAGACCTCTAGGATCAAATTTATGCTTCCTTGTAGTGGCCTTAGTTCTAGCCATCTGAAACATTTTTTAAAAAATTACCTCAAAATTAGGATAGATCTCCAAATCTCTAATATAATGTCATCTACAATAACTGAGTAGTAAACAAACACTACTCACATAGTCTACCTCAAATTCGAATCAAGCAATGCCGGCCCAAGATGCATGAAAAGTGAATTGGGCCTTCTGGACAAGAGAAACCTACACCTTCTCGCATTTCACGCATCACTTATTTTTTGGATACATATTTAATCAAAGACCATTTATGTCATGAAGTTTTATAAGTCTTACAAATATAGAACAATGGTCATCTAGCAAATCTCAAATCTTATTTTCAATGAGTTCAACCCTTGAGAGAAGATCTATCTGAATGTTTACATCAATAATATTTAAATCTTATCCACAATGAAATCAAACCTTATGTGACTTTCAATTTGAATGCCAAAATCAATATCTAAATCTCAAACTGAATAATCCATTACTCATATAGTTGATGCACTCATAATGTGGAAGCAAAATTATCCTTTTGTGTGATCTAGCTCAGTACTTGATCCATTATTATTTTTGAGGACTTGGATTCCTCCCGACATATGAAATGGGACATGACTATTGTCCATGGAGAGAGTCATGACTAATTGTGTTTCATATGTTAGGCTCTTTTTGGGAACATTTAGCAAGATTCATTACATTGATAAAGAGCTAGCTCAGATTTGTCAAAAAACCTACATTTTTGAGGCCTTGGTGCATATGCTGGGTGATGAAATCTTCCCATGCCACCTTGTGCCGCGGAATAATTTTGAGTTGTGACCAAGTTAGCCTTGTGTTGGTGTTATCAAGTATAGAAAGAGCATTGTCTTCGAAAAAACTCTTTTGCAGTTCATAAGTTGGGTTTAAAAGGATGTTTATTTACACGTGTGGTTGTTGTAATGCGTAGTTAACTTGACATATGCAACGAGTAGACCATTTTTGCCTCGAAACTTGTACCATGTGTCATTGATGCTTTTGGCATGATAGCACTTTTATGGCTCCGCTTTTTAAAGGTAAAAGATAAAATTTAGCCTCTTCTTTTTCATTTTAAATGCAGTCTTTCTAATGAGTGCACAATACTTCTCGAACAAACGTGTGGTGACCGTTGCCATATATATACAACAACTCAGGGTTAGGTTTATGTTAATTTTTATTCTATGCATTTTGTTTTGTCTTCCACAAACCATTTATATTGTGTGCATCGCAAGGCCAAACCATGAATATTACTACAAAAACCCATTTATTCTTAGTAGGGAATACAATTCTCAAGTATCGTCACTTTTTCTCTAAAATCTTGAATTTCAAGGCATTAAATATTATCAAATTTATTAGTTTTCTTGTGAAATGATTCATTGACATATGAAACATGATTTTACCATTTGTAATTAGTTTTGGAATATTGTTGTCACGTTTCATGAGTCCTAAATGTAAAATAAAAATTGATCGATGAAACAGAAAATTGCATGCCTACTCTACTGCTCAAATAGTCAACTTTCTTTTGGTAAGGCACTGCTATTGTATTTTGATCAATTTAACATGTGTGGTATCTTAGGGATTTGGACATGCAATATGAATGAAATAAGATATCACTATTGAACACTATTTTGTGTTTGTTGGTTTAAGAGAGGAGAAAGATATATCAGGAAGTTAGAAAATCTATAAAGGATTTGAAATTTTTCTATCAATCTTGGTTTAATCTTGTACATATGTTAAATGATGTGGTTTTGATGTTCTAGATGCATTATCTTAGACAAATTTTTTGGATATATGAAATGCGATTTTGTCAAATTTTTGGATTGACTGATGTATGAAGAAACATGATTTTATTATGTGCGAAGTAGTTTGGATCATTGTTGTTACATTTCCCAAGAGCCCTAAATGCAAAAAAAAAAATTGATTGATTAGACATGAAATTGCATGCTTCCTTTATTACTTAAAGGGAAATTTTATTTTTTATGAGGCACTGCTATTGTATTTTGACCAATTTAACATGTGTGTTATCTTAAGGATTTAGACATGCAAGATGAAAGAAGTAAAGTATCATTGTTGCACATTTTTCTATGTTTGTTGGTTTAAGAGGAGAAAGATAACATTGAACCCTTGCTCAATATTTGTTAGTGAGCATGTCATATATAAGGAGCCTAAACTTTAAAGCCAAAAGTGAGTTCTTAACAAAATATCAAGTAGTCAGAAATTCTATGAAGGTTTGACTATTTTCTTTTAGCAATCTTGCTTTAATCTTCTAGATATTTGTGAGGTGTTTGCCAGACTCAATCCATAGTACACATTTTAGTAGTCCATCAATAGGTTTTCCAAAAAAGATACCGTCTAACGCTCCCTTGGAATGTCATGGGGTCTATCACTTAAGCCCTGCTGAGTCTACTTCGCAATGGGAGAGTTCCGACCGAACCCACTAGAATTGACCTCAATTTTTGGGTTTCTAAAATCAAAGAGTCTCCTACAGCCATCTAGCGTCAGTAATTTTGAGTTCCCACTTCTACAAGATTACTCGATTTGAAGCGGAATTGCCATTGCACTTGGTTCAAAGAGAATGGGAGACGGAGGGGAGTGCAGTACGTCAACCCTCCTACCCATAAGGAAAAATCCCATTCCGACCCTCTAAAACAATGCAAGTCGGTTCTACCTAACTACTAGTTGGTTAATTTATCATATTCCTATTTCTATTGCCGATTTAGAAAAGCTCCTAGCTAACTGAGACTACCCTACAATTGGATAAACTTATCAGGAGTCACCCCACCCCCTTTCCTTTGATGACAGAATTATCTTTAGTTTTTTAATTACCTACAACACATTTATTGGAACATTTACAGCTAGCTTTCTTAATTAGTTCATTAAATCACATGTTCCTTCACTTAATTTATCTCATGAACATGCATACAATTCAAAAAATCCTTGAATAAAACAAACTTCTTTATTATATTGGAAGCTTATTACAATTTCCATCTTTCTGACCTTGTGAAAGATTCATAAAATTCCATAAGGGTATTCTACCCACCAAGATTCCATCCTTGTAACTAATAATTAGGATTCCAAGATCCAATCCTGGTCATGAAGCGGCTCGTCAAATTCTAGGAACAATGCACGATCTACAACCATAGTCCCCCCATGGCACCTACATTTCCTACTTCTCGAGACTATCCCTAATGATAGACCTTTCGCTAACAGAGCTGGTCTCAACCTCACGAAGCGATAACCATGACCCCCTTGGAGTAGGGTCTCATAGCTAGCTTGGGGGTAGCCTAGCATGAACCTTCCTTTTATCTTGTTTGTTAATATTTTCAATTAGAGATCTATGTTCTAGCAAACACAAACAGTCCCTTCAAATGTATATCAAATGATGCAATGACAATCACACCAGCGTGCAATTCACAGCTTCCATAGCCAAGGTAGACCTTATATTCTAATGAGGATTCTCCTCCCCATAAAGAAGTGTTGAGTACATCTCTCACAACATGTTAAACAAGGTATGAATTTTTCGTTTGGGCTATCTTAACCAACATAAGTAAAATTCCTTAAAGAAATATATTGTGCCAATAACTTAACGAGATGGCTTACAAATTCTTTAAATAGAGTTTCACCTTTTAAGCGACACTTAACCTTGTTGCATTTGACAATAATCATATCAAGTTATTTTACTAATCTCAAGTGTGCATAAAGTCATATGTGTAATAACCTCTTGCAATTATTTGCATCATGATTCCATGATTTAGAATCTCAATTAATCTAACTACAAATCATAGCGATTAATTGTTTATGTGTGTACTAATATTCTTTCTAGGTTATCTATCCATTCGTGTAAGTGTAAAATATAGAGCTAATATTTTATGTAATTATTTTATGTGGCAAAATAATAACCTAGCAATGAATAACAAGGTTTGACACGACGATATTGGGAATTTCATCTTTGCTTGCACTTGCGTTCACCACTCCCAATGTTCCGTTGGTAGTGGCAACTCCACCAACCTCAAGCACTCACATATCGTTGGCAACACCCATTTCTTGATTCGTTGTGGTGACTCCCATGGTCCTTCCACCTCATCGCCTTGGAGCCATCCTTCGCAAGTGGATTCGAGAGATAAAGAAGGAATGAATTTGAGATGGGAGAGCAAAAGAGAAGATGGCTTAGTTGAAGATTGAGATAGGGGGGAATTGAGCTAACTCTCTCTCTCCTTGTAGTCTCTTGGGGTAACTCCTCTCTCTCTCTCTCTCTCTCTCTCTCTCTCTCTCTCTCTCTCTCTCTCTCAAGCTCCTTCTCGCAACCTCTTGGAGGGATATTCTTCTACCCCCCTCTCTCTACCTCTCTCTCACAACCTCTCGAGGTCTCCTTGTGCTTCTTTAATTGCTCCCCATGCCTCATATTTATAGCTAAAAAAGAGAAGATGGGTTGTGGCTAAGGGTTGTGGCTGAAAAGAAGAGCTCTTTGTGGAGGGGATCTTGGAAATTTTGGCGATCTGAAACTTCTAAGATGCAATGTGATGCTCAAATCACAAATCTAATAGTTCTGTTGGCTTCGAAAGCAGGGTAAAACTCTAGGACACTTTATTTAGAAATCTTTCAAATCACTCTTTCTTCTTCTTCATGTTCAAACTGTTGCTTTCTACCTGCAAACTACGATCACGATACGTGCAATTTCACCAATCATTCTTTTTTTGTATTAAATTTCCAAAACTAGTTGAAAAAACTAGTATTTTTTTTACATGACATCTTGTTTTACAATTTTTCGTATCTATTTAGGATATTTACAATAAAAAATACCTAAAGTATCTTAAATATGCTAGTCTTGTCCAAAAATCTAATATTTTTGGACCATCCATACTATACACATTAAGACTAGTGACTAATATGGCTCATAACTCTCATTCACGTGGTAACTTCCGTGATGGGTGGCTACCATCCTTGTCAATCCAAAAAAAATGTCAAGTTATGACTCTCGGTTTTTTATATTTTTAATTAAATAAAAATTGTTAGTTATCAACAATAGTTAGTTTTTACTTTAGTTAGTAACCTTACTAACTTATTAATTGATTAACTAACTTTCAAACTAACCACACTACAAGGATTTAAACATATAGCGATGGCGGGTAGTGATGCAGGTAGCCGGGTCGCTATTTGCGTCGCAAATAGCGATGCCCCACAGGGAAAAAAAACAGGCCGAAACCCAAGCGCGCGTTCATTTCGCGTATTTTCGTCGAATGTTTTGAGAGGGAGAGCGAGAGAGAGAGAGTGACCGTCTTGCATAGGGTGAGAGAGGGAGAGAAAGAAGGCTTTCTGCTGCCGTCGCTGCCATTCATGAAGGAGAGGATGAGCCTTCATCGCGAAGAGGAGCCGCCAAACCCTCACCATATCTCATCGGTGAGTCCATTCTCTCCTTCTTTTGCTTGTTTAGGGTTTAATTCTCTCCTTCTTTTTCTTGTTTAGGAGAGGAAATGAGAGAGAAAGAGAGGGAGAGTGAGAGAGAGGGAGAGAAAGAGAAAGAGAAAGAGAAAGAGAGGGAGAGGAAGAGGGAGGAAGGAGGAAATAAGAGAGGGAGAGAAAGAGAAAGAGAGGGAGAGGGATGGGGAGGAAATGAGAGAGGGAGAGTGAGGGAGAGTGCATTCTCTCTCTCCCTCTCCCTTTTGTTTTTATAAATTGTGTATATATATTGAGAGAGGGAGAGGAAATGAGAGAGAAAGAGAGGGAGGGGGAGAGGGAGGGGGAGGGAGGAAATGGAAGAGGAAGGGGGATGAAATGAGAGAACGAGAGAGAGGGAGAGGGAGGGAGAGAGATAGAGAGAGTGAGAGAAAGAGAAAGAGAAAGAGAGGGAGAGGGAGGGGGGAGGAAATGAGAGAGGGAGAGAAAGAGAAAGAGAGGGAGAGAGAGAGGGATGGGGAGGAAATGAGAGAACGAGAGAGAGGGAGAGTGTATTCTCTCTCTTATTTATTCAATTTTTGTATAATTTGTATATAATGAGAGAGGGAGAAGAAATGAGGGAGAGGGAGAGGGAGAAAGATAGTGAAATTAAAGAGAGGGAGAGGGAGGGGGAGAGGGAGGGGGAGGAAATGAGAGAGGGAATGAGAGAGGGAGAGTGTATTCTCTCTCTTTTTTATTTATTTTTTGTATAATTTGTATGTAATGAGAGATGGAGAAGAAATGAGGGAGAGGGAGAGGGAGAAAGAGAGGGAAATTAAAGAGAGGGAGGGGAAGGAAGAGAGAGAAAATGAGAGGGAGAGGGAGAGGGAGAGGGGGGAGAGACAAAAACATAATAGGGAAATGAGAGAGGGAGAGGGAGGGAGAAGAAATGAGAGAATGAGAGAAAGAGAGCAAAAGGAAATGAGAGAGGGAGAGGAGAGAGAAAAAAGGAGAGAATGAGAGGAGAAAGAAAAAGAGATAAGATATTAAACATAATAGGCAAATAGAGAAAGAGAGGGTGTGGGTGAGGGTGAGGGTGAGGGCGAGGGCGAGGGAGGGAGAGGAAATGAGGGAGGGAGAGGAAGAGAGAAAAGGAAATGAGAGAGAGAGAGGAGAGAGAAAAAGAGAGAAATATCATTAAACCTAATGAAAAATAGAGAATGAGAGAGTCAGGGTGAGGGAGGGAGAGGAAATGAGAGAGGGAGAGAAAGAAAGAAAGGGAAATGAGACAGGGCGAGTAGAGAGAAAAAAATGAGAGAGGGAGAGGAGAGAGAAAAAGAGAAAAAATTACTAAAAATAATAGAGAAAGAGAAAAAGAGAGGGTCAGGGTGAGGAAGGGACAGGAAATGAGAGAGGGAGAGAAAGAGAGAAAGGTAAATGAGAGAGGGAGAGGAGAGAGAAAAAAAATAAGAGAGTGAGAGAGAGGAGAGAGAAAAAGAGAGAAAAATCATTAAACCTAATAGGGAAAGAGAGATAGAAAGAGAGGGTGAGGGCGAGGGAGGGAGAGGAAATGAGAGAGGGAGAGGAAGAGAGGAAACGAAATGAGAGAGGGAGAGGAGAGAGAAATAAATGAGAGAGAGAGAGAGAGGAGAGAGAAAAAGAGAGAAAAACCATTAAATCTAATAGAGAAAGAGAGAAAGAGAGGGTGAGGGTGAGGGAGGGAGAGGAAATGAGAGAGGAAGAGGAGAGAGAAAAAGAGAGAGGGAGGGAGAGGAATGAGAGAGGGAGAGGAGAGAGAAAAGGAAATGAGAGAAAAATATCATTAAACCTAATAGGGAAAGAGAGAAAGAGAGGGTGAGGGCGAGAGAGGAGAGAGAAAAAGAGAAATATCATTAAACTTAATAGGGTGAGGGAGAGAGAGGAGAGAGAAAAAGAAAAATATCATTAAGCCTAATAGGGAAAGAGAGAAAGAGAGGGTGAGGGCGAGGGAGGGAGAGGAAATGAGAGAGAGAGGAGAGAGAAAAAATGAGAGAGAGAGGAGAGATAAAAAGAGAGAAAAACCATTAGACCTAATAGGGAAAGAGAAAAAGAGAGGGTGAGTGCAAGGAAGGGAGAGGAAATGAGAGAGAGAGAGGAGAGAGAAAAAGGGAATGAGAGAGAGGAGAGAGAAAAGAAAATGAGAGAGAGAGAGAGGAGAGAGAAAAAGAGAAATATCATTAAACCTAATAGGGAAAGAGAGAAAGAGAGAGTGAGGGCGAGGGAGGGAGAGGAAGACAGAAAACAAAATATTATGTGCTAGGTATTGAGTACTAGGTACTAAATACTAGTGTTCTAAGATACTATATGCTAGGTCATAGAAAAAGAGAGAGATGGAAGGAGATTATAACAATCTAAGAAAAGAAAAGAATGATAACAAAAACAAATTGTTTGTTGTAACATAGACAAAATGGAAAACGAAGGTCCTGTTGTTCAAGATCGCGAGGCGTATCTTAATTAGCGTGTCCCATGTCCTTGCTCTCAATGCCAGTTGGCAATTAGACGAAAACGCCGATTGTCTATAGAACACGTACGACGATTTGGAAAGTTTCAATCTGAGATCATTGATCAGGCGATTGCGGATTTTCAACAAACGGTAATAATTTGAAGTTAATATCAATCATGCATTGTACTCGCAAGCTAATTGAATACCATATACAATAAGATTGGGTCTCGCTAGTAAAATTTTCTATCCAAGGAGGTGATGTCTCGTTCCAAGGAAAAGTGCACCCTTCGCGGCCAATTAGAAGAGTATGTGGGCGTGCGATGGATGGAATGCAAGAGCCAATCCACCACTCGCAAGGCCAATCTATACCATCAATGCTAGAGGAGACAGGCAACCTTCCAAACCTATCTACAATCTTGGAGCCTGAGATGGAGGCAATGATCGATGCATTGATTCCCATGGATGTCGAGACTTCTGATCCGCTTAGAGAGGAAGCATCCATACCATTATATGATGGGTGTCGAGTATCTCGGCTAAAGACACTGCTTGCACTCTTAAGTGTGCAAGTAAAATACGGGTGGAGTGATACGAGTGTGATCGAGTTGTTCAGGTATCTTGTACATACGCTTCATTGATTTTTTTTTCGACACTATTATTACAAACATTTGTGCTTTTTCAGGGTGTTTTATGATTTTTTTCATGTTATTGAAATATAATATATTACCACCTGTAAATACCATGCCTGAGTCTTGTGATGATGTACGACATGTTTTACAAAAGCTTGGCATGGACTACAATAACATCCATGCATGTATCAATGATTGCATACTGTTTTGAGGAGAATACGAGACTATGGAGACATGTCCAAAGTGTGGTGCTCATAGGTATCGACAGGACTTGCAAGGGCAAACCATCCCTCAAAAAGTTCTCAGGCACTTTCCGCTTATCCCCCGCATAAACCACATGTTTGGTACATCCGGCATGGCGATCTTGACAATGTGGCATACGCAGAATAGATCCATGGATGGAGTTCAACGAATATCAGCGGATTCGCGCGCATGGGACCACATTGACTCTACCTTCCCATGCTTTGCCCGAGAGCCAAGGAATCTTCAACTCGGTCTTGCAATGGATGGCGTGAACCCATTCGGTCTACACTCAACTTCTTACAGTGTGTGGCCTATAGTCCTTGTCAACTACAATATCCCTCCATGGTTTTCTACGAAGAAAGGACATCTCATCCTTAGCTTGATCGTCCCCGGTCGCTACAAAGTAAAAAATATGGACGTGTATCTTCGTCCATTAGTCGATGAGCTTAAGATTTTGTGGGAGGAGGGGGTCACTGTGCAAGATATGAGCAGGTGCGATGGTCGGCAGTCAGCCACCAATATTCGAGCCATTCTCATGTGGATGATGCATGACTTTCCGGGATTGGGAGAGTGCTCAGGTGAGCAGGCCTCCATTCTCACTAGTAATATCTATATTTTATCTCATTCAAGCAAGTATTCACTAGGTCGTGGTGTTGGAACAGGTCTGGTTATCTCAGGTTATCATGCATGTCCATTGTGTGGGCCACAGTTAGACTCCTGAAGGTCACGAACCATGAAGAAGATGATATATCAAGGACACGTTGCTTTCTTTTCGAAGGATCATGAACTCAGGGAAGGTTTACTTGGACGACCTCCAACACGTATGAATGCCGCAAGCTGGTACGAGCTGAAAATTGCCCACGCGGAATCACATCCAAATGGAATGCGGTGGTTCTCAGTTTTCTATGAGTTGCCATATTGAACCCACTTACAGGTCAACCACTTGTTGGATCCCATGCATATTTTCAAAAATGTGGGTAGCTTGTTAGGGGACCACATCACAAGAAAGAGAGACACTATAGGGGCACGAATGGATTTAAAGGAGGTAGGTAAGATGGAGGTGCTTTGGCCGCAGTCGAGTGTTGATGATCGCGTGCAGCTTTCTCGTGCTCCTTGCGTTTTTTCCACTAAAGAAGAGCGCATTGTGAAGCAAGTGATCAAGTCTATCTGCACTCTGAAGGGTATGATACGTTCTCTCAGATCCGCATTTTCTAAAGACGACCAATTATCAGGGCTAAAATCCCATGACTGGCATAAGATATGTCAGGTTTGTACTACGAATGGATTGTAATTAGCGTGGGCATTTTGCTATTTGAAATGTAGCCATTATTCATAATGCTTTCTCATTTGTGGCAGTTTGTACTACCGATTGCGATCGCATGATGTCTTACTCCAAAAATATGCGGGGCCATTTACAGGTTGCCGACTTTGGGGCAATGGATCTCACAGAAGGAGATTAAGACGTCCTCTATTGAATCCGCGAGGCGGGGAGCAGTGGAGACGGTCTGTCTCTTTGAGAAATACTTGCCCACCAGCATGCTCACTATACAAATCCACCTTTTTGTGAATCTTGTGGATGAAGTGGAGATTGCTGGACCTGTCCATATACAATGGATATTCTTCTTGGAGTGCTTCATAAAAACCCTGAAAGGCTTTGTGCGACAATGAGCTCGGCCAAAAGGTAGCATGGCCGAAGGTTGGTTGGTGTCTGAGGCGCTAGTGCATGTTTCACAATGGCTACCAACGGTGGAACCAAACAATGAAATGCTATGGTTGTTGAAGGACGATGATAGACTGGCTAGAGATGTGGTGGTTGAAAATGGGGTAGAAAAAAGAATGGATGCCTCAATGGAAGAGAAGGTGAATCGCTTTTGTATATTGTACCATGCCTCTATGGAGATGTGGCTCGCCAAGTACCACAGATCGCTAGGCAAGATCGAGAGGAAGTGCCAGCTAAATTCCGACATAGTACGCGTCATCGATCGATTCGATATCCCGAAGGCATGGAGGAGATGCCACAGTTTATGTCAACGCGATGGTTGCATAGAGCTTTGACCGCAGCGTCTCGCGAAGGGACAGAGGTCTCAATGGAGGAGTGGGAATTCTCGAGGAGATGTAGTCCAAAGGTGATGAGGGGTTTAGAATCTATTGTATCTAAATTTTATATGCGACATCTAATTTGAGTGTTTCAATGTACATTACAAAATATATAGTGCAGCGTGGTCGCGAGGACAACATTTTCGCGTGGAGCATATTGACAAAATGTGCTCCACAATGGACTGTGGTATCATGGCAAGGTTCGAGCAAGAGAGCCGGCGACGAGTAACGGATCCAAACACGGTTGTGGATGAGATGGAGTATTTTGGAAACTTGCAAAGTATTGTTACGGTGGATTACCGTAGCTTCTCCATGATACTATTCGATGTGCAGTGGTTCAAAGTGGTACTTGGAGAAGCTGGAGCAATAGTTCGACGAGGTCCATCTGGATTTCTCGAAATAGATTCCGAAAAAAAATGGACGGATTTGCGCGACACCTTTGTGTTGTCGGCCCATTGTGAACAGGTGCATAGACTCATTTGCTTGCTAATTGTATTACGACATGGTTTATGTCACAATGGTTTGAACTCTCTTGTACGTGTTTATGAACAGGTAATCTTCTATCCAAACTCCCAACAACCTCGATGGTGATATGTTATACCTTCAACTCCCCGAAGTGCGAGAGTATATGATCAAAGCGATGTTTCGAGCATAGATGAAGATAATATGCAAATAGAGGGGTCGGTATTGCAAGGGGTGGAGGCCGTTGAAAGCTTGGAGCTAGTATCGGCTAACAATGATAGAAATATAGGAGTCCAAGAATTCTTTGAGAACGAGGTGGACTCATTCTTTTGTGGTGACATGTCTATTGACCTTCCAGTGTATGCGGAGTTGTGTCAGGAGATTAACATGGGACCATAGGATACTTCATACTTGGAGCATCCACTTACTCAATTCGTTGACCAATCGCTTATAAGGGTAGATAAGATATGCATTTTAAGTGAGATTTTTTTTAAATGATTTATATTATTGTGCTATATATGATTTAAATTGATTATTCTAACATCATTTTTTGTTTGTGCAGGTGACATTTTCAGGATGAGTCGAGGGATGAGTGATGAGGAGTTACATGACATCTTCGCACGCATGTCTCCAAACCAGATCGCGAGATTCAGAGAGATGGCAGACCAGGAGCTGTCTCGATCTTCGTCAGGGCGCTTTGCTAGATCTGCTTCAGCACGATCGGATGCTTCAGCTTCGAGCAGACGAGCTTGACGCTCACGACTTGGGCTAGAGGGAGGGAGTGCATCGGGATCAGGGGGATGCTACAAAGATACAGAGGTAGTGAGCCCACGGTCGACACGGAATACAAGTGCAACTCCTCGCTCTCGTGGCCCTTCTAGGGAGCGTGGCTCAAGCTCAAGTGGATGCTATGGAGACACGGACGTGGTGTCTCCGTCTCATCGTTCAGCTAGAGCTGCGTCACCTCACAGATTTGTCACACCTATGGGGATGTCTACTCCAGTTACTCTGGCTTTTGCTCAGCCATCAGAGTGGCACCCCTGTGGACGCCACTCCGAGAGATATTACCCCGGTCAGTACACCGGATGCACAGGGGTCTCCTGGATATGCCCAGGAGCGTGGACGCATATGGGAGAGGACCCATCTTAGGAAGACTCCAGGGGATTATGGATATCTAGTCGATAGTAGATCAGGAGCCATCATCATGAATGATGAGGGGAGGAGGGTGATAGCTCGCATGAGAGAGTTGTGCCAATAAGTTTTTTGGCACGTCTTGGATCATTGGAAAAACATACCGGAGGGGAGCAAGGACTACATAGTAGCATCCTTGCACGAGGAGTTTCCGATGCCAACCTCAGTAGATAGATTCTCTACGGGCTGGATGATGGATTGCATGCGTGTATACATGTCACATAGACGATCTGACGCACGCAAGGCAATCAAGAGTGGGGCTGCAAAGCCCGAGTGATTAGATGCAGACAACTGGCGTCGACTGAGGGAGGAGGCTACAGATTCTCCAGAATGTTGGAGTCAACAGCGCGAGGCGGCGAGGGCATGACTCAAGGCCGGAGTGGTCCATCATCTTGGAAGTGGCGGCCACATGACATATTTGGAGGACTTTGTAAGTTTTTCTTTTTTTTTCTTGTTTATTTTTTTGAAATATTCTTTGTACTGACAATCATGTTTCTAACAGTTAGTATCTTGTTTTCTTTGCAGCACTCAATTACAAATCGCGATCCGACTGGCCTTGAGACTCGATATGCAGAGAGGCACGGTCTCACTGCATTGATCGACCGATTGTATAGACGCGGCGGCCCTATAAGTCACTCATCTTTCTTGTCCGTAGTTACCATGAGATATTTGAATGCATTATTGTATGGTGGACTGATGTGTTGTTTCTTTTTCTATAGAGTTCGTTTGATGCTCCTTTGCGGCGGGACGAGCTTTCGGGGGAAGAGGATTTGTACTCGCCCTTGGATCCTTGGAGCTCACACACCTTTATTTTTTAGTTGCCTGATCTATGTAGACATTTTCTATGTATTAGTGATATCCTATCATGATTGTACCAATCGCTTGTTATGCGATCATGTATTTATTTCATGTATCAGTTTTATGATTTTAGTATATATTGTTTTTGTTTGCAAGTGCATTGTACACAATAGTGCAGATACTATTTTGTATGGCTCTCATAAAGCACCAAAAAAAAAATTCCCTGTTACCGTCGCTATTGGCGTCGCAAATTTTACTGCTCGCGTCGTTATTAGCGTCGTTATATACATTGCAAACTGTCGCTATCAGCGTCGGTATTGGTGTCAGTATCAACGTACCGACGCTAATAGCGAAGGTAATACCGATTGTTCTATGGCGTCACCAATAACAACGCTTATTGCGACGACAGGGGCAAATTTTATTATTTGCATTTTCGTCGCTTTAAACGTTGGTATAAGGCCTATATCTTGTAGTGCCAACTGACTTTTAATTGCATAGAAGTATTACAATATGAGCAAATGTGGATTGTTATATTGCATCCCTAAATTTACTTTGTTGTTTTCAAGATTTGGTTTTGTGAGTAAGCAAGATGACTAAAAGGAAAATGGAGGAAGAGGATCTGGAGGATATCTGTGATGAAAAGCTCTTTGATTTTCGCCATGCAACTGAAAATTCATCTAGATTTGTTTACATCAGAGATAATATGCTCAATGTTCCCTTTGATTTACAAGAGCTCTTGATGAAGGATCTTGAAGACAAACCAAAGTATTTTAGGGAGTTTTATGATAGACATGTGCTGGAAGGCCTAGAGATTGAGGGATTTGTCCATTATAGTAATGTAATGGAAGCTACCAATGTTGCTAGAATAACTTTGCAAACAAGGTTTAGCCTTATTGATGAGGAATTCAAGAAGTGGAAAGCAGATTGCCCTTTTCATCAGAATCACCATCAATGTCTTCTTTTACAGAAGGATGTTGGATTTATTGTATATCTTCAATATATGGATAGTTGTTCTTCATATACAATACAAGAGAAGAAGATAGAGGATATTTCAAGCAAAGATAAAGAGGTTTAAGAGAAGGGGAAAATGTTTTAGGAGGATATTGAGAACCAATTAGTGTAGCGATTTGTTGTTGCTTTGTTTAAAAGTGAGAACATTACAAAAGTAGAAGAAAAGGAGAAAGAGTTGAGTGCAAAGATTGAAACATGACCTCTTAAATGTTTCCAAACATTTTCTAGTTATCTCATCAATAAAAAAAGATATATATTGCTAAAGGATATTCAACATCTTTTTTATCTTAGAGAATATTACTGCTTGGCAATCCTTGTAGCATGGGGTCAAAATGATAAGAATTTTATAGGTTGTGAATAGGAATTTCTAGCCAGTCTTGATGTTGAGGGAGAGAATTTTTAAGATAGATCTGTGGCCTTGCATTAATGTATTAATCAAATCATAGAATATGAAAAGGGGGGAATACCTACAAAGGAAGAGTTCTTACAAATTCAGCAAAGACTTAGTACTGATAACATGGGGTATGAAGAGAAACTGAAGTCTCCATTAAAGGAGAAACCAAAAAGTTCAATAAATCGTTATGATGACAATCTTCTTGAAGAAGATGAAAACTCTAAGGTATGAAAGATAATTCTAAGATATCCACTGTGGTTTATATTAGAGTATATTATGCATTATAGACAAATATTATTGGATATTTAGTTATTGACATCTTACTCTATTGTGGTTTATTGTGTATATAGAAATTGAAGCTGCAGACAACTTTCTTGGAAGAGCCAAGGGCTCAAGGCCATTGAAGCTTGGCAAAAGTCAAGGCCTTGGTCATTATATTGGAAGCTTAAATAATCAAACAATTGCAATTTAGCATTGCTGATTGTCAAGCTCTCCAAGCTTGCCAATGATGGCTTTGAAAGCTATCTCAAAGGTGATTGGATCCCAAGTTTCCAATAGAGGTTTAAACAGGATCATTTTAGTGGAGAAGGAAGGAGATGTAAGAATTTTTGGCTTCATATCTAGATACAATGTATCTAGGGCAAGATGCTTTGGAGTTCTTGGCTCTTATTTGCTCTCCCATGTAGGAGATGCCAAGAGTTTGAAGCTCCTTCTAGGCTATAGAAAACAAGAGTTCATGAAATGTAGAGGTCTCATTGAGGGGGATGAAACAAAATATTCTTCTGCAACAATAGAGTCAAACTGAAACTAAAGACTCTTCTGCAACGGAGTTAGTCACACTGAAAGATGTTACGGGCTTCTTGAAACCCTATAATGAAGGGGGGAGAGAGAGAGAGAGAGAGAGAGAGAGGAGGAAGAAGACTACAGAAGAGAGAGAAGAAGAGAGCAAAGGAGAGAGAAATACTAGGAGAAGAGAGAGAAAGAGGGGAGAGAGAGAGGGGAAGCCATGGGAGCTGAAGGTGAAGGTGCGGAGTCAGATTCGTATATTTCAAAATAGTCCCTAATCAGGTCCTTGTACACCTTAAATACCCCATCAATGTGACCAGGTATTCGCATGTGCTAATCCCGTGTAAGATCCTCTAATCCCCATTCTTTACATTCCATCCCGACCCGGAAGGTTTTTGCCCTCAAAAACAAAAAGAGGACGTATTGGTATGGCTGGGTGAGGGGGGGGAGGGGGGGGGAGGGGGAGGTGAAATCTTGTGGAACGGTGGTCTACGATCATGTATGTAGTGTGAGCATGAGGAAAGAAGGTAACTCAGTACAAGGATAGGCACCAGTTCCAAACAAGAAGGGTTGGACAACACTGGACAGCATGTTGTCCCGAACAGGTCTGCATTGGAAAACTGATCATAACTTGCCATGGGTAACTCCAAACGAGACGTTCTGCATGTCAAAATGAAGCTCTTTGAGCGTACTTTCATCCCAAGTAGGTCATGCATGGGTGCAATTAATGCAGGCCCAAAACTGTTCGAAAATAGATGGCTGTCTATTGCAAAGCAGGCCTAGTCATGTTGTCTCGAACAGGCCTGCAGTGGAAAATTGATCATAACTTGCCATGGACAACTCCAAACAAGACTTTTCGCATGTCAAAATGAAGCTCATTGAGCATACTTTCAGCCTAGGTACGTCATGCATGGGTGTAATTAATGCAGGCCCAAAACTGTTCAAAAACAGATGGCTGTCTACTGCAAAACAGGCCCAAATCGAGTTGTTCTCCAGCCAAGGTTGCCGCCTCAAGGTGAGGGGACTGCACCGAGGAAGTGTTGATGTAGATAGAGCTTTTTTTAACCCCCGGGATCAAACAGATAACTTGCATGGTAAACATCACCAGCATACAGGTCATCCATGCAAGCGTGGTTCTCTGCACTACCACTGGGGTCAAATGGAAAGTGGTTATCCTTTCCATGCACTAGATTACCATCCACAAGTAAAGCTAGAATGGTCAGTACCACTAGTTGTTGCATTGAGTCTACCATAAGCATCATATGATTAAGCTCGGCTTGGATGCTGTCAATAACACATGGGGTTGCATAAGCTAAAAAGTGTACTGCATCAACGCTTATATTTGACATGTGTACAGATTGAAGGGTCTCCTCAAAGGACATGTTTTCTTGCTCCGTAATATGAGCATGATCTTTAAGATCTACATGATCTTCTTTCTTGAATGAAAGTTTGTTTTGCTTTGGACCCACATCAAAATGGTCTTCAGTAAGATCTGTCCTATCCTTGGCATAATGATATTCGAATACAAATAGGAGTTTTGCATTCTGTGCTCTACATTTGTCTTGATTATCACAAGATATCGGCTTAGCACATTGATAGCATAAGCCCACAGCATGCAGTTCCCATATCGTATCACTAGTAAGGTGTCTAATGCTCTTAGATAGCAATCTACACACATGTTCATCACCGTTGGTAAGCTCAGTAATAGTTCTGACATGCAGCTCATAGTCATCTTGCTGCTCATGTACAATAGATGGCTGCCCATGACCATAATGCTCATGCTATCCATATGGAGGGTCATACCAATGTGGCTACTGGTCATAATGATACTCATGTTGTCCATACTGCATATGGTGATAATAGCCATGCTACTCATGTACATCTATTTGCTGATGACTATTACCAAAACTTTGGTCATATTGTTGCCCATAAACATGCTACCCAAGATTGCATGATGACTGTCCAAGATGACTACAATGGGGTCCTTGCATCCTAGACTGACCATAAATATGATAGAGTGGCAAGTCCATGAGCATAGGTATCGGCATGATGCTGGTTATAATCATTAGCTTGTTGCTCCTGCATTGCATAAGAATCTCATGTTGCTGAAAATATTCACAATCATCATATGAATGTTGACCATAAGTAGGCGCATGCAAATGGTCATGGCACTCATAATGTTCGTGAGAATGCCCATACATGCATTGTTGACCAAAATGTCCATGGGTTCCATACTGCCCATGCATTACGTGTCGGCCAAACTAATTATCAGGGCCTTGCTGCCCAAAATTCCCATGCTTCCCATGCAATACATGCGAACCAAACTGAACATTGGGGCCTTGCTACCCAAAACTGCCATGTGCATGCTGCCCATTGCCATGTGCATGCTACCCATTACCATGTGCATGATGCCCATGTGCACCTGTATTAGGGCCTTACTGCCCAAAATTTGCATTTTGCTCTTGCATATAGCCTCCACTATGGGGGAGGTGCTGTCCCAAGGAGATCATCATGTCGCATAGAGGGATAGCCCAGCTCATAGGTGCTATGGGGAAAACCATCGGTGCTACCAAAACCTTGCTAGCCACATCCCATCTCCAAGGGGGAAAGGCAGTTGGTCTCACGGGGAGGACCATGCTCCTTGGGCTAAGCTGAGGAGGGCGAGAGGGTGGAGATGAGGGTGCCCATGCTCTCTACGAGCAAGTTAATCTTAGCCATCATCTCGCTATGACGTTGATCTTGGCAGTTTTCCACCTCGGTGCCCATGCACTCTACGAGCAAGTTAATCTTAGCCATCATCTCGCTATGACGTTGATCTTGGCAATTTTCCACCTCCCTATGGTAGTGTTCCAGCTCTCGATGTCGCTCATCATGATGGGTCTCATGTTGACATAGTGTGTCGTTAATCATAGTAAAATGGTCTGTCTTGGGGGCCCCTTCTTCAAGCATATCTTCATGATCCTCTTGGTGGATCTAGGATCATTCATAGAGGCACAAGAGCCCCTTATTTCATGCTGGAAGTCCTCTTGGGTCTTTGCTTTTCCCTTGTGGCGTGCCTTCCTAAGTGCAGTCCACTAGACCCCCTATTACAAAAATGGAAATATCTTGAGCTAGGAAGCTCCGATCGCCAAACTTTCTTATTCAAATTAAAGCTCTCGATCCCCTCTACAAGGCTATGTAAACATATCTCTCATAGTAAATGATCAGGGCTTTGCTGTAATTGATTTTTGTGGGCTGGCTGTGTAGGACTGCTGCATGTCCTACAATACCTCTGAGTACAAAATTGGGTGTATTTCCCAAACCGTAGGGCGGAATGGGGAGATTTTTGGTTTGGATCGAAGGGGACGATGCCCTCTTTGAATCGAGCTATGGGATCTGCACTCAGTCACACAAAAGGGCTTTGTTGTAATTGAATTTTGTGGGCTGACTGTGTGGGGATGGCTATTTGCAACACCCTACAAGAACTCCTTCAATGAGCATACATTATCCCAATGCTGAGATCTTGACACTATGAGGGGATTGGTGGAGGTCCAAACCTTGTCAGCATGACCTTTTAAAACTTTGTAACTTGGCCATGGATGTGGATTGGGGCAAGGGAGATGTCCTACCCAAATGTGTCCATCATGTGAAAAATATGGCCTCTAATCAAGGCCCTCAAAAATGCCCCTTATAACTAGCCTAACTATAGAGTAGGCTAGTTCAAAGAAAGTTCTGTGAAGAAAAGAATATCGATACCTTTACTTTCAAGATCTAAAAACAACATATATCTTCTAAAAACAACATATATATTTAGGAGATGTCTTATAAAAATTCTATAATTGTCAAAAAGGAAAAAAAATTGGGTTCATCCCATGAATGCCACATAGGGCCTGGATAATTTTCCTTGCTTGAGGATAGCTTTGCTTTTAGCCTCTTTAATAATCTAAATGAACTCCTTACATCAATCGTAGCTTTGGTTAAATATCCAAGCCAACAAGCAAGAAAGTGTCATGAAATTTGACTTTGCAGATAGATCAACTAGTCTAATGAAACAACCAACAACTCGTGTATAACTCTCTAGTGTTTTGATTTTGAGATTGAATGAGAGAACACTACAAATTATAAGTCACCGCACGTCTGATGTTGAAAATTGCAAAATAAGAATAACTGTGGTTAATTGGAATAATATTTGACCTCTACAAATTCAAGATTTGAGGCTTGTATTAATGAGTGGGAGATGGGTCCTACACGAGAACTTAACATCTCAATGTAATTTTAATGCATTAGTTTTGCATACTACAAAATCCTTCTAGAGGGAATTTCCCCTTCAAATAAAGGGTCACTAAAAAATTCTACCCCTTAAAAGAAAAGTTACATTATTTTTCACACTCCTTAAAAGAAGAGTTACATTTGCAAAGAGTTCAATGGTACCCCTTTGTAGTACCATGTAAAGTCTACTCACATTTGGCCCTTCAAAAGATAAGGTTGCCCTTCAAAACCAAGTTCTCCCCCCCCCCCCCCCCCCCCCCCCCCCCCCCCCCCTCAATGCAAGCAAGTCTATTCCTCCACTACCTCACTAAGTGGGGTGGACCCACCTGGTGCCTTTCTATGGAATTCCAATTAAGGGTTTTTGTTATGTTTTTTCAAATTCATTAATTTTAAATTAGTTTCTTACTAATTGCTTTACTAATTATTTTCTTTCTAATTGTTTTACACTAAAGACTCTAGTTTAAGGGAGGCTTTAAAATGCTAAATTTTAAAGCTTGAGACTTTAAGCACCTCTAGAAACAGATGTGTAAATATACCTACTGCCGCTCATTTTGGCCCATGTAAATTGCCAAATGACATGACAATTGGCCACCCAACTTCAAAAATAAGTGCCCAAGTGGTAGGCTATCCCCTTACTAGATGTACAATTGCACTAAGGTCTCGCTTTTGGGATGCAAATACCATTAATCCATGAAGGCAATAAAAGAACATGTTGTGGACAAAGAATGGAGACCCCCATGCCGACCATAAGCATAATATCTAGCTTTTGTGAAGAATTCATTTTCTCTTTGTTTTTAAGACGCAAAATCCTAGATGAAACTAAACATTAATCATTTTGAGTCTTATAGAAATGTTTAGTTCCAATTTGGGTGCCAACTGGATTCATAGTTTCCACGGTCCAAGTATGCAAGCTTAAACAATCTCTTTTTGAAAGCAATGCATGTTATATATTATAACTACCATTGCTACACTCATGGTGCCAACTTTATGTGTATTTAGTGCATGCTTGGAGAACTCCTCTACTCTCATTTGCTTAGTCTCTTATATGGCTACAAGTGTGAGTGATTGAAGTGAGAGTCTATCATATGGATTTGTACTTCTAATTAAAGGTTTTTCAAATGTGGAGTTCAAAAAGTGGGAGGAGCTTTTACTAGGCCACATTTAAGGAGTTTGTGTCAACTAGTTTTAAGATATGAGGGAGAGGATGACGTTGGTTCTAACATTGTCTCTTATTATGTTGCCTTATTATTAAGTTTAAGACTAGCTAAATAGAGATCATGTATCTCTTATAAGGCTTGAGCTAGGCTCTATAAGTCTATATTGCACCGGTTTGATATAAAGAGCTTCATGGTGCATTAGAGCTTTTCATCAAAGGGACCTAAAAGTTCTCTTCTTTTCAAAGTAGGCCAAATATCCTAGCAAAATCTTTGGAGTTACATCTTTCATAATGTGGTCATAGCTTGAGAGATAAAGCAATGTACCATTTTGGTCCAGCATCCTTGCATTGTATTACATTTAGGATGGAAAAACAATTGCCAAGGTTTTTGTTTTGTGTGCAAATAAGTTATATTTAAGTGTATCTATCTAGACCTCCAATATAACTTCTATTCGGGTATAGCATTGAATGTTCATAAAGATATATATAAGTGTATCTATCTAAACCTCCATCACATGTCAAATATGACTTCTATTTGGGTATAGCATTGAATGTACATAAGGATAAGTTTCCTAGTTCCACTAGGGCAAGACAAAACTATGTTTTTTTGAGATCAAACCAAGTTATAATGTGTTTTTCTAAATTTTTTATTTGAGGGGATTTTTCAAAACTCCCTACATGGATACATTTGCAAACTTCCCTAAAAACTTTCCGATGTCCGAAACGCTCATGAGAACAACTCTCTCTACTCTCATTAGTGTCTTATATGGGCTATAAGTGTGAATGATTGAAGTGAGAGTCCATCACATGGAGCTTCACTAGTGATTAAGGGATTTGCAAATGTGAAGTTTAGAAAAAGGAAATACCCATTGATAAGCGACCTTTAGGGAGTTTATGTCAACCAATTTTTGGATGTGAGGGACACGATGTAATTGGTTGTAGCATTTCTCTCTTACTCTACTACTTTGCTGGTTGGTTTTGTAGGAGTAGCAATTTATATGCAATACGTAAGGATGAGTGGTGGGGGTGCTCTTTACATAGATCACGGCACCAAGCCCATATCAATGGGGGATAGAGGTCTGAGAATGAGAGGATGTAGGTTTTGCTAAACAGCTCAGGTTAGGAGAAAGAAATCTCACAAGCTATGCATAAAGGCTACAACATTGCACTAATGTAAAAGCGTATAAGTAGGTAGTAGCAGTCAATTAAACCTAAATTTCATAGACATGGTCAAAGATTACATTTCTAAACAAAGCAAGATAAAGATAAAGATAACGATAAACAAAGCAAGATAAAGATAAACAATACATTCACAAAAGGAATACTTATCAAATGCAAAATCCAAAACGTAGCAAGTTTACGAATGCAATGCAAGTTCATACAGCTTTTTGGCTAAGGCTCGTGCTTGCTTTGTCCAAATACATACATGCTTGATCATGATCAGGACAGCCAGAAGCAACTGCGGAGAATAACTGGGTGCATCGAACGTCGTGAATGACCGCCATAAAACACCTCACACTCAACTCTCAACTTAAGAACGCATTATACACGTTGTGGCGTCAGCTGGAGCTCAGGTTATCACCATGGTGGGTATTCTGATTGCTTCATGGAGGACGGGAAAAGCTGTAGGCAATGGAGTAAGGGGTAGGAAGAACTAGCTGCAGGAGGAAAGAAGGGTGGAGCAGCACTGTAGGCATTGACAGGCAGTCGCATCGATGTCGCTGCAGGTAGCTGCAGGAGGCTTGCTGGTTATGATGGCTGCACGATGGAGGGTAACATCAGAGGGAGGAATAACGTCGTGACTAGCCGCTGCTTACACCAGCAGCAGCAGGAGGAGGCGATCCATAATTGGCATCAACAGGAACTAGGAGAACTGTTCGTTGTACCAGTCGATACGCTCGATAGGCGGGCCAATATGGTCCTGCAGGGACATGATGATCGTATTCATATATCCATTCCGGAACAGTTGCACCTTGAGTGTACCCTCGATAGGCGGGCCAATGTCGTCCTGCAAGGACATAATGATCGTATTCATATATCCACCCCGGAACAGCACTCATAATCATCCGGACCTGGCCGCCGACATGATGATATTGACCAGTATAAATAGCTGGCACTGGAGCAGTAGTTGCAGTGCTAGCTGCTGGCTGTGGGGGCTCCACGATCGGAATTGAATTGAGGTTATCATGATGATCATGATCATCAGCCAATGATCCCGTCGTATGAGCATGGAAATCATCATGAGATTGTGAGGAATGATCGGCAGGTGTATTATCTAAAGAAGGCGCGGCAGCAGCAGCAGCTAGCTCGACGGCATGGACTGTCGATTGGTAAATGCTTGGAGGAGGCGGCAATGGCCGAGGAGGTATATTATAGCCGGCTTCGATCTTCTCATCATTATCATGGACCTCATCGTCGACATAGACAGGAACGATGTTACCGGCATCAAATGGATCTGCACAGAAGCAGCACCGGTATAGTAATTCCGTAGAATTAGACTGTGCCCCTGCGTGGCTGCCGCCTGCGCAGCATGAGCAGGCGCGAGATGATGGTTGAACATTGACATTGTCGCAGGATTGGCCGTCCTGCATGAGATTGTAGAGACAGTGCCAGCAATACAAATGGTCGCATGATGAGAGCACCACGGGGTGAAGGGCCTCCCGTCTGAGGCAGCGCCGGCATGAGAAGGCTGCATCATCATCATCGTCGTCGTGATCATCATCATCGCCATGGTGAGCATTCTGACGTGAATATTGATGTGGACGGCCAGGCCGTGCAGGGTCAATATGGGATCCGATGGTCGCCAGAGGAGGGTCTGTCTCAGGGATGAGGGTGCCTGGGGTTCTGCAGATGGGGCAGGGCCACGAGAGGGAGCGCGAGGAGACGCACGACATGATGATCCAGCGCTCCAGGCAAGACTTGCAGAAGAGGTGACCGCAGAGGGTGACCACGGGGTTGTCAAGGCATGCCCTCTCCATGCAAATGGAGCATGCGAAGCTGCTGCTGCTGCTGTAATCCTTATCCTTACTACTACTAGTGCCGCCGTTCTTCGACATCAAAGTTATGACTGCTCGAGCTCGGAAGAGTTCTACTAATGCTTCCGACAGAATATCGACACTCAGATTCTCTCTCTCTGTCTCTGTCTCTCTCTCTCTCTCTCCCCTGATTCCTTCTGCGCCTGGCGTTGATTGTACGATGGTGAATAAAACATGCGGAAACGTGAGCACTGAGCCCTGTTATATACATACACACGCTCATCATCTTCCTGAGTCGAACACACGCTCATCATCTTCCTGAGTCGAAACGCTGCTAAAAGCTGCAAAAGCGAAAAGCCATTTTCCTCCAAAAGCACAGCGCGCATTTTTGCGCTTTCCCAACTTCTCCATTCCCTCGTTAATCTACGTCATTCCCTCGTACGAGAGTAAAACGGAAGAACATGGGAAATTCTCTAGGGACACGCTTACGGTTTTCAGGTTGAAATTTTATATGAAATGCCGGGTTTTATAACAATACTCCCAAAAATCCGTAGTTTTAAGGGCACAAAAATATTCTAACTCGTATTTTAGCATTTCAATCGATATAAGTTCACTAAAATACATTTTTTTCTTTTTAGCATTGAGGGTAGGGATCGATATGCACTCTGAAAAATATTTGTAGTACAAATAGGGACTAAAATCTATAATTTCAAGATTTATTTAATAAATATTTATATTATTATGGGCTCGAGTACGTTATTCATGAATATATGTGTACATCACATGGGTTCAAAATAAGGTATTTTTAAAATATTATTTTTATATATTTTTTATATACAAAAAGATGCAATATAAAGGGATTATTTACAGATTGAATAAAAAATAATTATATTTTACTTTTAAAAATCATGGATAATGTTATTTATAAATATACCTTTAGGGCACGTGATGTAGGGGATATACATACTTCCCTGAGATTGTGGGGTAGAATCTATAATTCAAATGTTTTGAGACTCCAATCCAGAATACAAACTATAATACTTTGGTTGTGGAAATAGGAGATGCCAAGCTTCCTTAAGTCTCACACCACTCACAAAGCCTCCTCAATTCATCCAATTTCCACTAGAAACATTTTTTAAAGCGAAAATTTCAACCATTGCAGAGATTTGTTAGCATTGAGGGTAGGGATTGATTTTGGAGTAAGGACTAAAATCTATACTTCAATAAATATTTAAAGATATATTTATGTTGTGGTAGTGACTAGAATCTATAATCCAATAATTTGAGACTCTAATATAATACAAAGCCATGCCCGCTACTACACTTTGCGGGGTTGGCATCATTACCACTACACCTCACTTGCTTCACATTTTGGTGAGCAAAGGAAAGCAACCACACCATGATGTGGCCAATTTCTTGTCACAAATAACTTATCACTTAAAAATAAAGACCAATAATTATTTATAATTGTTATAGACTATCTATGCCATCCCAATATTTGACATTAGGTAGAACTAAGTGTGAATATGATATGAGTAGTGGTGAGAGTGGAGCTAATAAAGTCTTATGTGTTCAAAAACTTTCAAGGCTTAAAACTCAAGGATACAAATGGTTGATTGGGTATAATATGATAAAATGGTTAAGGAAAGGAAGAAAAAACTATTTTCTAATGAGTGAATAAGGTTTGAAATGGGGAGAAGAAACGTGAGGTCAAGCAAAGGGAGGCAACCTTGTCATCGCACTACTACTTCCCTTTGCTTGCAAAAACACAAATAGCACATATTTGCATATTAAAATGAGAGAGAGAGAGAGAGAGAGAGAGAGAGAGAGAGAGAGAGAGAGAGAGAGAGATCATAAACCTCTCTATGATGTGTGTGCGTGTGTGTGTAGTTCTGGAGTCCATACTTACATGTATCTTTCACACTTATTATTGGTTTTAGGGTACCCGTCTATCAAACATTACTAACGTTGTAAGCTCAAGGGCTCTCTCTCTCTCTCTCTCTCTCTCTCTCTCTCTCTCTCTCTCTCTCTCTCTATATATATATATATATATATATATATATATATAGCAATATCTATGTAGCTCTATTTATGAATGTTAAGATAATAAAGTAATAATTTTGATGTGAGCAACAAAATATTTTTTTTTCATGTTTATTCAGCATATAAAACATTAGACATTACTCAGATATATCCTCCATAATATTCCTAGAATACATTAGACATATGTCTACATGTTACAACACATATTTCAAGTGCATGGAGCTTAACAAAGCATGCTTAAGTTTCATGCAAAGTTTCTTAGATAAAAGAAATCTTCAAAGTATATAATGGCTATGGGTTTGATGAGGAGCAATGTTCTAGCTCTCTTTGTATTGAGATCTCTATGTTAAGCAATTGCATCTACTACTATTATTAATGAGAGATTTCGAACCTCCACCACATGTCAATAAGAGAAGAGATAGAGCAAGTGTTGAGGTGATGGTGAGTCTCAACATGTGTTTATAGGAGGAGAGTGAGAATGAACACTCGAGCAACAGAGGAAAGAGAACGAACACTATCTGTCTCTCTACCCAACCATCTCTCTCTCCCTCCACCCCCTATAGCACGAGGCATTCATCCATCTCTCTCTAATCAAGAGCATTAGGGCCAAACATAGTTTGTCTCTCTCTCCCACCTAACACCTCTCTCTCTCTCTCTCTCTCTCTCTCTCTCTCTCTCTCTCTCTCTCTCTCTCTCTCTCTCTCTCTCTCTCTCTCTCTCTACACGATATTATGTACATCTCTTTGGAGTAGAGGGTGATCGGAGTACCGAGGAGGGAGATCGTCAAGTGTGACATTAAGCCACGAAAGGAGAGGATGGCCTTGATGGAGGAGGTACTCTGGTTGATCTAGCTGTAGGTGATCAAGAGAGGATAAGAAAATCATTGAAGAAGTTGGAGGAGACTAGAGGACTCAATGACAGGAGCACGACTGGGAGGGAGACTGTAGGGGTTGTGGGAATAGGGGTGTATTATATTGGACGTCGGGGTGGCAACACCATTGGCGATCACCATGGTGGTGCATGATAGGAGGGACAAGTGAAACATTAGAGTTGACGATGACAGCAAGACGGATGCCAAGAAGTCGAAAATGGAGTAATCATCCTCTGTATATGAACTCTCTCTCTCTCTCTCTCTCTCTCTCTCTCTCTCTCTCTCTCTCTCTCCACTAGATTACACTACAAGGGAATGGGGACATAGCAAATGGTTTGCGATGCAAAATAGAAGTGCCACTATTTACATCACTATTTATATCACATCGTGCTATCTATGACGCAAATAGCGATGCTTAGTGATACCAATTGTGATGCAAATAGTGATGCCAATCTGAGAAAAAAAAGGGGCGAAAACCCGAGTGTGGTATCATTAGGGCTAAAAACGCTTCACAAAATGTACTTTTGTTAATCATGGGATTAAGGAAAGGGACAAAGAGAGTTTGCCACGTGTGCAAGAATATGGTATTCTTGTCTCCTCCTTTTTGGAGATAGTAGAGTCTACTTCATGATTTTCTCCTCTTTTAGACAAAATCTCCAAAGTTTGACATGTTTTGGTAGTCCTGAAGTCCTTATTTACTTATAAAATCTGACAAAGCCTGTTATGATAAAGATGTTATGAAGTTTATAATGACTTTTTTGAAAGTCAAGAGCTTTTGGCGCCCCCAATATATTTTCATTATTCTTTTCAGTATTCTTCTTAGTTCATTCATCTTTCTCGGTGAGCTTCTTTCTTTGCTCATTTGCCTTTCTCACTAAGGGCTTTTCTCTGCGAATTCAATCTAAGCATGGCATCTAAAAGGCACCCTTCTCATTTAATAAACTCCTACACTGTCTATAGCCAAGGAGTAGATGGAAATTGGGAGCCCAATACATTTTGCATAAACGATTGGGTTACCATGTTGCCCTCTTGCAAAGGCTCTCACAAGGTCAAAAGAAGGAAAAGAGAGGATATAAAACATCACCGGAAAGGGCGTATCATTGCTTTCAAAATTACGCATGAAGGGTGGTTAGTTAAAGTGCAACATGTTTACATGGCCAAGGATATGCAGTTGTCTCCTAACGAACGTGTTTGCCAATAGACACATTGTAAGTCTTAAGTTGATAACATATGTTTTTTTTTTTCATTTAAGTAAGTATTAATATCGAATTCTTAGTTGTAGATATATTTCCATCAACAAGTATTGAATGGCAACCTGTGGAGAGTTTGAGTGGAACTTTCAATGCGATTCATAAGGCGTTTGCAAACATTATATATGTTGATGAGACCGTCGGTTCTTTTAGTGAGAGAAGAATTTTTATATATTATGAACAATACGTAGTTCCGTCTAAAGAGGGTACATATGGACACATCGAGGATTTGCCATTGCCAAGTCTCTCATCTCTAATTTGGGAGGTTTCTGATAAGGCAAAGATGTATAGTTTTAAAATCAAAATATGTCAAGATATTTAAAAGTCCATGACAGTTGGAAGGATCTCAAGAAGAATATGCCTATCATGGTTTATATTGGCCTTACATATCTTTGTGGGTTGCTTCAAAATAGCAAACTTACAAAGAACAAAAGTATCTTGGCTAAGTAGAAATTTTGAAGAAGCAGAACTAGATAACATTATAGAAAAGCTTTGGAAATCTAGAGAGGTTAACCATAAGGGCGACACCATGAGGTGTATTGTATGCCCCCAATCCTTGTCTTTGTGCTATAATATAGCACTATAAACTCTTGCTTTGGGCTTTGATTCACTACAAGGATATGAGGGTATAGCGATGGCCATTTGCGACGAGAAATAGCAACGTCGCTATTTGCTTCACTATTAGCGTCGCATTGCTTTGCTATTAGTGTTGCAAATGCGACGCTAATAGCGATGAGCGTCGCATTTGCGATGCTAATAGCGATGCAAATAGCGACGGTACTCGGACAAAAAAAATGAGGGCCAAAACTCGAGCGCGTTATTTTTCATGCATTCACGAAAGAGAGAGAGCGAAAGGGAGAGCGAGAGGAAGAGTGAACATCTTGCATTTGAGAGGGAGAGAAAGAGAGAAAGAGAGAGAAATAAGGCTTCTTACTGCCGCCGCCGCCGTTCGCAAAGAAGAGGAGAAGGTGTACGAAGGGCGAAGAGGAGCCGTCGTCACCCAAGAGGAGCCGCCAAACCCTTCTTCAAGCCTTTACAGTGAGTGCAATGTCCATTCTTGCTTTGCTTTTATGTTTTCTCTCTCTCTTTTACTTGTTTTTGGTATAATTCGTGTGTATTGAGAGAGGGAGAGCAAATGAGAGAGAAAGAGAGGGAGAGGGAGGGAGAGGAAATGAGAGAGAGAGAGGGAGAGGAAGAGGGAGAGGGATGTTGAGATATCGAGCTCCACTCGTGATATGGCAAGGTGACCGTTGTGTATTTATGTCACCGACTTGTTAGTTGCAGATAAGGTTGGTACACCGCCCATGAATAATAGCTAGATGATAACTATCCTTATCTACTCTAGTTCGTGGCTCAGTTAGTATGCCACCTTAGTTAGTTGAGTTTGGTTTGAGACTCATATATAGGGTTCTTATATTTCTCTGTATTAGTGTTCTTTTTGGCTTACACAACTAAGAAGAGGAAAATTGTTTTCAGCCTCCACCTGTGTGTGTATTCCCCCATTGTGCAAGTGAGAAAGCTACGAGTAAGACTCCTTCCTTCTCTCCCACAATCTTGACATGGTATCAGAGCCTGGTTCGTGGTAAAGAGCTCAAGAAAGCAAACCAAGTTCGTGGTGTTCTAGTAAGAGGATCAGTGTTGCTTTCATTTTTCGAGTTTGGAAGCAAGTCTCTGCAGGTAGCATAGCCGGAAAGTGCAAGAGTGCATTGTCTCAGATTGAGACGCCCTTCGCGGTGTAGCAAGAGGGCAGTATATACTGCAGGAGAGGCCTTTATCCCTTGGTTGCCCTATTTTTTTGATTCAAGGACATTTCGGGGCCTGTTTTGGAGGCAGAAGTTTTCCGCACGCACTCAGGAAAAGGCCCTGTTTTTACTGTGCGACCACTATTCTACAAGTCGGTGAAAAATTACTGTAGAAATTGCATCGTATGCCTGTGCGCAGAGACATTGGGAGTTACAGAATCATCCTTGTTGCCTGTTGATGCAAAATCGTCACTAGGAAGTGACTGTGTGGTCAAATACCACTTTCATCAGTTTTGCAGATTTGCCCTTGTGAGGCTAAAGCTGTGTTTTTTGCAGTGACAGAATTTTTCGCAGTGTTCTGTAATGGCATCTGATTATCTTTCGCAGATTGTCACTAAAAAGCTTGACAATAACAACTTCCAAGCATGGAAGTTTAGAATGACAATTTTCCTTATGGAAAAATAATATTGGGAATTCGTTGCAGGAAATAAAGAAGAATCAGTTCTTCCTGATGTTCCCAATCAACAACAAATGCATGCATTTAAAGGATGGCATGAGAGAGCCAGAAAAGTTATGTACTGGCTGTCTATCAGTATTTCGGACTCTATGATTGTGCATATTCAGGATGCAAGTATGCCAAAGGAGGCATGGGATACTTTATCAAAAATGTATAGCACAAATACGCAAGCCAAGAAAATGCAACTCAAGCAAGAGTTGCACAATGTGCAAAGAGAAAGTATGAGCATCAATGACTACCACATAAAGGTGAAGAAGATTGCAGATGCACTTGCTTCCATTGGGTCGCCAGTGGAAGATGATGATTTAGTTTCTGTAACTTTGAATGGTCTAGGAAACGATTATGCACAGTTTCGAACATCCATTTCCGTCCGTGAAAGATTTTCTGATTTTGAGGAGTTGATTGCTCTTTTAATTTCTGAGGAGCAAAGAAATGGTGCTGCATCTTCTTCAGGAGGAACTTCAAAATAAGTTGTCTTCTACTCAAATGTTGGAAGAGGTAGAGGCAGAGGTAGAGGAGGCCGATCTAGAGACCGTGGTAGAAATCAGAATATGCAGCAAACTCAAGAAAACTAGTCCTATGGAGGAGGACGTGGTAACTCTAGAGGCAGGGGGAGCCAAAGAGGTCGTGGTGGATGGCAAAGAGGCCAAAATGCAAACAGCAATGTTGAATGCTACTACTGTGGTAAAATGGGTCATATGGCTAAAGACTGCTATAAAAAGCAGAATGACATCATGAATGAAAAATTGCAACAAGGGAATTATGCATCTTCTAGTAGACAGGGTGATGACAGAAATGAGCATTTGTTTATGGTGCAGCAGATGACCAATTATGTGACAAGTGCAGAAGAAAGCAACGATGTGTGGTATGTTGACTCAGGTGCATTAAACCACATGACAGGTCATGCAGAATGGATGCAGGATGCAAGGAAAATGGAAAAACCAGGATTTATGGAGACTGGTGATGATACTGCACATCCTATTCTGCAAATTGGAAAATTTCCTTTGTCTATGCAGGATGGGAAAAAGAAATACCTGTCGGATGTATTTCATATCCCGAATATCACTAAGAACCTGGTTTCTGTTGGTCAAATGGTTGAACAGGGCTTGCAGGTCATATTTAATCCTCATGGATGTTTTTTTGAGGATATGAAAAATAAAGGTCGCTTGATAGCAAAAGGAAAGAAGAAGGGCAGAATGTTTACGTTGGATGCAGACATGCCTGAATTGAGTGCAGCAATGTTTGCACATGGGACCGGTGTAGTTGCAGATATTGATATCTGGCATAAACACATTGGTCATGTTAATGTACAACGACTTAAATCAATGCAAGCCCAAAATATTGTTGCAGGATTGCCTAAATTCAAGGTTGCAGAAATGCATAAGGTATGTGAAGCCTGTCAATTTGGAAAACATGCAAGGAAACCATTTCCTAGATATGTTCAAGAGAGTAAGAAGCCATTGGAATTAATCCACTCTGATGTGTGGACTACTAAAGCTGCATCTATTGGAGGCTGTCATTATTTTGTCACTTTTATTGATGACTATAGCAGAAAAGTTTGGGTGTATTTTATGAAAAAGAAAAGTGAAGTCTTTGGGCATTTCAAAACTCTTAAAGCTATGGTTGAAAAAGAAACAGGCCTACAAATAAAATGCCTAAGGTCAGATGGAGGGGGAGAGTACCTCTCAAATGAGTTTGCAAAGTTCTTGTAGGAGCATGGCATAAAGCAGCAATATTCATGTAGTCATACCCCATAGCAAAATGGAATTGTAGAAAGAAAAAGCAGGCATATTGGAGAGGTATCTCATGCCATGCTCAATGAAAAAGACCTGCCAGATTTTTATGGGCTGAGGTAGTTGCTACAGTAGTCTACATAATGAACAGGACTCCCACTGCAGCAATACATGGCATGACTCCAGAGGAGAGGTATACTGGTAGGAAACCAGATATTTCTCATTTGAAAATTTTTGGTTGCATTGCCTATGTTCATGTGCCAGATGAGTTGAGATCCAAGTTGGATCCAAAAGCTAAGAAGTGCATCTTTATTGGTTACTCTCTGCAGTATAAAGGGTATAGATGCTATAACCCTTCTACTCGTAAGTTTACAGTGAGCAGAGATGTTGTTTTTGATGAGATGAGTAGCTGGTATAAACCAGTAAATGTGATTGATAATGTAGATGCACAAAATGGTAATGCTGCACAGAATTCACAGCAGAAGTCACAAGATATTAGTGGACCTGGAGTGTCCTCTAGTAGTGGTTCACATTCTTCACCATGGACAGGCAGATTGAGATCAGGAGAATCTCCTCAAAGCAATGCAAATAGTGGTATGTAGGTATTACAAAAAGGAAAAAAGAAGGTAGATCAGCCCATGTTTGATGTGAATGCAGGTCACTCTTATGTGGATGGTGAATCCAATGGCTCAGAACAGAGCATTGATTGATGAGTTGGGTATTCCTTTTGTTGTTACACCTAGAGTAAGGAAGACCAGGGATGTACAGACGCATAGTAAGAAGTTTGATTTATATGACTATTACCAGGTCAAATTTGAGCTATGCTGTTGGATTGGTGAGTCAGTTTATGCAGGCTCCAAGGAAACCGCATTTGGATGCGGCTAGACGCATACTTAGGTATGTGAAGTCCACATTACAGTATGGACTATTTTATGAGACTGGGGTTAAGATACAGTTGCATGGATGCACTGATGGTGATTGGGCTGGTAGTATTTCTGATAGATGATCTACAAGTGTGGGTAGTATTTCTGATAGACGATCTACCAGTGGGTATGTGTTCTCTTTTGGGAGTTCTACAGTCACTTGGAGCAATAAGAAACAGCCTACAGTTGCCTTGTTGAGCACAGAGGCTGAGTACAGGATTGCAGCAATGGTTGCATGTGAGGTAGCTTGGTTGCATAAGCTACTTTATGATATGCATCAGGCTACAGATGGGCCAGTTGTCATTTATTGTGACAACATAAGCAGTATACACTTGGCAAATAACCCAGTCTATCATGCTAGAACAAAGCACATTGAGGTGCATTATCAATATGTGCGGAAGAGGGTTTTACTAGGTCTTATTGATCTAGTTTATGTCAGCACAGAGGATTAGGTAGCTAACATATTCAAGAAGGCATTGGGCACAGAGAAGCTGCGCAAGTTCAGAGACCTGCTTGGTGTGCAGGAATTGGGATTGAGCTCGAGGGGGAGTGTTGAGATATCGAGCTCCACTCATGATATGGTAGGGTGACCATTGTGCATTTATGTCACCGACTTGTTAGTTGTAGATGAGGTTGGTACACCGCCCATTAATAATAGCTAGATGACAGTTATCCTTATCTACTCTAGTTTGTAGCTCAGTTAGTATGCCACCTTAGTTAGTTGAGTTTGGTTTGAGACTCATATATAGGGTTCTTCTATTTCTCTGTAGTAGTGTTCTTTTTTGCTTACACAACTAAGAAGAGGAAAACTGTTTTCAGCCTCCACCTGTGTGTGTATTCCCCCATTGTGCAAGTGAGAAAGCTACAAGTGAGACTCCTTCCTTCTCTCCCACAATCTTGACAAGGGAGAGGGAGAGGAAGAGGGAGGGAGGGAGAAAGAGAGGGAGAGGAAATGAGAGAGGGAGAGGAAGAGAGAAAAAACATTAAGCATAATACTAGGGAAAGGGAGAAAAAGAGGGAGAGAGAGAGAGAGAGAGGGAGAGAAAATGAGAGATGGAGAGGAAGAGGAAGAGGGAGGGAGAGAAAAGATAGGGAAACATTCAACATAATAGGGAAAGAGAGAAAGAGAGGAAGAGAGAAAAAACATTAAACATAATAGGGAAAGAGAGAAAGGGAGGGAGAGGAAATGAGAGAGGGAGAGGAAGGAAAAAACATTAAACATAATAGGGAAAGAGAGAAAGAGAGGGAGAGGGAGAGGAAGGGAGAGGAAATGAGAGAGGGAGAGAAGAGAGAAAAAACATTAAACATAATTAGGGAAAGAGAGGGTGATGGTGAGGGAGGGAGAGGAAATAAGAGAGGGAGAGTAGAGAGAAAAAGAAATGAGAGAGTGGAAGGAGAGAGAAAAAACAGAGAAAAAACATTAAACATAATAGGGAAAGATAGAAAGAGAGGGAGAGGAAATGAGAGAGGAAGAGGAAGAGAGAAAAGGAAATGAGAGAGGGAGAGGAGAGAAAAAAAACATTGAACATAATAGGGAAAGAGAGAAAGAGAGGGTGAGGGTGAGGGAGGGAGAGAAAATGAGAGAGGGAGAGAAAGAGAGCAAAAGGAAATGAGAGAGGGAGAGGAGAGAGAAAAAAATGAGAGAAAAAGAGGAGAGAGAAAAAGAGAGATAAAACATTAAACATAATAGGGAAAGAGAGAAAGAGAGGGTAAGGGTGAGGGTGAGGGAGGGAGAAGAAATGAGAGAGGGAGAGGAAGAGAGTAAAAGAAAATAGGGACATAATAGGGAAAGAGAGAAAGAGAGGGTGAGGGTGAGGGAGGGAGAAGAAATGAGAGAGGGAGAGGAAGAGAGCAAAAGGAAATGAGAGAAGGAGAGGAGAGAGAAAAGAGAGAAAAAACATTAAACATAATAGGGAAAGAGAGAAAGAGAGGGAGATGGTGAGGGAGGGAGAGGAGATGAGAGAGGGAGAGGAGAGAGAAAAAACATTAAACATAATAGGAAAAGAGAGAAAGAGAGGGTGAGGGTGAGGGTGAGGGTGAGGGTGAGGGTGAGGGTGAGGGTGAGAGTGGGGGAGAGAAAGAGGAAGAGAGAAAAAGAAATAAGAGAGGGAGAGGAGAGAGAAAAAGAGAGAAAAAACATTAAACCTAATAGGGAAAGAGAGAAAGAGAGGGTGAGGGTGAGGAAGAGAGAGGAAATGAGAGAGGGAGAGAAAGAGAGAAAAGGAAATGAGATAGGGAGAGGAGAGAGAAAAAGAGAGAAAAAACATTAAACCTGATAGGGAAAGAGAAAGAGAGGGTGAGGGTGAGGGAGGGAGAGGAAACGAGAGAGGGAGAGAGAGAGAAAAGAAAATGAGAGAGGGAGAGGAGAGAAAAAAATGAGAGGGAGAGGAGAGAGAAAAAGAGAGAAAAAACATTAAACCTAATAGGGAAAGAGAGAAAGAGAGGGAGAGCGTGAGGGAGGGAGAGGAAATGAGAGAGGGAGAGGAAGAGAGAAAAAGAGAGAAAAAGAGAAAAAAAACATTAAACTTGATAGGGAAACAGAGAAAGAGAGCGTGAGGGTGAGGGAGGGAGAGGAAATGAGAGAGAGAGAGAGAGAGAGAGAGAGAAGGAAATGAGAGAGGGAGAGGAGAGAGAAAAAACATTAAACATAATAGGGAAAGAGAGAAAGAGAGGGTGATGGAGGGAGAGGAAATGAGAGAGGAAGAGGAGAGAGAAAAATAAAGAAAATTAGAGAAAAACATTAAACCTGATATAGGGAAAGAGAGAAAGAGAGGATGAGGGTGAAATGAGAGAGGGAGAGGAAGAAAGAAAAGAAAATTAATTGTTGTTGTTTGTTGTAGTGGCAGTAGTAGTAGTAGTAGTAGTTTTTTTCCTTTTCTTGTTTATTGTTGTTTAGTTTTCTTGATTTTTGTTGTTGTAGTAATAATAGTAGTAGTAGTTTTTTCTTCTTTTCTTATTTATTGTTGTTGTAGTAGTCGTAGTAGTTGTTTTTTTTTTTCTTCTTCTTCTTTTCTTGTTTATTATAGTGGTAGTCGTAGTCGTAGTCGTAGTCATAGTGGTAGTCGTAATAGTAGTCGTAGTCATAGTGGTAGTCGTAATGGTAGTCGTAGTCGTGGTTGTGGTCATGGTCATTGTTTTTTCTTCTTTTCTTGTTTATTATACTGGTAGTGGTAGTGGTAGTGGTAGTGGTAGTGGTAGTGGTAGTCATGGTCGTGGTCGTGGTCGTGGTCATAGTCGTCATCGTCATAGCCATAGTCGTAGTTTTAGTCATGGTCATGGTCGTAGCCGTAGTCATGGTCGTGGTCGTCGTCATGGTCGTGGTCATAGTCATAGTCATCGTTGTCATCATCATAGTCATAGTCATGGTCGTGGTCGTGGTCGTCATCGTAGTCGTGGTCATCATCGTAGTCATAGTCATGGTCATGGTCGTGGTCGTGGTAGCCGTAGTCGTAGTCGTAGTGGTAGTGGTAGTGGTAGTGGTAGTCATGGTTGTGGTCGTGGTCCTGGTCGTTGTTTTTTCTTCTTTTTTTGTTTATTATACTGGTAGTGGTAGTGATAGTCGTGGTCGTGCTCGTAGTCGTAGTCGTAGTCATGGTCGTCGTCGTCGTCGTCGTCGTAGTCGTAGTCGTCGTCGTAGTCATAGTCGTAGTCGTGGTCATGGTCGTGGTCGTGGTCGTGGTCGTGGTCGTGGTCATAGTCATAGTCGTGGTCGTGGTCGTCATCATAGTCGTAGTCGTGGTCGTAGTCATAGTCGTGGTCGTGGTCGCGGTCATGGTCATGGTCGTGGTCGTAGTCGTAGTCGTGGTCGTCGTCATAGTCGTAGTCGTAGTCGTAGTCGTAGTCGTAGTCGTAGTCATGGTCGTAGTCGTGGTCGTGGTCATAGTCATGGTCGTGGTCATAGTCATGGTCATGGTCGTGGTCGTGATCGTTAAAGAAAATGAGAGAGGGGGAGAAAGAGAAAAAATAAGAAGGAACGAGAAAGAAGGAATAAACATACAGCATAATAAAGAAAGAGAAAAAGAGAGAGAGATGGAAGAAGACGAGATAATGAATGGATAAAAAACAAAGAGAGAGTGGTGGCAAGGTCCAGTGCAACACCACAAGACGGGAAACACTCCGACATATATACGTTAATTTGTGGGTGGGTGGGCGGAGACTTTATATACGTTAATTTTTGCTTCATTACAAGAGAAGAAATTCATTCTCAAACAATTTAAGAAAGAAAAAAAGAATGATAACAAAAACAAATTGTTTGTCGTAACGTAGACAAAATGGAAAATGATGAAGGTCTTGTTGTTCAAGATCGCAAGGCGTATCTTAATCAGTGTGTCCCATGTCCTTGCTCTGCTGGCAATTAGACGAAAACTTCGATTGTCTATAGAACACGTACGACGCTTCGGTGAGTTTCAATCTGAGATCAGTGAGATCAGGCGATCTTAGATTTTCAGCAAACGGTAAGAAAAGTTAATATCAATCATGCATTGTACTCCAAACTAATTGAATACCATATACAAGAAGATTGGGTGTGGCTGGCAAATTTTCTATCCAGGGAGGTGACATCTCGTCCCAAGGAGGAGTGCACCCTTTGCGGCCAATTAGAAGAGTTCGTGGGCGTGCGATGGATGGAGTGCCTGAGCCAATCCACCACTTGGAAGATACTACCCAATCTATACCATCAATACTAGAGGAGACAGGCAACCTTCCAGACCTATCTACAATCTTGGATCCTGAGATGGAGGCAATGATCGATGCATTGATTCCCATGGATGTCGAGATTTCTGATCCGCTTAGAGAGAAAGCATCCATACCATTATATGATGGGTGCCGAGTATCTCGCCTAAAGACACTGCTTACACTCCTAAGTATCCAAGCAAAATACGGGTGGAGCGATACGAGTGTGACCGAGTTGTTCAGGTACCTTGTACGTACGCTGAGTTGATTTTTTTTCAGCACTATCATTAAAAACATTTGTGCTTTTTCAAGGTGTTTTATGATTTTTTTCAGATTACTGAAATATCATATATTACCACCTGTAAATACCATGCTTGAGTCTCGTGATGATGCATGACATGTTTTACGAAAGCTTGGCATGGACTACAACAACATCCATGCATGTATCAACGAGTGCATACTATTTCGAGGAGAATACGAGACTATGAAGACATGTCCAAAGCGTGGTGCTCACAAGTATCGACAGGACTTACAAGGGCAAACCATCCCTCAAAAAGTTCTTAGACACTTTTTGCTTATCCCCTGCATAAACCACATGTTTTCTATGTCCGGCATGGCGAGCTTGACAACGTGGCATACGCAGAATAGGTCCACAGATGGAGTTCAACGAATATCAGTGGATTCACGCGCATGGAGCCACATTGACTCTACCTTCTCAGGCTTTGCCAGAGAGCCAAGGAATCTTCGGCTCGATCTTGCAATGGATGGCGTGAACCCATTCGGTCTACGCTCAACTTCTTACAGTGTGTGGCCTATAGTCCTTGTCAACTACAATATCCCTCCTTGGCTTTCTACGAAGAAATGACATCTCATCCTTAGCTTACTCGTTCCCAGCCGCTACAAAGTCAAAAATATGGACATGTATCTTCGTCCATTAGTCAATAAGCTTAAGAATTTGTGGAAGGAGGGGGTCGCCATGCAAGATATGAGCAAGCACGATGGTCGACGGTCCACCAATATTCGAGCCATTCTTATGTGGACGATGCATGACTTTTTGAGATTTGGAGAGTGCTTAGGTAAATAGGTTTCCATTCTCGTTGGCTATCATAGCTCGTTCAAGTTTGTATTCATTGGATAGAGGTGTTGGAACAGGTCTGGTTACCTCAGGTTATCATGCATGTCCATTGTGCGGTCCATAGTTAGACTCCCAAAGGTCATGAACCATAAAGAAGATGGTATATCAAGGACACACCGCTTTCTTGCCTGAGGGTCATGAACTCAATGAAGGTTTTCTTGGACGACCTCCAACATGTATGAATGCCGCAAGCTGGTACGAGCTGAAAATGGTCCACGCGGAGTCACATCCAAATGGAATGCGACGGCTCTCAATTTTCTACGAGTTGCCATATTGGACCCACTTATAGATCAACCACTTGTTGGATCCCATGCATATTTTCAAGAATGTGGGCAGCTTGCTATGGGACCACATCACAGGAAAGAGAGACACTATAGGGGCACGAATGGATTTGAAGGAGGTAGGCAAGATAGAGGCGCTTTAGCCACAGTCGAGTGCTGATGATCGCGTGCAGCTACCTCACGCTCCTTGGGTTTTGTCCACTAAAGAAGAGCGCATTGCGAAGCAAATAGTCAAGTCTATCCATACTTCAACGAGTATGATGCGTCAGGTCTCCATCTTCTAAAGATGACCAATTATCAGGGCTAAAATCCCATGACTGGCATAAGATATGTGAGGTTTGTACTACGAATGGATTGTAATTGGCATGCGTATTTTGCTATTTGGAGTGTAGCCATTGTTCATAATGCTTTCTCATTTGTGGCAGTTTGTACTACCGATCGCGATTACAGGATGCCTTACTCCAGAAATACGCAGGGCCATTTACAGGTTGTCGACTTTAGTGCAATGGATCTCATAGAAGGATATTAAGACATCCTCTATTGAATCCACGAGGTGGGGAGCAGTGGAGATGGTCTGTCTCTTTGAGAAATACCTGCCTACCAGCATGCTCACGATACAAATCCACCTTCTGTGCATCTTGTAGATGAAGTGGAGATTGTTGGACCTGTCCATATGCGATAGATGTTCTTCTTGGAGTGCTTCATGAAATGAGGTTGGTTGGTGTCTGAGGCGCTAGTGTATATTTCACAATGGCTACCAACAATGGATCCAGACAACAAAATGCTATGGTCGTTGAAGGACGATGATAGACTGACTGGAGATGTGGTGGTTGGAAATGGGGTAGAAAAAAGAATGGATGTTGTAATGGAGGAGAAGGTGAATCACTTTTGTATGTTGCACCATGCCTCTATGGAGACGTGGCTCGCCAGGTACCAGCAAGCTAGGCAAGATCAAGTGGAAGTGCGATCTGAATTTTGACGTAGTACACACCATCGACCGATTCGATATCCCCAGGGCATGGAGGAGATGCCGTAGTTCATGTCAACGCGATGGTTGCATGGAGCTTTGACTACAGCATCTCGCGAAGGGGCGGAGGTCTCAATCGAGGAGTGGGAATTCTCGAGGGGATGTAGTCCAAAGGTGATGACGTGTTTAGGATTTGTCATATCTATATTTTATATGCGACAACTAATTTGAGTATTTCAATGTACAGTACAAAATATATAGTGCAGCGTGGTCGCGCGGACGGTATTTTTGCGTGGAGCATATTGACAAAATGTGCTCCACAATGGACTGTGGTATCATGGCAAGGTTCGAGCAAGAGAGCCGATGACAAGCAACGGATCCAAACACGGTTATAGATGAGATGGAGTATTTTGGGAACTTGCAAAGCATTATTACGGTAGATTACCGTAGCTTCTCCATGATACTATTTGATGTGTAGTAGTTCAAAGTGATACTTGAAGGAGCTGGAGCAACAATTTGACAAGGTCCATCTGGATTTCTCGAAATAGATTCCAAAAAAAAATGGACGGATTTACGCGACACCTTTGTGTTGCCAGCCCATTGTGAACAGGTGCATGAACTCATTTGTTTGTTAATTGTATTACGATATGATACATATCACAATAGTTTAATCTCTCTTGTACGTGTTTGTGAACAGGTAATCTTCTATCCAAACCCTCGACAACCTCGATGGTGGTATGTTATACCTTCAACTCCCCGAAGTGCAAGAGTATATGATCAAAGCGATGTTTCGAGCATAGATGAGGACAATATGTAAATAGAGGGGTCGATATTGCAAGGGGTGGAGGCCACCGAAAGCTTGGAGCATGTAGAGGAGCCAGCATCGGATAACAATGATGGAAATACAGGAGTCCAAGAATTCTTTGAGAATGAGGTGGACTCATCCTTTTGTGGTGACATGTCTATCGACCTTCCAGTGTATGCGGAGTTGTGTCAGGAGATTAATATGGGACCATAGAATAATTCATACTTGGAGCATCCACTTACTCAATTTGTTGACTAATCGCTTATAAGGATACATAAGATATGCATTTTAAGTGAGATCATTTTTTTAGGATTTATATTACCGTGCTTTCTATGATTTAAATTGATTATGCTAACATCATTTTTTGTCTATGCAGGTGACCTTTTTGGATACTTAGATCATCACGATGAGTCGAGGGATGAGCAATGAGGAGTTGTAGAATATCTTAACGCACGTGTCTCTAGATCAGATGGCAAGATTCAGAGACATGGCAGACCAGGAGAGCTATCTCGAACATCATCTGGCTACTCTATTAGATCTACTTTGGCGCGATCAGATGCTTCAGATTTGACCATGAAAGGTGAGAAGGATCGAAGCTTGCACTCGAGAGCTATGGCGGGAGAGCAAGAGCAAGAAAGAGAGAGACAAGAAATGGGAACTCCAATAGTCACAATGTGTGACCGGGCCTTCCTTTATTCAAACTGTCACTAAAAGAATAAAGAATAAAGTGGTGGTGACGGGAGCCCGCCACCTGCAGTATGCAGTGGTGGTGAGACTGTCAGTGTAGTAATACACGAGCGGCTAGGCGAAGGCGCCTTCACCCCCAACAACTTCCCACTTAAAGGTGAATCTGCCCTAGTGAGGAGTGAAAAGAGAAAAAAAAAAGACAATACAACATGTACACATGTACAACAGGATGAGGAAAGACGTCATCTCATCCCACGCCCATCAACCTCCTGAGGAAGGCAAAGCGCTCTGTAGAGAGGCTTTTCGTGAGCAGATCTACAGGATTCTGGTCAGTCGAAATCTTAACAAGGTGAACAGACTTGTCCTCAACGACCCCACATATAAAGTGATACCTCACCTCAATGTGTTTCATCTTCGCATGGAAGACCGGATTCTTGGCTAATTAAATAACACTCATAGAATCGGAATGCAGTGTAGGGATAACATCAATACCAAGGTCAGCAACCAAACGACCCAACCAAATGGCCTCCTTGCAAGCCTCAATGGCTGCAACATACTCGACCTCTGTAGTAGAAAGGGCCGTGCATTTTTGCACCTTGGATATCCAAGAAACAGCACCTCCAACATAGGTGAATACATAGCCGGAAGTGGACTTCCTACTATCTACATGTCCTGAATAATCAGAGTCCTTGTACCCCATGACTCCTATATCATGGCTGCCATAGCATATGCACATATTTGCAGTGCCCTTCAGGCACCTCATGATACCCTTCACGGCATCCCAATGCTTCTTGCTAGGTGTAGCCATATAGGCCACAATACCAACTACAAAGGCAATATCTGGACGAGTGGCGATCATGGCATATATAAGACTGCCCATTGCGGATGCATAGGGAATCTTGGCCATCTCGGCCCTCTGCTCATCTGTGTGCGAACAATCAGCCTATGATACATTCACATAAGAAGGTAATGGACAGACAATAGGCTTTACGTCGTGCATGCGAAAGCGCTCAAGGACTTTATGAATGTACTCCCTCTGTGACAAGTAGAGGAGTCCTTGATGCATGTCGCGTCTAATATGCATACCAAGTATGTGAGAGGCATGTCCCAAATCTTTCATCTCAAAGCTCTTCTTGAGCTGAGCCTTAGAGCATTTAGCTCATCATGAGCTTTCTTTGCTATCAGCATATCATCCACATAGAGTACCAAAATCAATAAAGAACCATCACGGGCTTTCTTCATGTAAAGATATGAATCCATAGCACTCCTACTGTAGCCCTGTGACTTCATAAAGGCATCAAACTTATGATACCACTCCCTAGGTGCCTACTTCAAGCCATAAAGGCTTTTCTTCAATTTGCACACTAGGTGCTCCCTGCCAGGTTCTACAAAGCCCTTAGGTTGCTCCATATAAATCTCATCATGTAATTCCCCATGTAAGAAAGCCGTCTTGACATCTATTTGGCATAAATCCAAGTCAAGCTGAGCAACCGAAGCCAAGACTAAGCGCAGAGTGGTCATCTTAACCACAGGAGAAAAGACCTCATCAAAGTCCACACCATGCTCTTGCTTAAAGTCCTTTGCTACCAGTCTAGCCTTGTATGCCGGCTTGGGGTATCCAGGGGTGCTTTTCAACTTGTACACCCACTTGCATGGCAAAGCCTTCTTGCCCTCAGGCAAGGAAACCAAATCCCAAGTCTCATTGTTATGCAAGGAGTCTATCTCCGACTACATAGCCCTCTCCCAAGAGTGACTGTTGCCCCTGCGCATAGCCTCATCATAAGTAAAAGGCTCTCCTGCATCTGTAACCAAGACATAATGCATCGAGGGCTGAAATCTATCAGGTGGACGTCTGTCTCTAGTAGACCGTCTCACGGCAGGCTCTGATGTCTGCCCAACTGCCCGTCCAACACCCTGACCATGAGCATCTGCTGCAGCTGTAAGCTATCCAACTGGCTATTTGGGAGCTCTCGGCTCCTCCCGAAATATGACCCTACGGATCTCAAGAACTCTCTCAGGCTGCCGATGCATCTTGTCTTCATGGAAGACTACATCATGATTGCGGATGACTTTCCGCACCTACGGATCCCAGAGATGGTAACCCATCTCGCCTGCATCCCCATAACCAAGGAAAATGCATTTGACACTCTTAGGATCTATAGCTTACTTCTCTTGTCCCTGGTCACATGGCAAAATGCCTCACATCCAAAGACACGGAGATGTGCATGAGAGGGAGGTTTTCCAGCCCATACCTCCTCTGCAACCTGGAAATCCAAACCACTAGAAGGTGATCTGTTTATGACATGCACAGCTGTACTAACTGACTCAACCCAAAAGCTCTGTGGTAGGCATGCATGGCTAAGTATACTGCGTACACGCTCCTGGATGGTTCTATTCATCTGCTCCGCCAAACTATTCTGGGGGGGTGTAGGGGGCGGTCAACTAACGCTTAATACCCCTCTCATCACATAACTACTCAAAAGCACGTGAGACATACTCACCCCCATTATCTGTTCTTAGGCATTTTAGCCTATACCCAGACTGGTTTTCAACCAATGCAAGCCATCTCTAAAACACAGTCAAGACATCGGATTTCAACTTAATGGGACAATCCCAAACTTTTCGTGAAAAATCATCTACGAACGTAAAAAAATACTTTGCACCACCCATAGACTGACAAGGCATGGGCCCACAGATATCCAAATGTACCAATGCCAAGGGCTCACTCATGCGTGACCTACCAGACTTCTTATGCATAGGCCTAGTCTGCCTGCCATAAAGACAATGCTCACATGAATCAAAACATGCATAATCAAGGGATGATAAGTACTACAAACCAGAAAGCATTTTCATTTCCTTCAAAGACATATGGCCCAAATGGGCATGCCAAAGAGATATATGTGGGATAGAACCCACAGACAAAACATGATCGAGGGAAGAAGCGGATACAATCAAGGGATAGAGGCTGCCAGCCTTGGCACCTCTTGCAATCACAAGTCTGCCACGAGTGATCTTCCATGCAAAGTCTCCAAAAGATACATGATAACCTGCATCATCAAGTTGTCCACTGACAGGAGACTGCGTGTCAAAGCAAGTACATGACGTACATCCTACATAACGAAACTACTACTAGAAGAAAACTGCAACCTAACATCACCAATGCCCACAATATCAAGAGATTTGTCATCACCCAAGCGCATAGAACCCGAAACAGTATGATATGAATGAAGCCACTCTCGGCAAGGTGTCACATGAAAGGACGCACCTGAGTCCAAGAGCCAACATTGTGCATACATAGAGTGTATCTCTATCATCTGTGAAGCACTAAAAGAAGCTACAAGGATATAATCATCATCATCAACATCCTCAAGCTACATAACATTGATATCTTCAATTTTACCACTAGACTTTGCAGGCTCTATACTGCGATCAAAAGACTTATCCTGCACTTTGTCTTTTCCCTTATCTTTGCACCTTTCATTGCGCAATTCATGGCATTGTGGCCTAAATATGGCCCTTTTTCCCACAATGGTGACAAGTATATCTGCATTCTTGCCACGGGATTTGCTATGTGACTTCCCACGAGACTTGGACCGATATTTTTGAGAATCCCGCACGGCCACTGCCACTGCCATGCTTTCCATATCCATCATTCCTGCCTCTAACTGTCATAGCATGCGACACACGAGAGGCATCCAAATTCTTATGGTTAACCTCTTCCTGCAGAAGAGCACTCTCAACATCAGATAATTTCAAGGTAGCAGCAGAGGCACATAATGCAGTGTGAAATACATCCCATGACTCATTAAGAGTACCAAGCAAGAAAAGAGGAGTGACATCCTCTGCAAAAGTGATGTTTTGTGAAGTCAAGTTCTTGAGTATAGCATGGAACTGGCTCAAGTGAGTAGACATGGTCACATTCTCCCTCATGTGCAAATCCATAAGCTGCTTCAGTCACAATACATCTGACTCACTTGACTTTTCTTATCATAGAGATTCTTGATTTTATCCCACAACTGCCATGCACTCTGTTCTTCCTCAAATACATTGTAATGAACCTGCTTTGTGAGAGATAATACAACAGTGGACTTACATAACTCATCAAGCTCAAACCATTCCTCATCTGGCATAGTTGCAAGCATATGCCCGCTCAACCTCAATGGTTTGATCTATGATTTCTGCACCAACACCTGCCAAATCTGGCTCTTCCAATAAGATTAATTCGTACCATCAAGCTTAGTGATGTTGAAAATAGCATGATCAATGGACGAACTCGCCATAATGCAGGCTGGAAAATTGTAGACAGTTCAAAATTGCTTGTTGTTTACTGCAGAAAATGACCAAAAAATCACCAAAATCGAGGAGAAAATGGCAAGAAAAGTGTAACCAAAGCTGTTGCCCACCAAGTACTAGTGAAAGTACATCATTTCAGAATATTCCAGTATGAAAAATCCATGTCAGTCCGGAGTTATATTCTTGCTGTAATAAATGACAGCATGGAATTGTGAGAAGCAATTGCTGACCAAATCACTACACCAAGTCAAGAAATGATAGCCAAGACATGACTAGCCATAAATGAGCATAAATCAGCACCAAACAGTCATCAAGACCCTAAGCAAACACCCAAACATGTCACCAAATCATCCGTCAGTGTGAGTAAGCATACCCCTTGGACAGTAGGGCAAAGTATACATGACACTGGTAAGACCTGACACCAGTAGGTGTATGCTCACTAGAGTGCAAAGCCCAAGCTCAAGTCAAAAGCAATTCCAAGATATCAGTGCATAAAACCATGCAACATGTAAGTGTAAGAGATCCCAAAGTCTCAAGTATCTGTAAAATGCTCAAATAGCATAAACCTCCTGCTTATTGTCGGTCAAGCATACAAGATGCTCTTACTGGCTCAAAAGGCGGATAAACGATTCGGTCAAGTATACAAGATGCTCCCACTGGCTCAAAAGGCGGATAAACGAGCTCAACAGCTCAAGGAAACCAAGTCAAAGTACCAAAGACAGGTAACCAAGACAATGCATCAATAGCATCCAAGGTCGTAATGGAAAAAGCCAAGTCGTAACAAAAAAATCCAAGTCAATGTCCAACTACTCAATGGAATACTCAAATGAATGTCGAGACGAGCTCAAACAACTGCCATCCACAACCAAAGCATAAAGCATTCACCAAGACATCATAACCCATAGTGGGTAGTCTAGGCATAAACCATGTCATAGATGAAATACCAGCTGCAAAGAAGTGACAATCAAACCCAAATCGAGCTCTAATCTCAGCTCAAAATCATTCTGGAGCATAAACAAGACATGTGGCATAGTCCAAATACATCATGACATCATACCAAGTAGCCGAGAGCACCCCGTGACCAATAGGCATAACCCAACTGTAGCATAAATAGCTTTAGCCCTGAAGTTTTTAGCAGCATATAACCTCTATAAACTAAGAAAATTAGTGCTCAATCGAAGCTCAAATCCATAGGCAAACCATAGGCATACATTTCCATATGTATAGGCACCAAGCGGGCATAATCGGGTATCAAATGCCAAGACCTGTAAGCATAAAATTGAAGTAGCAGGTGGCTGCCCTGTTTTGGACAGATCTGGGATTGTTCAAAACAGTCAATGGCTGAGCTAAATCAGCTCCAAATGTGTCTCACATAAGAGGCATAACATCCACAAGTGATCTGGTATCAATAGACATCAGTAGAAGCATTACATAAGCCATATAGGCATACAAATACATGCTGCCTCAGACCTGAAATATGTTGCATAATATTTTGTCATCAGAATTTGGTAAATCCAACATCAACATCGCATCCAAAGTGTGCCAAAACCCCAACTTAGACTCTTACCTTGTCTAAATCGGGTTCCGAATGCCCGAGATATGACCAAAAGAGTGATTTTTGGGCCAGATTTTGAAATAGGCGCAAAAAAAACCTGAGCTAGCTGGGGGGTCTGATGTCCCACGTGTCAACAATGGGGCCCAAAGGGGGCACAAATGGGGGCCAAAGAAGGCCTACACCAAGCCTCAGCGAGCCTTGATAGGCTGGAAGCAAGATCCAAGTGAAGGAAGCTCCAAGAGGTGTGAGCTATGGCTGTCCAAAACCTGTGAAAACCCTGTTTACCTAGACCTATGGACTGAGATAAATCTCTGAAATAACGAAGCAATACCTCAATGTCAATGCCATGATGGTGCCTCAATAGGCCGGAAAGAAGCTTGGGAAGAAGCCGGGGAGTGATGGGAGCTCAAGAGAATGAGCTATGGCTGTCGAGAAGGAGACCCAATGCAAGTGGGGAGTCGATGGGAAGCTGAGAATGCCACGAGCCAAGCTCAAGAGTCGGGAAGCCGTGCTCTGATACCAGTTGAAAGGTGAGAAGGATCAAAGCTTGCACTCGAGAGCTATGGTGGGAGAGCAAGAGCAAGAAAGAGAGAGACAAGAAATGGGAACTCCAACAGTCACAATGTGTGACCGGGCCTTCCTTTATTCAAACTGTCACTAAAAGAATAAAGAATAAAGTGATGGTGACAAGCGCCCATCACCTGCAGTGTGCAGTGGCGGTGACTGTCAGTGTAGTAATACACAGGAAGCTAGGCGGAGGCACCTTTACCCCCAACAGAGCAGACGAGGTCGACGCTCCAAACTTGGGCCAGAGGGAGGGAGTGCTTCAGGGTCATGTGATGATGCTGTAGAGATACGAAGGCAGTAAGCTACGGTCAGCACGGGATACATGTGCTACTTCTCACTCTCATGGTGGTTCCAAGGAGCGTGGCTCAGGTGGTTGCTGTGGAGGCACGGACATGATGTCTTCGTCTCATCATTCTGCTAGAGTTGAGTCACCTCCAGGATTTGTCACACCTCTGGGGACATCTACTACAGTTACTCCAGCTTTTGCTCAGTCCTCTACAAGTGGCACCCCTATGGGTGCTATACCGATAGATACTACCCCGATCGGTATACCAGATATACAGGGGTCTCCTGGATATGCCCAAAAGCGTGGTCGCAGATGGGAGAGGACCCATCTTAGGCATACCCCAGAGGGATATGCCTATCTTATCGATGATAGGTCAGGAGCCATCATCATGAATGATGAGGAGAGGAGGGTGATGGCTCGCATGAGAGAGTTGTGCTAACAAGTTTTTCGACACAACGTCTTAGATCATTGGAAAAACATACCGGAGGGGAGCAAGGACTACATAGTAGCATCCTTGCATGAGGAGTTTCTGGTTCTAGCCATAGCAGATAGATTTTCTACGGGTTGGATGATGGATTGCATGCGTGCATATATGTCACACAGATGATCAGACGCACACGAGGCACTCAAGAGTGGGGATGCAAAGCTCGAGTGGCTAGACGCAAACGAGTGGCACCGACTGAGGGAGGAGGCTACAGATTCTCCAAGATGTTAAAGTCAGCAGTGCGAGGCGGCGAGGGCATGACTAGAGGCCGGAGTGGTCCATCATCTTGGGAATGGCAGCCACAGGACATATCTGGAGAACTTTGTAAGTTTTTATTTTGTTTTGCTTGCTTATTTTTTTGCAATATCCTTTTTACTGACAATCATATTTCTAACAATTAGTATTTTGTTTTCTTTGTAGCACTCCATCACAAATCGTGATCCGACCGGCCTTGAGACTCAATATGCAGAGAGGCACGGTCTCACTGCATTGATCGACCGATTGTATAGACGTGGCGGCCCTGTAAATCACTCATCTTTCTTGTCTGTAGTTACCATGTTTAAATAAAATGCATTATTGTATGGTGGGTTGATGTGTAGTTGTTTCTTTTTTTTGCAGAGTCCGTTCGATGCTCCTTTGCGGCGGGATGAGCTTTCGGATGGCGAGGATATATAGCTCGCCCTTGGATCCCTGGACCTCACACACCCTTCTTTTTTGGTCATCTGATCTGTGTAGACATTTTCTATGTAGTAGTGATATCTTGCCATGATTGTATCAGTCGCTTTCATTATGCGATCATGTATTTATTTCATGTATCAGTGTTATGATTTAAGTACACTGTTTTTGTTTACACAAGTATTATACACAGTGCAAAAACACCACAAAAAAAAAATCCCTATTACCATCGCTATTAGCGTCGCAAAATTACATGCACCTGTCGTTATTAGTGTCACTGTAGAGCGTCGTTATCAACGTCATTATTTGCATCGGTATCAGCGTCGCTGAAACCGATGCAAATAGCGACGCTGATAACGACGCTAATACCGATTGTTCTATGGCGTCGCCAATAACGATGCTTTTTGCGACGACGAGAAAATTTTTCTTTATTTACATTTTCGTCACTTTTAACGTCGGTATAAGGCCTATATCTTATAGTGATTATAGGAGATACAAACTTAAACTAGGCATCTGGATTCCCTTAGATTTTGATACAGATTGCACACCCTTTAAAAGTAAGATACAAGTTATAGAAAAGGAGGTAAATATCACTTCCAATTGGAATCTTAAATATGTAAGTGATACCTTGGAGATGCTAGACTGTACATCCTTAGAATATAAGTTCAAAGTAAACGGTAAAATATTTGGGAAAATAATTGAACGCTCTTCTCTTGTATGAGTTGCTTGCCTCTCATAATTGTAATAGTTCGTACTTGTAGGGAATTAAAACAAAGAAACCGAATGATTATAAAATTTGATGATAATGCAACAGTTGTTATGAAAACTCAAAGACATGTTGCTCAAAAAACAATGTGAAAGATACTTACATTAACCCCATCTATCTTGAGAATCTTTGAATATATTATCCTACAAACATTTGAAATCACTCTCCATCCACAAGAATGCACATCATTTTTCAAGGAAATTTCTTGTAAGATAAAGCTATATGGTTTTTGAGGATCAACAATATCCTCATATGTGGTGTCCAAAAAGGTAACCACCAACCTATCAACACTGTAAATGGAAACATGTTACTAAAAAAAGACAACCAAATAAAATAAATAATAAACCAAAAATAAAATAAAATAAAATAAATAATAAATAGATAATTGTATTCAACGCACATTTTTGCTTGACCTTGGATACCTTTGAGAGAGTTCATAAGGACAATTTCTCTAGTGAGAATATCAATATATATTAAGCTCCAATGTCCTCTGCAAAGTAAATTGTTAGTCAGAAATGCATACTATAAAGAAGTATACATTAAGCCTTTGCAAAATTGCATATCTTTTGACATAAGGAAAAACAATATGGTAGTTTGTGATTGAATCGAATGTTTTGAAAAATAATACTATGTTTGAAAGAGATCTTGAAAACAATTCCACTGATAACAGTGGATCAACAATAAATATATTTTTAGAGATTTCTTGGCTGAGAGAAGCAATCAACACCCTAAAACCAATAACAAAAAAAAAGGAATGTCAGTTGCAATGAATAACACTATCATTTCATTTTTTTTAAAATTGAGTCAAAATGCCTTACCTTATGCAACAAAAGACTATAGAATCTGACAATTGAACATCTTTCTTAACAAGCATGGATTTTTCCTTAGGGAAAGTATTAAGATAGTCCTCTTCTGAAGAATTGCAAGAGACATTCACAACCATTTGCCCGTATACCTCCCTATTCTCTTCAGATTGACAGGACCAAGGACATCGATTTTCCTCTTGCAAAATTCATCCTCAAACTCTATAATCTCTTATGGTCGTTCTTGTTGGGTGGCATACACTTGTTGGGAGGCAGTCTTTGTAGGGTATAAATGTGTCACCTCCTTGATCATCACTGGCAGTTTTGCTCTCCTAGAAAATTTTGGAGGAGCGTTAAGGATCTTAAATGCTTTTTCATCAGTAGTGGGCAAGGGCCTCAATGCCTTGTCAAACCTATACTTGATTCTACTGACCATACTAAAGTCTTTGTTCATCAAAGTCACTCTATGAGTGTGGACAACAGCAATATAAGCATTGTTCATAAAATCAATAACAAAGTCTTTAGCAGCCTCCCGAAGGCAAAGAATGGCTGCAAGCAGCCATTTTTTTTACATGCCAACTTCAGTGGACACCCTTGATAATCTATAAGAAATATCTTTGATAACTCTAATAAATGTTGTCTTTGGAATCACATGTTATGTAGCTCTGTGTGCCTTCCTTATCTCACTAAAACATTTTTGAACATAATAAAATCTAGACTTTCTCTTTCTCTTGGACTTGGAAGGGTCATCTTCACCATGGACATAAGAGGTTCCACATTGCTCTATTTGTTGAATAGGGGCTCTAAGGGCCGGAGGTTGGAAACTTGGCAGTTGGCCTACTTGAGATATTAGATTTTAGTGCTTTCTGGATCTCAGAAAATATCTTACATCTATAGCCCTCACTAGTTGCTAGGCTTGGCAAAGGCCACTCAAAGCTTGAAAAATCTGGCAAAGGAAGGAGTTTTATTAATCCCCATTGGCAACGCCGCATAGGAATAACATAAGAATGGTCATAAAAGAATATTCCATTCTCTACAAGCTCTATCTTCTTTCTGCCTCTATACATTTCTTCTCCAATTGAACCATGTATAACATCAATAACATCAATAATAGATTCCACTGGTTGCCATTCCTCAAGATTAGAGGGATAGACATCTACAAGACAAACAAATATTATAATGGAAAAACCTAAACCATGTTTAAGAAAGGAAAAACTTTAAGAATCAAATTCTTACAATTTGGTCTATGAATTGGAAGCTTTGAAGATCCAGGTTTCAAACACAGCTCTCTATGCATGAACACATGTTGCACTAGTACCTCTTTGATGCTATTCTTATTTGCTCCAAGCTTAAAATCTCGGATTCTGCCCTTCCAAGCAGAGATAAATGAGCTCTCATGTCTTTGCCTTTTTCCACGTTTTGCTTGTTGCATGGTGATCCAACTACCTTTGCTAATGATAGTAGGAATCCATCTTCCATCAGTTTGGAATGAGTTAAACACTGATATGGATGTGATTTGGGAGCTTGGACGCCTTGTTGAAGGTCGAATTTCTGTATCCATGGTGGAAGAGAGAGAGACATGCACAAAGAGAGAGAGAGAGAGAGAGAGAGAGAGAGAGAGAGAGAGAGAGAGAGAGAGAACTAGGCTACCATAACGGAGGGAAAAACAATAGAGGAATAAAAGAAAGGAGGGAAAAAACTGAGCGCCATGCTTTTCACCAATTTGAATTTCAATTACATCAGTCATTATCATTAATCTAGAAACATCATTAAATAAAAGTAGCCGAGACTCTATGCCATTAATGCAAAAGATGTCATAATCACGAATATAAGAGACTAAAAATACATAATAAAAATACAAATTTGTAATATTATTATATTTTTATAAAATGATTTTTTAATTTTTTATAATAGAAGTTCCGTTACGGAGGCTTTGCTCTTATTGGTCTAGAGCACTCTCTCTCCACATCCTAAAACGCATTTTTGAGACCTCAAAACTCCCCTAATGCAAACTTGATGCACTGCATCAAATTGGTACAGACATTAATAAGAATTCAATATAATCCATCAAGTTATCTTTAAGAAGTTAAAAGTTTCTTAGAATATTGATGTACTGCATCAAGTTCTTTATAGTCTTGGAAAAACTCATTGCTTGAGTGATCAAATATGTTAATTATATTCACTTTAACGTGATGCATTGCATCAAGTTGACTTACTTTTTTCAATCATTATTCTTAATCAAGTCATTACCTAAATAGAAGGCCTATAGAATCCAACTATCTATACCTCTTGCAACTCAATTGCTTGCTTAAAAACTTTTGATCATTTATATTGTTTCAATAAGAGAAATCTTTTAACACTAACCAAAAATTACTTATATTGGCATTTTTGGTTTTTATTACAAGGTTACTATGCTAGATTTTTGTGGGTCACTTTTGCTCCTTCTACAATGCTCTTCTACTCTCTAGCTTGTTGATATCTTGCTTGAAAATGAGAGGAATGAGGTATGCATCCCTTCTTATGAACAAAAATTTAACTTAGCAAGTCCTTAACCTTTGGGCATCTTTATATTGAGACCTATCCCTAACCTAACCCTAACCCTTATCCTAATCCTAACCTTTATCTAAACTACTCTCCTCATAAAAGACCATCAGGCCTATATTCCACTTTGCCATTGTCAGTGAGTTCTAGTATTATCCTTAGGTATTTTCTCTAATTCTCTTGCTCACCTACACCATATCTTTTCTCTTTCATAAATGGATATTTTATCTTTTGATTCCTATGATGGTTCTAATGCTCTATCTTTTGAATCCTTTAACTTAGAGATCCTCTCAAGTGCATGTAGCCCAATCCAAATTACAAAGAAAAATGATGTGGATATTGTCAAAGAACAAGATTAGTTGTCTTTTGATTCATTTGATTCCAATACTTTGGAGGACATGAGAGGTTCGCTCATTAGGGCCAAAAACGCTTCAAAAATGGCACTTGTAAGAAAGTGATTAAGTTGCTAATTAGTTGAGGTTTAGGAAGAATAAAACCTCTAAATTTGGTTGTCCAGATGTGATTAATGAGAGAATATTTGGTTCATTGAAGAGGTCGGCCATTAATTGCCCTCATCTTTTAATCCAGGTCAGGGGTCACCTTTTCGGCCGTTTATTATCTTGGAACTCGAGAGATTTTGTATTTTCAAGATTTTCGTACGAACTTCGCATTTGTTTGCTCCCGCGTTTTCTTTCTACACACTATTCTCTTTTACCATTCCTTTTGTTGCACTTGCTTCCTATCACTGTGAGATTCTTGCTCGGTTCATTTGCTAGAATGTCTAGCAATTCTACTTCAAATAACACAGGCGCAAGCACACGTAAATACAAGCTATCTATTCAGCTAGATCCGACTTACACATCTTGGAGAAGTATACATCATCGAGTATTGATAGATGAGATTGAAGCCAACAGGTTGCGAACACAAGGAATGAAGCATATAGATTTGTGGGTGGATGGAAATATTTATCCCAGGGATCCTTCTACAGGTAAACCACCTCCTTTTTTGAATGTCCATGACTATATAAGATATGCTGGAGAAGGTTACAATGGAATGCTTGGCTACTGTATGAGGTTATACTCTGCATCTTACACATATATAGCTCAAATGCACGAAATGAAAAAAGCACTAGAAACTACACAAACAAATATTTTAGAGTTGACAAGTCAGATTGATATTTTGAAAAATGTTAACAAGTCATTGCAGGATAAGCTAACACGCTTGAGAGAAACTCCAGTAGGATTTAGAGAGAGGAAGAGACCATTAAAAAATATAACCAGCTTATGTGAGAGAGCAAAGAAAAGGAGACTAAATCTTACAAAGAAATATGTCTCTAACATACTAGGCATAAATATCCGAGAGAATGAGGAAAGAATCAAACTTTTGAAGGAAACCATGAATAAGAAAGATATTTTGAGGATTCTTAAGTCACCAGAAAATGTGGATTTGAGAGGTCCAACTCTCAGAGAGTTAGTGAAGGATTTAAAAGGCACAGTGAAAGCAAATGAAATCGTAGAGACATGTGATACTGTGGGTATAAGTCGAAAAGGTTATCGTGCTATCTCTGGATTATGGTTTAAAAATCTTAAACGCAATAGGGTAACTATATTTGGATTGCCCCGAGCCCTTGCAGTTTCGACTGCAAGAATTTCCATGAATCGCAAGATTCCACATGTTTTTGGAGATTACATTCACATCGAAAGGTCTGTCCTATGAAAAACAAAAAAAACAGGCAATTTTTTATTACAATGAGTTTAACAATATATGAGTTGATCTAAAAAAGGTGCAAATTGCAATGGTTCACATGTATAAAATCACAGTAGAAGAAAGTTATGGTGTTCTAAAGTTTGCCTTGAAGTTGGATGAAGCACAGATTCAAAAGGGACAGAAGATGGAAAGAATTAGCATTTGCCTCATGAACATGGCATTGGACCATGGCAATGGTGAGGGCCAAGCTCCATTGCATAAGATCCAACCCGAGATAGAGATTTGGTGGATTGGTGCAGCCTAGGTACCAATTGAAAATCATCAAATGTTGAAATGGTTGTTCAACCATACAGGTATTCCAAATATCATTAAGTCTCAAAGTGAAGGCGAAATGTTGGTAGTTGATGGGGTTGGTAAATTTAATGTGGAATGGCATATGAGTGCTAATTTGAAAACTATCAAATGTATGCTTGGAATATGTAATGGTGCAAATGCAAAATATCCTTGCATTTATTGCATGGAAAGTATTGGATCCAAAGATTGGAGTAGTTTGCGACCACTAAGAAGAGCCCCAAATAGAGACTCTATAGATTTGAGTAAATTTAAAAACATAGAAGACATCTGGGATCCCATTCTTTCCATCTCTCTTAAGAATGTTCATATTTGTACTTTGCATGCAGAGATTAGAATAATCGATAAGCTTCTCAGGTTGCATGTTGACTACGCATATTCCATTAAGCCATTATCTTTATCAGATGAGTGTATTGATAAAAGCGAGGCATGCTATCGAAAATGGGATTTCATGGGGGCCAAGTTCACTTGAGAAAGGATCCAATACTTTCAGGAAAAACAAGAGATATCTTGGTCGATGTCTCTATGGGAGGCTCAAAAGCTAGACGATTCTTAGGAAACCATTCAGGAAGGTAGGTGAATGCGGCTTGGGAGTATTGGAGAGAGCTATGTGAGATCACAACAAATGTTGCAAGCACACCGAGGCTTGCGTTTCTTAGAATGGAGGTCTGGATACACCTTGATGTTTTTCTGAAACTCCTCAGGCAACATAAGACAACATATACATATGCGGAAGAGTTCAAAAGATCAATCACAAAGCTTGTTCAGGCGATAAAAGAGGCATGGGGAGAAAAAGATATCACTTTTTATTTGGTAAAGTAATAATTATTTAATATGGGCTTATTTTGATAGGTTTTTCAATTGGTATAAAATTAGTGTTACTTTGTATTGCAGCATATTCTTCATATTCATGGACCTTTCTTTGTGGAGGAGCATGGCCCCTTAGCAACTTATAGTAACCAAGGCATGGAAAAATCCCACTATCAAGCACGCACAAGTTATTTTCGAAGCACAAGGCATGGGGGAGGAGTTACAAAAAGCAATGCTTTGGAGGAGCTATTCAACTGGTTTTTTCGACGACAACTTCAAAGAATGCAAATAAAAGACGGCAATGACACATGAGCAATCGCACTTTTATATATAAGAAAGAATATATACAAAGCTAGTTTTCCAAAACTCTCACATTCTCTTCCTCCTCAGGAATCTTTCCTCTATAACGTAGAAATTTTTTTCTCTTGTAGCCAGCTATAGATTTTACATCAGTTCGGTTTGAAGCTAAGGCGTAGGATGAAAACGCCAAAAAGTATCCTGCTCTAGAAGCAGAGTAACCTGGACCGTAGCCAAAAATCCTAATTGCTGCAGTCTTTTCCAAAAACATTACTTTGTGGGCATTATATTGTAATCCTGAGAAACCTAGAAGCCTTGTAAGAGCTTTAATACAAAGTATGGGTCATGCTGCATCCTCTGAGAAACTACTATGAAGTACAAAAAAGGAATCAGGGTCAATCCTAGCCAAGTAGTGGCCGAGTGCAATGTCTTTGAATGTGTTACTAGCAGCTCTCGATCCTTTGCCACGCCCCAAGAAGTTATCTGTATCAGCAATCTCCAACTGCAAATAAAACCCATACTGAATGAGCATGAAATGTAAACCTACCAATGTGTAAAAGCAAATTCAAAATTATCTTACCACTTGATTTTCATCGTACTCCAATTTAAATGGATTCCATAAATTAATTGATGATGCTGTCTCATTGGTGTTAGTCAATTCTTTAACATATTCAGACTCCTCTCTTCCAAAATTGGAAATCCCAAGTTCGCTTTGAATGCGATCGAAGTCCTCATCAGTAATACTCAACTCTTTCTCAGCTTCTTTGGCCTTTTCAAAACAAAGAGAGAGGGCCTCACCAGCATCAATAAACTTATCGTCTAGAGTTTCTTTATCAAGTTTGAGAATTTATTCCTTTGATTCATTTTCTGTGTCAATTATCCCATTTGCAGCATCAGAAGCCTCTGCAATAATTGCTAGACAATAATCTTCCCTGAGATTAAAAAGTTTTTGAATATCTGACAGTAAAATGTACTCCTTGTCCTTGAAAGGTATAGATGGTAGAGAAGGAACAATATGGTGAGAACTCTCATCAGGTTGAGGGTTTGTATCTCCTTGGCTCTCCTCAATGATAGTCTCAGCTTTGAAGTGAGCAACATCCAAATTCTCAGCAATAGAAGCCTCAAAATCTGCATCTACAACCTCCTCTGTTTCCTTTTCATCTACCAAATCATCTAACATGCAAAAGCTAGCAGACTTTGCTCCTTCCAACTGTTGCTCCTCAGCTTTCACAGGGTATTTGACAAGGGTGAAAACAATAAAAGCAGTAGATTTTCTCATCATCTTGCAGTTTTTGGAATGAGTGGAGCAAAATATGTCTCTTGAATAAAACCTCTCCAGAGAGTGGGCACCACACTTTTTAGTAAATACTGACTTTTCATTTCCTATTGACCCAATGGGAACATGGACATATTCAATTGTGCCAACTTCAACAGAAGGACCTGCAAGATTTTCAAACTCCAAAAAGTCCTCCAAAATATATTTTTCACAAGATTTCAGAACTTTGTCAAGGTCCCAATCAGGATTAAAGATATTTTTCACAACTCCATAGAATGAGAGATCCATTCCACTCTGAAGGATAAAATCAAGTAGCCTCTCTGATGGAGTGATATCAGTGAGCTCTGATACTCCTTGACCTCTCATTACCGACGTTCGCTTCCTTGGAGATGTACTTGGCATTCTCACACTGGTGGCAGAGGATGGAGAAGAAAAAGAATGCACAGGCTCATCACATGATGATGCCCTTGAGCCTTTTGAAAGCCTTCTTCTTTTACCAGTTCCTGGAGAAACCTTGGATCCTAGGAATTCTACGGGTTCAGACATGTTTATAGCTTCTGTCGATATGGCGCGATAAGAGAGAAACGATTCAGACGGATGTGCCCCCTCGCGCCATATCGGTGATTCCAGCAAGAAGCGAAAGAGCCACAATGGTGGTCACACGAGCTTGGGCACTATGAGCTTGGGAGGAAAGCTGAAAGAAGACTCTGCAGAACCTCCAAAACGACACGAAGAGACAAAAGCAAAGAAGGCAAACAGTCGCTCTCGCGCCGTATTAGGATAAGAGACAGAGGTCCCGAAAAAATCGAAAAAAGCTGTACGGATTAGGGACACACCCTTATGTAGGCGCGGAATCATGCCACCTGGCACTATCCGTTGGTCTTTGACACGTGGCAGTAGCCGTTGGCCAACACGTGGCCGATAACCATGTGGCAAACACGTGGACCAGTCGTTAGTTGACACGTAGCATATGGACGATATGTGTAGACACGTGGCACAATCAGCGCCGGACACGTGTCCGACACGTGTCATGATTCACGTGGGTATATAAGGGGTTATTTTTCCTACATGTACACTTTTCATTTCTCGAGCTCTCCCGCCTTGCTTGCCGATATGGTGCGATACAAGTCTTGCGTCTTCTCCGTTTCTAATCTCTCGTGTTGTATCGGTGGTCTTTTTGCTGAGTCCTTTGCTTCGCTGGTCAAAACGAGGTGTGCTGATACGAAGCGAGTACGATCGTTCGAGGCTTTCGTCACCTCCCCCTCGCATCATATCGGCCTTGTGTCATTGCCAATACGGAGCGAGGGCGTCTCTACGCTGTCTTCGTTTCCTCCATATCGCGCCGTATCAGCATTGTCGTCTCCAATACGGAACGAGGTGTGCCGATACGAAGCGAGTACGATCGTTCGAGGCTTTCGTCACCTCCCCCTCGCATCATATCGGCCTTGTGTCATTTCCAATACGGAGCGAGGGCGTCTCTACGCTGTCTTCGTTTCCTCCATATCGCGCCGTATCAGCATTGTCGTCTCCAATACGGAGCGAGGGAGTGGTTCCTCCGTCTATGCATTCCTCCTATCGCGCCATTTCGGCATCTCTCCTCTTGTAATCTCCAATACGGAGCGAGGGCGGTGTTCCATTCTCATCGTTTTGTTCATATCGCGCCGTATCGGAATTGCTCATTTCGTCCCTTTTCGCGCCAATTAGCCTGTTGGGTTTGCAAATTTTTGCTATTTCAGTTATTGTCCTTCTGGTTGTTGTATTTGCTTTTCTGGATGGCAAGGACAAAGAAAACTGCAAGAAGAGTGTATCTGGATGGGAAGGACAGTGGGGGTAGAAGAAAGTTACAATTTGATGAATCTGAGGAGGAGCCCTCTTCCAAGTTTCCTGAAGCTGGGCCATCACAGGCCCCAGAGCATTTTACCACAGAAATCCCCCCTACACCAGGTGTTGGCCTAACATCTTCCATGGAGTTAAAGAATTTGAGTGCAGTGAATGTTTCTTCTCCTGAAGTTGAGGAAGCAAAGGGTGAGGCTTGCCCTGTGAAAGATTCATCCCCTACAATTGCACCTGAGCCTACATCTGCTGAAGCCACTGAACCTCCCAAGCCACAAAAGAGAAAGAGGAAGTCCAGGTTCTTCTATATGCAGAGATGTTTCAGTGAGATCAGGAAAGCCCAGAGAGCTACACAGCATGTCATTCCAAAGGCTGCTTTTATAAGGGTCGTTAAAGAGATCTCTGATAGATTGTCTCAAGTGGCAACTGTCTCTGGTCTAAATAAGAAGTGGCAACTCTCAGCCATTCTTGCCCTGCAAGAGGCCGCAGAAGATTTTGTTATTGATTTCATGAACGATGTTTACATTGATGCCGCCCATGCTCATAGAATCACCCTTATGAATAAAGATTTCAGCATCATCAGCAGAGTCAAGGTATAGGTTTGACAAAGTGCTGAGGCCCTTGCCTTCCAACGATCAAAAAGCCCTTGAAATCCTTAACATTCCCCCAAAATTGTCCAGGAAAGAGAAAAAGCTAAAGGTTGAGGATGTTACTCACCTTTACTCTACAAGGGGTGCCACCCAGCAGGAGTCTTTCTTGAGTGAAAAAAATCAGGAGGTGTTTGAAATTGAAGACGATGTTTACAAGAGGAAAGCTGCATCACTTGCTCCCGTCAACAGCGAGAGGATGGGCAAAGTGTATGGGCAGATTCTTGTGAATGTTTCTGCGGAACCTGAGGAGGAATATCTTAGTATATCTCCCGAGGACAAGCCCATGTTGGAAAAAAGGGATGTCCAACTATTTGACTCCGTTGTTTTTTGTTGCATAAGGTAAGGCTTATATTTTTTGTTTTTTTTTGTGTAAGTTAAGTCTTATAGGTTCAAGTATATTTTGGATGAAATTTGTATTGAATAGCTTTTGCTATTGACTGCAGGGCATTGGTCTCCTCTCTCACTCTCGATATCCGAAGAACCATATATATTGTTGATCCACTTCTCTCTGTGGAACTATTTGCAAAATCTGGTTCTAATATTTCACCGTTTTTTCGTAGCTTCGATAGTGTGACAAATTACCACATCTTTTTCCCTTATGTGGAAATGTATTTTTCTTTTTCTGTAGAGGAAAATTTATATTCATTTGCTTTCACCCTTCTACTCACCTCTTTTATGAATTTGCAAAGGGCATTGGAGTCTCATCTACATTAATTGTCTTTCAAGAGAAATTATCTTTATGAATTCTCTCAGCGGTGTTCATGGTCAAGCACGAATGTATGTTGAAAGAAAATTACTTACTTTGATTTTATTTATAAAAAATATTTTGAACTTACAAAGCTTCCTTTTGCAGTGCTGGTAGACTCGTTTCTACATTTTTGGATACAACATACGAGGATCTTGCTGATCCTCAAAGGCCTTATACTTTTATTCTACAAGAAGTTCCATTGCAAAGCGATGCGCATTCTTGTGGATGGAGAGTTATCTCAAACATTTGTAGAACAGTGGATTCAAAGTTGTTACAAATAGAAGGAGTGAATGTAAGTTAATTTCATTTGATGTTTGTGTAACCCTTATCATGATTTCTTTTCACTAACTTATAACATTTATTCTTACAGTGTAGAGACTATCCTGACTCATATGTTTGGTGGATAAGGGAGAGATGCATTGAGCTGATTCTAGACAAGGCAATCACACCATATGATCCTGACTCCCCTCTTCCTCCCAAAACTTCAATGGCCAAGGGCACAAGCAAGGGAAAGGGCAAGGGAAAGGATAAGGACAATGGCAATGGTAAAGGCAAGGGCAAGGGCAAAGGCAATGGGACCACTACTGCAGAGTCTAAGAAAAAAGGAATGCCAATGCTCTCTCCTCTGAAATTTGATCCATCCCCTCTTAAGCCCCAAGAAAAGAGACTACCTGTAAAGGTGAAATTTTTTCAACAATCAAAGAAAGGTCCTATGAGAAAAAATATCTTTGAAGAAATCGATAAAGAATCAAAATAGCAAACATAAGCATACACGAGCCTTATTATTTTGGCTTTGTACATTTATATGAAATTTTTGTACCTCATTGTGTAATGAAAATTTTCACTTATAAATCGAATGTAATGTACATTTTATTTATATACATTCGAAAGGCAACTTGCTTCATGATAGCTTATGAGTTCCCATTAAAAAATATCTCAAGGACAGTCTATTAAGATAAATTCTTGCAAAGTTTTCATTCTCAAGGCTCAAAACTCACAATTGTGGGAGACAAACAACTTGTACAAGAGAAAGAGCGCTCGGCTCTTTTACCAATTGTTACACCATTCACTTTGAACTTATATCTAGGGGATGTATTGTCTAGCAATTCCAAGGTATCCCTCACATCTTTCAGACTCCAATTGGAAGTAACATTCACCTTCTTTACTTCTTCATGCGGCAAAACGTGCACCGCAAGTTTATATGGTGTAATCTGTATCGGAATCCAAGGGAACCCAAATACCCAATCTTAGTTTGTATCTCCTGTAATCAAAGCCCAAAGCAAGAGTTTGGCGAGGGATACTGTAAGCCAAAGCCAAGGATTGAGGGCATGCACTGCACCTCAAGATATCACCCTTATGGTCGCACTCTCTAGATTTCCAATGCGTCCCTATAGTGTTGTCCAAATCCTCTTCCGAAAAGTTTCTACTTAGCCAGGATACCTTCGTTCTTTGTAAATTTGCTGTTTTGAAGCAAGCCACGAAGATATGGAGGGGTACAAACCATGATAAACGTATTCTTCTTGAGATCCTTCCAGCTGCCATGGACTTTTTAATATCCTGAGATATTTTGAATTTGAAACTCTGCACCGTTACCTTGTCAGGAATCTCCCAGTTTAGAGATGAAAGACTTGGCAATGGCAAATCTTCGATATTCCCATACCTATCCGCTTTAGAGGGAACCACATACTGTGCATAATATATAAAAACCTTGCATTCACTAAAAAAAGACACAGTTTGATCGGCATAAATAATGTCTGCCAATACCTTATGAATGGCATGGAAAGTCCCACTTAGGCTTTCCACAGGTTGCCATTCAATACTTGTTGACGGAAAGATAACTACAATGACGAACCGTTTGTTAGAACTTGCATAAATGGAAAAGAATTATATACATTATTCAACTTATAACTTACAATGTGTTTGTTGGGGAACACGTTCGTTTGGAGGCAAGTGCATATCCTTGGCCATGTAAACATGTTGCACCTTGACAATCCAGCCTTCGGGCATAATTTTGAAGGCAATGATACGCCCCTTCCAGTGATGTTTTATATCATCTCGTTTTCTTCTTTTCACCTTATGAGAGCCCTTGCAAGATGGCAGCATGGTAACCCAATCGTTTACAGCAAAGGTTTTGGGCTCAAAATTTCCATCTACTCCCTGGCTATAGACTGTGCAAGAGTGTATTATAAGAGAAGGGCGCCTGGAGAAAGCCATGAAAAGAATGAGAGCGCAGAGAAAGAAGCTCAAAGAGGGGTGAATGAACTAAAAAGTAGCACCAAGAACCCAAATGAGTATGTATTGGGCGCCAAAAACAATATTGAAAGATCTCCCGACTTTCAAAAAACTCATTATTAATTTCATCACATCTCTGTCATGTATTTTGTCAGATTTCTAAGTAAATAACGTCTTTGGGACTCCAAAACATGTCAGACTTTAGGGGTTTTGGCTAAAAAAGAAGAGAGAATCACGAAATGGACTCCACTATCTCTAAAAAAGAGGAGACAAGAATACCATATTCTTGCACACGTGGCGAACTCTCTTTGGCCCTTTCCTTAATCCCGTGATTAACAAAAGTGCATTTTTTGAAGCATTTTTGGCCCTAATGGAATGATGCAGAGGTACAATCATCAAAGCATGTAGATCACTCATACTATCAACATCACAAATCATCTGAAGATGTTTCATGTATGTAAGAAGGATGTTGCGGTAAAACAATTACATGTTTCCAAAATAATAGAAGAAATTATGGTATGGAGTATGCTAGGTTACTTGTTGATGATACACAAATCATGTATGCATTACAATGTGATTGTTGCTAGAAGAATTGTCTTGCTACATATGGTTATCAAAAATTGAAGGCACCCTGGCAGCATTATTTTTCTTTGACATATAGTTAGTACAATGCTTTTCTTTCATCAATATTGATACCATGGATATATGAAAACTTTGAGTGTTGTTTTTATAACATAGTGGTTTGTAGGATAGTATCTAAAATAGGTTGGAGTCTAGATAATACTCCTCTTGAAAGTCAGGATAGTATCTAAAATAGGCTTGAGTCTGGATAATACTCCTCTTGAAAGAGTCAAATACAAAATGTCTAAGTATGATGGATACAGACATGAGCCAAATATTACCATCAGTCCTCTAGGCTTACAGTTTCTTGAATAGAAATGTACTTTAAGCACATTGTGAAGTTATGCCAACAACTGGAAAGTTACATCTCGTAGATAACTTTACTAGGATTGAAGTATATTCCATCTACAAGCAATCTATGCTTCAAAGTGCAGACAAGTTTTTTAGCTATCTATGTTTCACTAGATTGTGAATGTCATTTTCCAGCAATATATCAATCCCAAGGAAAGTTAGAATGGGAGTATGTAGCATCTATGTGAAGTTAAAAGCTCAACAAAAAAATGCAAGTGATGGTTAGGAGGTCGTGATGGAAAAGGAAGCACTATAAATTCATTGGGAAGAGTAATGAATAGAGAGAAAAAAGACCATGCATCATAGGTATAAGTGTTTTGTTGTACTAAAAAGATATGTTGGACTTTTAATTGATGGTATGGACCATAAAAAGTCATACTTATCTCATTTTTCTCTTCTTTCAAAGGATGTCAATGAAGGAACTCTTATATAAATGCATTTAGCAGGTTGCCTTGTATACTATGGAAGAGTTTACCCTAATGCTCTTTACTTATCCAAATGTTCATAATGATCCTAACCGTATGGTCACAATTTTGAACATTATGATCTCTAGTTGGGAGGGTGCTTTACCATATGTTCTTTATTTGTAGCTGGATAACATAGTAAGAGAGAACAAAAAAGTAAACACTTTTGGGCTATCTCACTATGCTTGTACACAAGGGGTATTTCAAAAAGTAATAGTCAATTTTTTTATGGAGGGTCATACACATGATCATACTAATCAATTCAACACATTTGATAGGCGACTATCTCGACACAATGCTAAAGCTTGCCTAAAATAATGTATATTATCTAGGATGCTTATACACCAAAACCAATTGTCATACACTTAAGAGAAACATATGACTTCAAGATTTTTGCATATGGCTCAAAGCAAGAAAAGGTAAAATCTTTATACAAGTTAAATGGCCTCAACTTTCAATTTTTCAAGATTCTTATATATGTGCTGCTCATGCACATAGGGGTACACTTATAGATAAAGACGTGATAATTCTCACAAGGTTGAGATACAAGTTTTCAAAGGTCCTTAAGCTGGTCTCCCTTTCTGATGTGATGGCTTTGAATATTTTAAATGTGCCTCCATATAGAAAAAAGAAAGGTGATCTAGGTCCTAAGGTTGAAGATGTCACCCATGAAAAGGACACAAGACTACATGAGAAAGATGAAAATGCCACAAAAGAGTAGGTAGATAAATGGAGGGAGTATAAAAGAAATAAGGAAGAAAAAAGGGAAGTAGAGCAACTTTCATCTTTTGAAAAATAGCTATCTACCCTTCTTGAAAGGGCTAACCGTAAGGGATTCAATGTCTATTACTTTTTTACTTGATGATACTAACAAAAGATCTGATACAATATTTTTTTACTCTGACTGTGTTCAAATTCTCAAGAATAAAATGAGAGAAGTAAACGACTCTATTCTTCTTGTTGGGATGAGGTATAGTATACCAAAAAAAAAATTTACTCACTATATTTTTCTAGCAATAGACTTTCATGTTGATGCTTACTCTCTCCATTCCTTTGCTAGGTGTGTAATGCATGAGTTCCCCTTTAATATACAATAAAATTTTGAAGTTCTTGATCCATCTATCTCATACTATATGAGGAGTGAGCTTGATGCAAGTGCATTTGATCATTGGTTCAATCCAATTGACTTTGAAACTTTGGATGTTCTTCTAATTCTATACAATGAAAAGTAAGTAATTTGATATTTTGTTAGATTTTATGAGATCCTATTTTGCTAGATTATTGAAATATGATTGTTTTTAGCTCTCATTGGAACCTAATTGGAATAGACCGTGTGAAGAGGCAATGTTTTCTCATCAATTCTATGAAAGGAAACCATGGAAATACCAAGTTGTAAGTTATATAATCTAGGGTTTCCTTGATATTTTGATCTTTTTTTACAATTACTCTAAATATTATTTCTTTTTTGGTACAGAGTTGTAAAAAGATTGATTGAAGTGCTAGAGAAAAAGCCTCCCATGCCTTCTGATTACTTGCAACAATGCAATATAGACAAGTTGCAATAAGGTCTTGATTAATATGGTCGGAACATAATAAGAAAATGTATTCTATAAACTACCATAAAAATGTTTCATAGTACTTTATATTGTTGATTGTAGTGTCCTTATCAGGATGATGGTCACTCTTATGACTGGAGAGTAATTGCAAATGCCAGAAGATTAGTTAAGTTTATTTATCTCAATGATGATAAACTTATAACAGTAACGTGAAAGATACTAAACTTTAAGATAGAGGTTTATTGCAAAATAGTCCATTGATGATAATAATATAGTCCATTGCAAAAAATAACACTGCACTAAAAATATTTTCTTACAAATGTATGCTATTTTATAAGGGATTGCTATACAAGTGAGCATATTTGGTATATAAGAGCAAAGGTCATGAAGTACATAATGGTCAATTGTATGCAATCGACAGAATGAACAATAGTGGGGGCTTGGACATTGAAGGAGAGGAGGTGCATGTAACTACAACAAATGAAGCTCTGCCTTTAATACCCAAGGCAACCAAAGCATCAAAAAAAGGAAAATGGAATCCTAGAAAGGATGTCCGGCCTTCTTCTAAGAAAAGTCCTCAAAAAAAGAAGTAGCTTTGCCTCATTGCTTGCAAGCCCATGTGTATATAAGTCATGGAGATGGTTGACAAATATTTGACATAAATTTTGTAAGTGTATTTTATATTGATAGTAAAAATATCTTTTTTTCAATATCCTTGCATTGTATATTCTTTTCTCTCCTTGTTGGTATTTGTAAAAAGAAACATGTTATAAATGTTTATTAATCAAGAAGTGAAATTAGATATACACCTAAGTGAATATAATATAATATAAAAACTTACTTGTTTGTTATTAAGCTGGAACACAAATAAGTATGGTAGTTCAATATCTTCATTGTGTAAATCCATCCTCACTTGATGTAGCATACATGATGACCTAACCTTTAGGATTGTAATAATGTCCTCATTGTACCAAACATCAAAATCCATTATAGAATCTTTGCTAAAATTATCAAAAAATTTATCTAAACTAACCAAACTACCACTAATATAATATCATCTACTATAATAAAAGCTAAGGATGAAATTTTGAGTAGCAATCATATATTTACAAGCTATACAGTCTTGATCTATCTTACATATAATTTTTCATTTTGTCTTAGTGTCCCATCCCTCATCAACAAATTGTATAGCATGATCATATGTTAGTCTCTTCACTGAAAGTATGGCCTTTCATCTTCTTATCTAAGCATTATAAAAGAATGTCAGAGAGAGAACCAGGGAGAGAGAAAGAGGAGAGAGAAGACTGCAGAGGAGAGAGAAAGACTGCAGGAAGAGAGAGAATAAGAGTGACGAGGAGAGAGAAAGACTAGATTTAGAGAGAGAAAGACAAGAAAGAAGGGGAAGCCATAGAAGCTGTGAGCAAGAAGGGAGAGAAAGTCTGTAATTATATTAATGTGTCAAAAAGATGTGAAAATTTACATCTTCTCTCCTTTTATACCAATGTCAGTGTGACATGGCATAATATCAACATTATTAACACTTACTTACTATTCCCAGCTTCTTACAATCCATCCCTTCCCAAAAGTTTTTGTCCTCAAAAACAAACCTAGAAACAACTAGAGAGGAGATGGATAGAACAGAGTACTACTCTGTTTTACAGCTTTACAAATGGGAAATGAATGAAGAATGACCATTACAAGAGCTGAATTTGAAGAACGGAAGTAAGGCCCAACTATATACATGATTTGAAGTACTTCAGAAGCAAATGGAGCCATAAAGTCTTCAACAAATAGTCCCAGAAGAAAGTAGACAGCTTACTGAATAAACAGTCCCTGCTGGACCAAGTCTGCCATAACTTTTGATAGAAGTGTCCAAATGAGATGTACCACATATCAAAACGAAGCTCTTGAAGAGTACTTTAAGCCCATGTAGATAGCTTAATTTTGAAAATTAGGTACGATAAAAACTGTTCTAAAACAGCGTGCTGTCCTGAACCAGTCTGCATCAATTCTAGCTCCATAGGCAATAGGCTTCAGCCTCCAATGTCTCCCTCAAGTATGGATACTCATCCAATATAGAATCAGGTCTCCAAGAAGCCTCTTCAAAGGGTAAACCTCTCCATTTAATCAAATATTCCACAATAGAACGTGATCGAAGCTTCTTTTCGCGCTGACCTATAACAACCTCTGGGATGTACTGAACAAGACCATCTTCATCAATAGGTGGCAGCTCATCAACTATATCTACTGGATCACCATAATAGGGCTTGAGCTGACTAACATGGAAGATGTTATGAATCTTTGTAGAAGAGGGAAGCTCTAGTTTGTATGCCAAATCTCCAATCCGCTTAAGGATCCTGTAAGGGCCATAAAACCTGTGGGCAAGCTTATTACTGGATCCATCTTTCAACGTAGAGTACTTAGATTTGGGCACCTTCAACAAAACCATCTCTCCTTCTTGAAACTCTAAAGGCCTCCTCTTCTCATCAGCATGCATCTTCATTTGATCTTGAGCCTTCCTTAGATTCACCTTACATTGCTGAAGAAGGGTCTGCATTCTTTCCAACTCTTCCTTCCCATAAGGATTGATCTTTTCATTAAAGATGACTGTGGCTAAGGGCACCTTGTAACCATACAAAGCCTCAAAGGGTGAAACTCCTATGCTCGCATGAGTGGAATTTTTGTAAGCAAACTCAGCCACGTGTAACCAAGAATCCCATGAAGTTTGGACATCATAGCAAAAATGGCGAAGGTAAGTCTCCAACCATTTATTAACTCTCTCTGTCTGTTCCATCAGTTTGGGGATGATAAGCCGTAGATGGAGCCAACTTAGTGCCCATAGATGTAAATACTGCTTGCCAGAAGTTACTCATAAACTTTGAGTCCCTATCATGGACAATCACCTGCGGTAATCCATGTAGTCTAAAAATATGCTCCATAAACTGATTGGCCACTTGAGAAGCAGTAAACTGAATTTTTGTTGGGATAAAATGAGCTTCTTTGGTGAATCTGTCAACCACCACATAAATACTATTCCACCCCTTCTTGGTAGTAGGTAAGCCAGTGATAAAGTCCATAGTAATATGAGTCCATTTACCCGTAGGAATAGGCAATGATTGTAACAAACCTCCTAGCTTATGGGTGCTATCCTTATTTTGCTGACAAGGCATACACTTCATAACGAAGTCCTTGACATCTTTCCACAGTCCTTTCCAATAAAAGCTCTTACTGATCCTGTCATAAGTCTTGAAAACTCCCAAGTGTCCAGCTAAAGGCGAAGAATGTAACTCCTCCATAATTTTCCGCTTGAAAGAAGAAGTAGAGGGAATAACAATCTTGCCCTTCCACCAAATAAGACCATTTTTAAGCTGGTAGTGCAAGTTTTCTTCCATAAGACCTTGCTGTAATTTCTGAAAGATTTGGCTGAATTCCTCATCTAAAAGATAGGCCTCCTGTAGTTCTTCAATCCAATCACTATGTAGTTCTGTCATGGCTGACACTTTGCAGGCCCACATACGAGAAAGAGAATCAACCACTATGTTATCTTTGCCCCTTGTATGAGTGATGTCAAAGTCATAATTCTGTAATGTAGCTACCCATCGTCGTTGCTTTGGAGTGAGATTTGACTGAGTAAGGAAATACCTGAGTACCCGATGATCACTATGTACTCTGAATCGGCTGCCATATAAGTAATGGTGCCATTTCTTGATTGCATGTAGGATAGCCAACATTTCCTGGTCATAAACATTCATGGCCACCTCCTTATGTGTAAGCTTACAGCTCTCAAATGCAATTACTCCATGCTCTTGAAGCAAAACAGCCCCAATGCCACGGCCACTAGCATCACACTGTATAGTAAACTCTTTGGAGAAATCCAGGCATACTAGGATAGGAGCAGAAGTAAGTAGCTCCTTTAACTGGTTGAAGCTGCTATCTACAAGAGCATCCCAAAAGAAAGCCTCTTTCTTCAACCTGTCAATCAAAGGAGCTACAATTGCCGCATAATGCTTTATAAATCGGCGATAGAATGAAGATAGACCAAGAAATCCTCTAAGAGAGGTAGTAGTAGTAGGCGTTGGCCAATTTCTTATGCATTGCACCTTCTTGGGATCAGCCTGAATTCCTTTTTCACTGACTATATGTCCCAAGTATTCCACTTCAGTCTGCATGAAAGAGCACTTCTTCTCCTTAGCAAAAAGCCTATGATGTCTCAACACATCAAAAACCTTCCTCATATGTGACAAATGATCCTGTAAAGTCTTGCTATAGATCAAAATGTCGTCAAAGAACACCAAGACAAACTCACATTTCATTCATAAAGATAATGCCCCATGAGTATGCAATGGGGGGGGCACCCTAGGGACTTGTTGGTTGCAGAGCTATGATTGGAGCCATATGTCTACAACTAGCAGATTCTTTTTCTTTTGGTTTTCACAAACCATATTTGTTATCACTTTTATTAAGGTGTGAAATATATAGGCTTTTGCATATTTAAAAATGTAGAAAATCATGTTATAAGTTGCAAAATAAATGTGATTTAGACATGGGTCGCCTAACATACTTGTTTTTATGACCATAGATGTGCCCATAAGTTTTCTTTCTTAGTTAAGAAAATGCATCAATGAGGCCATCTATGGGCCTAATCCCTTGTAGTGGTTACTTTGTAGGATTGTATTTTTGGAGATCCAATCACGTGTAAAAGACATTATGGCAAATCAACCTAGGATGACTTTTAAGCATCGCTAAAGGATGAAAACTTCACGGCGGACATGGGGTAGTTGACAAAAAGAGCTTTCTTTGAATGTGTCAAATACAATAGGTGATTAGCAATAATAGAATTGTTACAAGAATTTCAGCATAGATGTGTGCAACTAGATAGAATAGAGCAACAATCTCTCAAGGTAGAAAAAATTGAATTGTTTCTTTAGGCTCTAGATTCTTCACCATAGTCAAGTCTTAGGAAGCTTTTAGAAGATGAAACTACAGAACAAGAGCTGAAAACTAATTGAAAATATATAGAGGATGCAATTTCTATGCTTGCTAACAAATAGAGCTGAAGAGATAAGATGATTATTGCAGGAAGCACACAAGTTCTAAATAAGGAAGACCAAGTGAATAAATATCCAATTATCACTTCATTTCCAAATAAGGATGACATGATAAATGTATTAGTCGAATGAATATGAGATTTGTATAGCTACATGTTATACAATTAGTAGAAAATTAACTATTTTCAAGACAGAGGCCTCAAAATTGAGAAGGATTTGTTTATAAATATATTTGATGTGATAACACATGGCATTTCCAAAAAGATCATGATACCTACAAATATGCATTGAGCAAGGCTCTTATGTTCTTTAAAGATTGTAAGATTCATTTTCCAATAAGGTTGCCACTCGATACTACATTAGGGGAGTTTTGAGGTCTTGAAAATGCCCTATAAGTGATCCTAGAGAGAGATAACATTTTAGGAAATATAATTATTTTTTATATTTTTAAAAAATTATATTTTGGTAAGTAAATATATCAAAAATTGTTAATAAGTCATTGTCGTGATATTCTCGTGGTCACATTAAATCTAAAAATCTAGGCCGCCATAAAGGTGACAAAGATTGTCATAATGAAGATCTTACTCATACTGATTAAAGTGAAAACTAATATTGAATTTGAATTTTGTTCGACATTTGATTACTTCCCTCTATTCTCACTCTCTTCTTTCTTTCCCAACCTTACTAGTTTCTTCTTTGTTTTCCTTCATGTTTCTAATTCGCATAGTTTTTCAATCCAATCTTCTAATCATATCCTTAGCTATCGATTAGTCATCCAATGATCTTTGTAGCTCTAGTAAAAGACCTCTCTATCATCTTCATATTGAGTTGGATAATGAGTATGAACCAATAGAGAAAAAAACCCATTACTATTACAGAGTCTACGAAACATATACTCAAGTTTGAAGGAAAGAATAATCTTGATCTTTGGTTAGATGACAGGCTATATCCCAAAGATCCTAGCAAAAATAGCACTCTACCTTTCTATAATAGCTCTTCATTGTTGAGCTTCATTGGTGATAGTTATAATGGGTTTCTAGGTTATACACTTAACTTGGTTGCAGAAAAGGATGTCCTCAGATTGGAGAACCATATTTTATCAAAACATAACAATGACTTGTTGGCAGAAGCTAGAGGGCTATTAACAGAGGATTCATTTGTTGGAGAAACACATCAAATCTTATCAACAAAAGCAAACTATTTTAGGCCTTTAAAATCGACAAAAGGCTCTTAAAAATATTGATAGTCTCAGACGAGGAGAAGGTGGTTGTAGTAATAGAATCCAAGCAGTAATGTACATTTTTTTTCACTTCAAAAATATTAAATATGAATTTATTTATAATTAATTGTATTGATTTGTGATGTTGATTTTGTTTAGGTCTCTTCTTTAACCGAATGCAAGTGAAAGAGATTCTTTAGAAGCATCTCAGTTTTATTATCATCTTCTTCCTTTAGTAGTTTCAAAAGATATTTTGGAGAAGAAGAAATTTAAAAAAGGCAAAGAAACAATGCTTGGAGTCATTTATAAAGAATCATTCTTTGGATACTGGGTTAGTGCAGAAGACACTAGATAATATTGGTATCAATCAAGATACTTAAAGACAACTTTTCTAGCTTTTACAATCAAATATGAAGCAAGGACAAGTACGCAATTGCATACTTCCAAGGCAACCTGTGGTTAGAACTATCAAACAAAGAGTGAATAACAAAATGATGGAGATTCTAGGTGAGCCTTTCCATATCAAGGCTAGCTTCAAGGGCAAGATAAAGGAATTTGTATTTAATAAATTTACATTTTCCTTGACTTGCCCACCCTACAATGTTTAATGATTAGATTCTATGACTTGTCACTAGAAGAGGCACAAGGAATGGCTAGATTTGTGGTTAACCTTGATGAAAGTGAGATTTTGAAATGCACAAAACTAGAGAGGGTCTCTATTACCTTGATAAATAAAGCACTTTCATCATATCATTGTAATCACTCAATGTCATTTAATGTTCAATCGGAATACAACATCTGGAGGCTAGGAGCATTTGGAGTAGATAAAGAGGATTTTGATATATTATATTGGGTTTTTCATAAAACACTAATACTTGATGCTATTAAGAGACAACAAGCAAGAGAATAGCTATTTGTTGAAGGATTTAGGAACTATAAGATTGAATGGCACATATCTGGTGACTTAAAGACACTAAATGTATGTTCAATGTATCAAAGGGAGCCAACTCTAGATCTCCTTGCCTATATTGCATGTCTCTAGCCATGGAGTTAAACTCAAGCAATTGGAATAGAGCTCCCTCTATGCACAACAAGGATCCATAGTTTAAGCCAATCCTAGATATTCCTTTAGTGAATACCCATATCTATACACTTCATGCGCTTTGTGGGATAATTGAAAAGCTTGTTCATCTTTATATAGGATTTGCATGGAAGTTGAAGCCATTATCAGTTAGAACATATGCTATAATAAAGATTGAAAAAGTCTTATCTGCAATTGGTATGCATGGTTGTAATGTTGTTATTGAAGCAAATCGTCAAAAGTCTAAGAATGGCAATTATATCCCCAAAAGGTCATCTATTGGTGGAGTGAAGGCTAGAAGGCTCCTAGGATTTTTCATGGGAGACTTGGTAAGATAAACTCTAGGAATGGTGGCTCAACTATTAGATACAATTAGTGGAAGTCCCTATATAATGCAATTAAGGATTATGCTAATAATGGATAGGCTCGAAGTATAAAAGCTAATGTTTGGGAAACACTATACAAAGTATTCTTTTATTGTGATAAAACCAAGTGGAATGATGATGATCTCAAAGACTTCAAAAACCAATTGAACCTTTTTAAAAAGACAATGACAAAAGTCTGGGGTAATCAACACTTCACTCACTATATGGTGAGAAGTTTACATATGTATGTCTCTTTATTGTGTGACTCATATAATTTTTTTAATTGACTTTCCTTATTTGTTAACTATTTAGCATATTTTATACAACCACGCTCCATATTTTATCAAGAAATATGGATCTCTATCTATCTGGTCAACCCAAGGTATGGAAAGTCACATTATCAAGCAAGAGCAAAAATACTTTAGACACACAAGACGTGGAGGTGGAAGATACAAAGCAAATAGTTTGTTAGAGGTCTTTCAATAGTTCTACAGACAAATTTGGCACAAATTCAAGCTCAAAGACACAATCGTATCATATAATACATCATCTTTGGCAAGGACTATATCCACTTTTACCCAAAGAAGAAAAGAGAGATATTTAAAATCTTGTGCAAAGCAAAGATTTTCAGAATGGTTACAAACTATACAAAGAGATGGAAAAAGATGGGTTTCAAGAAACCCTTAACAACTTTCAAAGACTGACTCTGTTTTGCAGAAGATTCTTTAGTTTCAATTTGACTCTATTGTTGCAGAATAATCTTTTATTTCATCCCACTTAATGAGACCTCTACATTTCACAAACTCTTGTTTCCTATAGCCTAGAAGGAGCTTCAAACTCTTAGCATCTCCTACATGGGAGAGCAAATAAGAGCCAAGAACTCCAAAGTATCTTGCCCTAGATCCCCTGTATCCAGGCATGAAGCCAAAAATTCTTACAGCTTCTTCCTTCTCCACCAAAATTATTTTGTCTGAACCTCTATTGGAAACTTGGGACCCAATCACCTTAGAGATAGCATTCAAGCCATCATTGGCAAGCTTGGAGAGCTTGACAAACTGCTATGCTAAATTGCAACTGTTTAATTATTTAAGATTCTAATATAATGACCAAGGCCTTGACTTTTTCCAAGCTTCAATGGCCTTGAGCCCTTGGCTCTTTCAAGAAAGTTGTTTGCAGCTTCAATTTCTATCTGCACAATAAACCACAATAGAGTAAGATGTCAATAGATAAATATCCAATAATATTTGTCTATAATGCATAATATACTTAATATAAACCACAATGGATATCTTAGAATTATCTTTCATACCTTAGGGTTTTCATCTTCTTCAAGAAGATTGTCATCATAAAGATTTATTGAACTTTCTGGTTTCTCCTCTAATGGAGACTTCAATTTCTCTTCATACCCCGTGTTATCAATACCAAGTCTCTACTAAATTTGTAAGAACTCTTCATCTGTAGTATCCCCCCTTTTCATATTCCATGACTTGATTAATACATGAATGCAAGGCTACATAGCTATCTTAAAAATTCTCTCCCTCAACATCAAGACTTGCTAGCAATTCCTATTCATAACCTATAGAGTTCTTATCATTTTGACCCCATGCTACAAGGATTGCCAAGTAGTAATCTTCTCTAAGATAAACAAGATGTTGAATAATATAATTTAGCAATACATGTCTTTTTTTGTTGATGAGATAACTGTGAAATGTTGGGACACATTTAAGAGGTCATGTTTCAATCTCTGCACTCAACTCTATCTCCTTTTCTTCCACTTTTGTAATGTTCTCACTTTTAAACAAAGCAACATTAAATCCTACACTAATTGGTTCTCAATACCCTCCTGAAACATTTCCCCCTTCTCTTCAACCTCTTTATCTTTGCTTGCAATATCCTTTATTGAAGAACAACTATCCATATATTGAAGATATATAAGAAATCCAACATCCTTCTGTACACAAGAAAACATTGATGTTGATTCCGATGAAAAGGGCAATCTCCTTCCCACTTCTTGAATTGCTCATCAATAATGCTAAACCTTATTTGCAAAGTTATTCTAGCAACATTGGTAACTTCCATTACATCACTATAATGGACAAATCCCTCAATCTCTAGGCCTTCCAACACATGCTTATTATAAAACTCCCTAAAATCCTTCGGTTTGTCTTCAAGATCTTTCAAGAGCTCTAGCAAATCAAAGGGAACATTGAGCATATCTCTGATGTAAACAAATCTAGATGAATTTTCAGTTGCATGGCAAAAATCAAAGAGCTTTTCATCACAAATATCCTCCTTTTTCCTTTTAGTCATCATGTTTAGTCACAAAACCAAATCTTGAAAACAACAAAGTAAATTTAGAGACACAATATAACAATCCACATTTGCTCATATTGTAATACTTCCATGCAATTAAAAGTCAGTTGGTTACTTCGAAAAAAAATTCAACTAGTTTTGGAAATTTAATACAAAAAAAAAATGATTGATGAAATCGCACATGTCGCAATCATAGTTTACAAGTAGAAAACAGCACTTCGAATAGGAAGAAGAAGAAAAAGTGATCTGAAAGATTTCTAATCAAGTGTCCTGGAGTTTTACCCCCCTTTCAGAGCCAAGGAAACTATTAGATTTGTGATTTGAGCATCAGATTGCATCTTAGAAGTTTCAGATCACTGATTTTTCCAAGATCCCATCCACAAAGAGCTCTTCTTCTCTCAGCCGCCACAACCCATCTTCTCTTGTTTAGCTATAAATATGAGGCATGGGGAGCAATTAAAGAAGCACAAGGAGACCCCGAGAGGCTGTAAGAGAGATGTAGGGAGAGGGTAGAAGGATACCCCTCCAAGAGGTTGCGATAAGGAGCTTGAGAGAGAGAGAGAGAAGAGTTACCCCGAGAGACTGCGAGAGAGAGAGTTAACTCAATTCCCCCCTATTTCAGTCTTCGACTAAGCCATCTTTTCTTTCTCTCTCCCATCTCAAATTCATTCATCCTTCTTTATCTCTCGAATCCACTTGCGAAGGATGGCTCCAAAGCGACGAGGTGGAAGGACCATGGGAACCTTCGCAACCGATCAAGAAATGGGTATTGCCAGAGATATAGGAGTACCCGAGGTTGCCGGAGTTGCCACTACGAATGGAACATCGGGAGGAGTGGCAAACGCAAGCCTGAGAAAAAATGAAATTTTCAATATCGTCATGTCAAACCTGGTTATTCATTGCTAGGTTATTATTTTGCCACATAAAAATTACATAAAATATTAGCTCTATATTTTACACTTGCACAAATGGATAGATCATCTAGAAATCATACTAGTACACACATAAACAATTAATCGCTATGATTTGTAGTTAGATTAATTGAGATTCTAAATCAAGAATCATGATGCAAATAGTTGCAAGAGGTTATTGCACATATGACTTTATGCACACTCAATATTAGTAAAATAACTCGATATGATTATTGTCAAATGCAATAAGGTTAAGTGTCACTTAAAAGGTGAAACTCTATTTAAAGGATCTGTAAGTCATCTCGTTAAGTTATTAACACAATATATTTACTTAAGGATGTCAGGAAGATGACAAGAAAAAGAGAGAGTGTGCAGAAGAGAGAGAAAGACTACAAAAAGAGAGAAAGAGAGTGATGAGGAGAGAGAAATACTAGAAAAGGAGAGAGAAAGACAGGAAGAGAGAGAATGAAGCCATGAAAGCTTGGAGAGAGAGGTGAAGATAAAAGGAGACTTGTATTATTATTTGATGGTCAAAAATCAAGTCTCTAACACCTTATATACTAGCCAGTGTAGCTAATATTTCCCCATTATTAAATCTCCCTCTCTTACATTCCATCCCCACTCGAAGGTTTTTTACCCTCAAAAACAATGGCACTTATGATAATTGGGCAAGAGCAAATCAGAGTACTATTGTGCTCCATTATTACAGGGGTATACTAATGAATGAAGAGGTATTATTTTGTATGATGGGTCATTGGGGTATGTACGATATATGGGCCTTCTTAGGAAATTATAAAAATGAATTTTTGACCCAAATATCTTGAGTAAATGCGAGTTGCAGGCAATGGACAGCAAGTTGTTTACTACACGACCTTGTTGTAGTAAATCTATCATAACTTTCTATAGGATACTCCAATCGAGGTGTGCCATATGTCAAAACAGAGCCCTCATGGAGTAATTTTAGGTCATGTATGATATCCATTGTTGTCCATAGTATAAAATTAAATTTTCTTTGAAACAGAGAGGTGCCTGCTAGATTTCATCCAAATCTGCTTCTAGTAGGTATGGGAACTCTTCCAAAGTTGAAGCTAGCCTCCAAGAAGCTTCCCTAAGTGGTAAACCTCACCACTTAATCAAGTATTCCATGATGGAGCAAGAGCGAAGCTTCTTTTCCCTTTGTCCTATGACTTGTTCATGTATGTATTGAATGATGCCTTCTTCATCTATCAATGGTAGGTCCTCAACATAATCCACTGATGATCCAATGAAGGGCTTCAATTGACTCACATGGAAGACATTATGAATATTTGTGGATGGGGGAGATGCCAACCGATATGCCAAGTCTCCCACTCTTTTCACAATTTGGTATGGCCCATAGAACCTGTGAGCTAACTTGTTGATGGACCCATCCTTAAGGGTGGCATATCCGGACTTGGGCACCTTCAAAAGCACCAAATCCCCTTCTTGGAACTCAACATCCCTTCTTTTGTCAGCATAAAGCTTCATTTGATCCTGAGCTTTCTTCAAGTTGACTTTACATTGCTGAAGTAAGGCCTACATTCTATCCAACTCCTCCTTGCTTTGTGGGTTTATTTTATCATTGAAGATAACCGTGGGAAGGGGCACCTTATAGCCGTACAATGCCTCAAAAGGTAAAACTCCAATGCTAGATGTTGAGATGGCAAGCTCAACACGTGCAGACATTGATGATGGACCGCCTGGCTAGATGAGTCCGCACATCTACACTTACCACGTTGGTGGTCATTATGATACTCACATGGCCACTGACTTATCACTTATTATATTTAGTTTGTTACACCTACCTACAACTGGCAAATATATAACGCCAATCGATTAGTGTAGTCGCTTATGCATTGTTTGACTTAGAAGGCCACTTTCCTTTATGTTGTATCTTATCTATACTTTGTGTACATTGTATAGTGTGTGGAAGAAGAAGAAAAAACCTACAAGAAAACGTTTTGGCCTCCATCTCTTTTCTTGTGTTCTTGAGTGAGCTTCCTCTTGTGTATACACTGTGTGTTTGGCGCAGCAGCTCAAGCAAAGCCCCCCACCATGCGATTCTTGACACTAGAGTGTGTATAGTTATTATAGGCAAACTCAGCCAAATGCAACCATGAGTTCCAAGCATACTGCACATCATGACAAAAATGCCTCAAGTAAGTTTCTAGCCACTTGTTAACCCTCTCTCTCTGGCCATCGGTCTGTAAGCAATGGAAGGGGCTAACTGAGTGCCCATAGAGCTGAAAATTGCTTGCCAAAAGTTACTCATGAACTTAGCATCCCAGATATGCACAATGACATGTGGTAAGCCATGTAATTCTGAGCCTCGAATAACTGGGTTTTCAATGAAGAAATCTCATCACTTTGAGTGGCAACCAGTTGGGTTTGCTGTTCCATTTGCTTGAATAGATCTGCTAGGGTATCCTTAGTATATGCTAATTCAGATGTTGCCTTATGCAACTGGTCTTTGGACTGCATGAGCTCCTCATAGAAAGATGCGTACAGCTGTTGAACACAGGCTGTCACTGACAACTCAATGGAACTTTGAATATCCTTGCAGAGGAAAGGAATGGCATCTCCTGAAACGAGACTGTTCAGGGAAGGAACTGAGATATCCAAGGATCCTTCTCTATGTGCCCTGAATAGGTTATTGCAAGTGAGAAACCCAGGGAGGTCACTGCCAGAAGTAGCAGGGATAGGCACTGAGGGAAGTACAGCAGGGGCTTTGTCCGCTACCCTCTTCAAGCGTTTGCGCTGTATGACCAGGGGAGGCGGAGAATCATCATCCTCAATGTCAATAGGTGCTGACTCTTCGGAAGGTGGAGGAGGAGGTACTGGATCTGATGGAGGAGGTAGAGGCACAGTCTTCTGTAAACCTGAATAGGTCAAGAAGGCAGACAAATATGATCCATAGGTAACATTGGTAACATTACCCCTTGTGACTTTAACAAAATGCTGATCCATCTTAGTAAGGAGGTATGTGCTCCAATCAATGGCAACTCCTTTCAGCACCATCCTGGAAGCTGTGAAAAGCTCTTTGGACAAATAATGGGATGGCGTTTTGGCAGGCATGAACCTGTCCTGAAGGAACTGGCACATCGTCTTCCAGACGGGATCAGTAATCATAGAAAACGAAACTCCTGAAGAGTTGATCACTTTCTTAACATCAAGGACTTCCCTTGTCTGCTTCTGCAACAGCTTGAGAATCTCTTCATTAGAGAAGAGCTGACGAGTGGTCACAAAAGGTTCTCCTTTGAAGGGTAAAGACAGAGCCTTCCCTAAGCCGCGAGACGTCAATGTCATAGACATGCCTTGGACTACTCCTGTCTTCTTGCTGTAAGAGGCCAGGAACTCATCACATACGGACGGATCCTCAGGAAGTAATGGAAAAGGAGTGGCCACAAAAGCAGCAAGGCCTGCCTTCGTGAGGGGCTCAAAAGTAAGTAGGGACGAGTAATCCCTACTAACTAGTGGGACGTACTGGATAGGGGGAGGAGCATGAGAAGGCGCCATTCAGATGGTTACACACACACCACAAACACAGACAATCAAGGTGAATGCCTGCAAAGCAACAGACAAAAACCAAGGATAAAAGGATTACCAAATAAAACGTGACCCGACCTACTAACCCCAGGCAAACCACATCCTAGAAAAAATTTGACATGACCTTGAGACAAATGCGACCGAAAGCTTCATGCGATGCATCAAACAAACACCCTGAACCCCGTATCAGGCAACAAAAGAAAAAAAACTACATACCGTACCCGTAACCGTAACTAAGACATGAAACCAAAACCATACCATATCCGACACATATCAATACGACATCTATGATAAACCAAGACTGGACCAGGGAAAATAACATTAATGACTACGTATACCCATCCCACGAAACGTTTCATTAAAAAGGGATTAAGTGCAGTGAGGGGGAATTTAATTTAATGAAGGGTTCATTTGAATCAATTATTAAAAATGGGTGAATTTTTATTAGGTGATAAACCTTAATAAGAAAACGGCGGTTCCTTATTACAAATTATTTTACCAATTATTAGGGTAAACCGGTGCAGTTATTCGATTCCCGGACTTCGATTCCCGACTGGGTCTCTAAATGCAATTCATTGATTATAATTAAAGTGATGTGGAGCGCTTTTTTGCCAGCGTGTGCTCATGTGACGGCTGGTTGATTTTATTAAAATTTTAGAGTGCCTCTGTAGCGCACGTAGCGCGTGCTAAGTGAACGGCTGGTTTATTTTAATTTTAAAAAAAATGTGTGTTTAGCGCGAATGCGCGTGGAAACGGTGGGTGGATTAAAGGGTTTATTTTAACAATTAATTGTGATTAAGGGGGGAAAATAAATAAATAAAGCACATAAAATAAATACCTGGAAGGGTGTGTATGAAATGCAGGAATGCGCACTTCTCAATCCAAAAATATCTGGATTTGTTTCGATATTTTTCAGGTTGTGTTTTGAAGGGAAAAGGATTTTGTTTTAGTTTTAATGAATTTAGGTGTTTAATGAAATATTTTGACAGCTTAGAAAATATGCCAAAAATAAGTAAAAATGTCAATAGAATTTTTAGGAATTTTTCGGCAATTAATTTGGAATTTTTAAGCATTTTTAATGATTTTTTTTCATTTTTGGTATTGTGAAAAGAATTTTGGAATTTTAAAATGGTCTGAATTTTTTTTTCTGAAATTGCAGTTTAGAAAAAATAGGGCAATTTTGCTGCCAAAAAGATTGGAAATTTTTCAAGATTTGTATGTATTTTTTTTATGAATTTGAAGTGTTTTTTAATGTTTTTGTGCTAATTTTCAATGTTTTTAAAGGTTGTTGGGTATTTGTAATTAACAATCCGGGAAAAATACCCAGAAATAGGCTGCGTGGCAGCTGCGTGGTCAGCAACCAATGATCAAAAGCCGACAGCCACGTACAATCAATCACGAACAGTTTCCAGCTCCCACACGTGCGTACACACTTGCGCGTGTGTCGACGTCTCGAGGGAGAACGGGGGGGTATGTGGATGTCCGTGGGGGGGACGGGGGTGGTAGTGTGATGGTGGGACTGGGGGCTTGCAGGGAGTTTTCTGCGGTTATCTACGTGGGAACAGTGGTTAGAGGGGGGTAGTTTGGTGGGTTGGTTTGTTTGCTGGGGGGAAATGTGGGGCTTAGAGAAAGAGATGGTTTGGTGTGCGTGGGTGAAGGTAGGGGGGAAAGGGGGCTTAGGGAAAGAGATGGTTTGGGCTTGTGTGGGGGTGTGGGTATGTGTGTGGTGGGAAGGGGAGTTAGTGGGGGGGTTTAGTGGGTTGCAGTGGGGGGAATGGGGGTTAGTGGAGGGTTAATGGGGGGTAATGGGGGGTGGGTGGGAAGGGGGTTAAGGAGGGGTGGGTGTGTTTGTGGGGGGACACGTGGGTCATGGGGGGGAATGAGGGTGTGATGTGGTATGGGGGTGAGGTGGTGTGGTGGGAAAAGGGGGACAGGGAGGCGTGCAGGGACACGTGGAGGGCAACGGTGGATGGCGTGGTACAGGGCGATAGGGGGACTGGCACAGCGGACAGTGGGGCGAAGACCACGGACGGCGGCGCGTCAGGCGAAGTCCAGGCCGGAGCAGCGCGGGCGGCGTCCACGTGGTCAGGGGGCTGGACGTCGGCGGCCACACGACGACGTCGTGGGAGGGAGGCGCGGGCGTCGAGGTGGCAGGCAACAGAGGCGCAGGTCGTGGCAAAGGGACGGGGGCAATGGCGTGGAAGACGGCGGTGTCATCGAGGAGGCACGCAGGCGGCAGGGGCGGGGACCAGGGCGTCGGCGCGACTGCAGGAGGTGGTATAGCAGCGGCATCGAAGGCGGGGAACAAGCGGCGGCCACAGCGGGGTCAGCGGCCAGGGCGGCGGGCGTCACAGGCCACGTCAGCGACGAAGGAGGCAGCGGGTCGTTCGTCTTCAGCACGGCTCGGCAATGGCGCTGGAGAAAGAGACAAGAAGAGGGGGAATGGCAGATGGGGAGCAAGGAGAGGAGGAGAAGATGAGTAGGAGGGAGGGAGGAAGAAGAGGAGTAGGAGGGGAAGGAGGGCGGCGTGAGGGAGGAGAGAAGGAAGGAGAGAAGGAGGTAGAGAGAAGGAGAGGGAGGGTGGGACGCAGGAAGAGGGAGAGGAGAGAGAGGGAGGGAGACAGTTGGAGGGGAAGGGGGGGTCGGGGAGAGAGAAGGTTGGGGAGGGGTGAAAGGGTGTGGTGGGGTGGGTAGGGGGGTGGAAAGGGATAGGGTTGATGGGCATGGGCATGGGCGGGGTAGGGGTTATGGGAATGGGCGGGGTAGGGGTTGGGGGTGCCCAAGGGGAAAGGGGAAAGGGGAATGGGCAGGGGCCCATGCAAGGGCGTACCCCCTCGTCCCGCGCGCGTGCGCGGGGCGAGGGTAAAAAAAAAATTTACCGTGACGGGATTGAAATGACGTGGGGATGACGGTACGGGGTACGCGGACACGACCGGGGCGCGTGGAGACGCGTAAAATCGAAAACGGGCGCGTTCACGCGCAAAACGAGCGCGAGAAAAAACACAAAAATACAGAAAAATTAATAACTCCCAATCCGGATGTCAAAACGAAATACCGTAAAAACGAAAAGTGGGCAGGACGACAGGGGGGAAACAGGAAAAATACGGAACGGGGGTTCCGAGAGGGGTAAAGGACGTTCACATGCAAAAAACACAAAAAATGAATCAAAAACGCAATTTAAAAATTAATATCGAAAGATCCGTGCATCGGAATGAGGTGCAGCAAAAAGGAAAACGGTGCAAAAAGATGTGCCCGACAATCCGATCATGTCAAAACATAATTCCGACGAAGGTAAGACGCGTTCACACGGGAAAAACCCAAAAAACAAACCCGAAAATGGGATCAGAAATTAATATCGGACGAACCGTTTACCGGAATGACATGCACTAAGAGGGAAAAATGTCCGCAAGAAGGAGTGGCACAGAGTGATCACGTTAAAACGTCGTTCCGGCGGAAATAGGAGGGATTCACATGTGAAAAACTCCAAAAAGACTCCCAAAAACTCAGTTAAAAATTAATAAGTAAAAATCCAGAAGTCGAAAAAGGGTAGAGGAAAAAGGAAAAAGGTAGGGGAAGGCACAGGGAACACGGCTGTCAAATCAAATTGGAATTCCGATGCAAACAGGGCAGGTTCACATGGAAAAATGTCAAAAATACGCACGAAAAAGTTGCGAAAAGCCGGAAAATTAATAACGGACAAACCATGTATCGGAATGAGACAGAATAAAAAGGAAAAATGTCAGGGGAAAAACATTGGTCAGGGCTATGACGTCAGATCATGGTTTCGAAGCAAGAAAAGCGCGTTCACATGGAAAACCGTCTAAATTGCGTAAAATGCTTCAAAAATTAATATCTCACAAACCGTGCACCGGAACAGGGGCAGGTAAAAAGGAAAAATGGACCGTTCAATGGGAGGAACAGGGCTATAAGATTGGATGTGGATTTAAGTGAACGTAGGGTGCATGCACATAGAAGGACCGCAAAATCAAGGAAGGAAGGAAAACTGCAAGGAAACAGCCCCAAGGGTGGGTGGAACATGACCGGGCGGGTGGGAAGGGACCCCAGGAGGGTAAAAACAAGTCATGGTATACATGCATGAGCAAAATAAGGCATATGCAGATGAGTATACAATGTAGACGCGCAGGGACGCGTCCCCACACTTAAGACCTTAACGGATAGGGTTAACTGAACAACAGGGACCTAGGACCATGCCACAGACCATCCACTAACTTCCTCACACTTAAAACATGAACATCACTAAGAAACAGAAGTTGTAGGGTTAGAAAAACTTGGCCCATTTCGTCAAGAATCAAGGTTGAGTGTCAACGGCACGTCCAGTGTGGTTGTCGGCGCTAGAGGGACCAAGGCATCTTCTTGGCACACGCCCGTCATGGCAGGGACCACGCAGCAGCACCCAGGGAGGTAGCTGATGGAAGGAATCGCAGGAAATTCATTGTCGATGATGATGAGGGATATTGCACTCAACTCACAATCACTCAATTGGAATGAAAGATCAGTCACTCGCCCCATGACTGATATCACTCGAAGAAGAATGATTGAAACCCATATCTCATACCCGGTTGAGGAATCGACAAGGGAGAAATGGTGCAGAAGGAGTATGCCAGGGTGCACAGTTGATGGTGCATTAGTGCGTCCAACCCATCTGGCATAGGTGCAAGGAGGAAGGCAAGGGAGCCTTATGGTGCAGTGTACAGAACAGGGTGATGTGTCTTGTGATGACGGTAAGAACCCATCCCGTGGGTGCACAGGGAAACAGAAACATACCTGACTCCAAGTGTCGTAACGTCCCTCAATCTCACCTCTCGGTATTTGATTGAAGAAACTCCAGTCACACTCAACCCACCCTCTGTCTCACTCTCTGTTGATAGATACAGGAGGGCAGCCTTTTCCTGAAACCCATTGATGTAATCCTCACAGTCACTTGTGCAAAAGTGTATGCCTTGTGCGCATTTGATGGTGCAACAGTGCATCCCGCCCTGTGCCGGCATACGGTGCAAGAAGGAAGGCCAGGGAGCCTTATGGTGCAGTGCACAGAAACAAATCGTGCTTTGTGCTTTGAGAGGCCCATCCCGTGCGTGCAACACTTCATTCACACTTCTCACCTCTCATTTGATTTGAAGGGAAAAGACTGGTCTCTCGCCCCACCCTCTGTCTCACTCTCTGTTGATAGTTACAGAGGGCAACCATACTCACGTCCCCATCCGGTTAGGATGAAAGCTCACATCACTCAAGGGGTTGTCGATGAAGATCGCGTCATCAGTTGTTGAAGAGCCGTACCCAGGGAGGTAGCCATCAAATCGAATATTGTGTTGGATAGGAATATGTCGTCTGCTGGAGAACAGGTACTCACTTTGCAAAGAGACCCAGGACCCAGCGTACCAAGGGAGGTAGCTTCGGGATTGGATCCGAGGGATATCAATCAATGAATCCACTTTCTGGACTGCTGGGTGTTACCACCTTTTCCACAGCCAGCTTCTCGCCCAAGGGTGTTTATCACCTTTTCTTGGAACGAGGCCTGCTATGACAGGGAATTGCTTCCTTTTCTCTCATAACAGATTTGTTTGTTTGTTTTTTTTTTTTCTTTTGTTTCTTCTTTGTTTTTTTCTTTTTCTTCTTTGTTTTTTTTTTCTATCCCCGAGGGTGTTTCCACCTTTTCTCGAAGAATAGGTCGGCATGACAGGGACCTAAGTCCTTTTCTCCCATGACCGATATATTTTGTTTTTTTCTTTTCTTTTTTTCTTCAAATTGAACAAGGGAATGGTGGAAAAAACCATGTGTCAGAACCAACCTCTGTACTGTCGCTGGTGGAAAATAGAAGATAAGAGATCAAGGCTGAAAGGAGGTTTTGAGGGAACAGAGGGTTACATCCACTTCAGCAGGAGTGATTGAAGAACGGCTATCAGAAGTAGCATCATAAGAAGTACAGTGCCATGCCAACGAGGGAAAGGATCAAGTGTCCGTAATTGTCAAGATCCCCAAGGAGGGAAGTACTTCTTCAGGCAATATCCATTGATCAGAAAGGGATCATCAGAGGCATCAACGGTCTGCACTTGGACAGAACCATTAGGGTTGACGGCAAGTACCTTATAGGGGCCCATCCACCGCTGTTGGAGCTTGCCAGGAAACTTGCCAAATCGTGAATCATAGGCTAGGACCAAATCACCTTCTTTGAACTCCTTGTGCTTGATGAAGCTGTCATGGTAAGCCTTACGTCGGGCTTGCGTGGCTTCCATGCACTGTAGAGCCATCCTGCGAATTTCGTCCAAACATTCCAAGTGCAGGAGACGGCGTTGCAGTGAATCGTCATCCCCCAAACGCTCTTTGATAGCCACTCTCAAAGAGGGTAGTTCCAATTCAACAGGAAAAACAGCTTCTGTTCCATACACCAACTGGAAAGGTGTCTGTCCCGTTGCTGCTTTATGGGAGGTTCTGTACGCCCAGAGGGCCTCTGTAAGTCGATCATCCCAATCACGACGATGTGCAGCAATTGTTCTTGTCAGAATCGAGCAGAGGATGCGATTGGTGACTTCGACTTGGCCGTTGGCTCTGGGGTAATAAGGAGTGGACTTGCGATGGCGGATCTTATACAATTCTGTCAACTCCTCCATGACTTTGTTAAGGAAATGAGTGCCTCTGTCACTTACCAACTCTAAGGGACTGCCAAAACGGGTGATGATATTCTCGTACATAAACAGGGCCACGCTGTTACCATCGTCCCGCTTGAGGGCTTTAGCTTCACACCACTTTGTGACATAATCCGTACCTACGAGGATGTATCTGTTCTGTTTCCTTCTAGTAGGAGGATCGATTGGACCTACGAAGTCAATGCCCCACTTCTCAAACGGCTTCAACGGAAGGATAGGGTGCAGCGGCATGGCACTTGTCTTGGTGGGTTTCCCCATTCTTTGACAAGCATCACATCTTTTACAGTAATCATAGGAATCTTTGTGAATGGTAGGCCACCAATATCCTGCTAGCAGAGCCTTCCTGGCTGTAGCTTCTCCTGCAAAGTGACCTCCACATGGCTTGTCGTGGCAAGCCTTCAGAACAATCCCAATCTCGTCTCCTGCAACACATCTTCTGAGCATTTCATCTTTGCCTTTCTTGTACAGTGCACCACCTAGCAGGGTGTATGGGGCAGATTCTAGCATGAGCTTCTTCCTTTCCCGACTAGAAATACCAGGAGGGTATTGTTGGGTTGCCAGCAGATTGGCAATATCCGCATACCAGGGAGTTACAGTTTCTACCAAGAATAGGGAAGCATCAGGGAGGTCTGGATCATCTCGTTCCTCGTCTGCAGTTTGTGGGATACGCGACAGATGATCAGCCAGAACATGGGAACGACCAGGCTTAGTAATCACCTCAAAGTCGAACTCCTGGAATAAAAGGAGCCATCTCATCATTCGTCCTTTCACATCTGCTTTGTTCATTAAGAAGGACAGGGCCTCATGATCCACATAAAATTTAAAGTGGGTAGATAGGAGGTAATGGCGAAACTTCTCCAGGGCAAACACCATTGCCAAGCACTCCAGCTCTGTCACTGTATAGTTTCGTTCCCTATCAGTGACTTTTCGGCTTGCATAATAGATCGGTTGATCCAACTTCGAGGAGCCCTTTTGGCAGAGGACAGCACCTAAGCCTTCAATTGATGCATCAGTGTGTACATGGAACTCTTTCGTCCAATCAGGAGGTTGCAGGATGGGTGCCTCTATCAGACACTGCTTCAGAGTGTGGAAGGCTTTGTCACATTCTTCTGTCCAAGTAAACTCTGCATCTTTCCTCAGGAGCTTGTGCAAGGAGGTTGCCTTTGTTGCAAAATGGGCTATGAACCTTCTGTAGTAACCCACATGGCCTAGGAATCCCCTCAACTGTTTGAGGTTGGTGGGTGCTTTCAGAGCTGCAATCTTTTCGATCTTTGCAGGGTCTGTTGATATCCCTTGTGCTGAGACAATGTGGCCCAACAGAACTCCAGAAGAGACCCCAAAGATGCATTTGTCGGGGTTGAGGGAAATCCCATACTCCCGGCATCGATCAAAGCATTGCTCCAGGTGGTCCCAGTGTTCACGGATCAAACTATAGACACAAAAGTCATCCAAATATACCTCAATAAAGTCGTGCAGATGATTTTGAAATGCAGCCATCATGACGCGTTGGAAAGTAGCAGGGGCATTGCAGAGCCCAAATGGCATCACTCGGTAAGCGTAGGTCCCCCATTCTGTGGTGAAGGTTGTTTTGGACTGGTCTTCTTCTGCGATTTGGACTTGGTTGTATCCACTGAATCCATCCAGAAGGGAATAAAGCTCATGTCCTGCCACTGTGTCCAACAGTTGGTCTGTGAAAGGGATAGGAAAGTGATCCTTCTTCGTCTTGGAATTAAGCTTTCGGAAATCCACACATATTCGCAATTTTCCATTCTTCTTGGGTACAACCACGATGGGTGAAACCCATTCACTGTTTGCCACTGGATAAATGAACTCGGCTTCTAGAAGCTTCAGCAGCTCCGCTTTCACCAATGTGGAATAATTCGGGTTCATTCGCCTCTGTCGTTGCCGTACTGGCTTGGCATCAGGCTCCAAGTCAATATGATGTTGACATATTGTGGGATCAATCCCCTTTAGGTCTTTGTAAGACCATGCAAACACGTCCAAATTTTCTTTCAACAAATTGTACAAAGTTGACAATTCCTCTTCTGGGAGACTGCTACCCACCTTTAAGTGGCGTTCAGTGCCTTCTGCATCCACAAAGGTCAACTGCCTTTCACCTGCTACTTCACGGATGAAGGTCCCGCGGACTGCTTCTGGATACAGATCCGACTCCTTCAAGGGAGTGGTGTCCTCTTCTGATGTCCCACTAGAACCAACTTCGTCTTTTGGTGGAGACTTAGGTTGCTTCTTAAGACGTTGAAATGGGATAAGCGCCGTTTCGGATTTGGTTTCAAGATTAATTACCTCGTGGCTTGAAGACTCATCTTCTGATGATACATCCAGGAACGTCACATAACATGGACCCTCTGATGCTTGTTGGGTTGATGGGACTGGTGCTTGTTGGCACGGTGCATCATCATCATCTTTCTTTGGCAAAGATAGGTTAGGACGGCAGGAGCCACACTTGAAAGACGGCTTGTTCTTCTTCATCCATTTCTTATAAAGGTTTTGCATATGAGAAGATCCATTTACCAGACCAAATGGTACCATCGCCATTCTGTCCCATAGCATGAGCTCATCGGCTTCTGATGCTTCTGGAACTTCTTCCCCAAATGTATCCTCTTCAAGGGGGATAGACTCTTCTGGCTCACTTTCATCATTCTCTTCGTCCATATCATATTCATCCTCTTCTGTCTCTGTCTCTGCTTCTGCGTCTGCTTCTGTTGATGCTTCTGCTTCTGTTGATGCTTCTGCTTCTGTCTCTGTAGGAGCTCTGTAACAGAAGAATAGATTCTCTGTTTCCCCTCCTGCCTCTGTCTCTGCTTCTGCTGTGGCCATGTAACATGGAGAGCAGTACATCCATGCTTCTATCTCACTATCAGAAGTGATTTCAGAAGTCATGCCTGGTTCAGGCAGGAAGTATTCACCCATTGATAATGGCTTTGCATCCTTTGGAAGTCGGCTTACTGTATCCACTGTTAAGGAATGTGCCACTGTTTTCTTAGGAAGGATTTGTTTGACAGCATCTTCGTCTGCTGATGTTCCATCTGTAGCCTCGTTAGGGGAATCAGAAGATAATTCCAAGGAGGTGGATCCATGTCCTTTTTGAGAACCATACAGTTTCAGCACCACTTTGTTGGGTCCTCTGCCCAAGGTCAAGGTTCCTTTAAACCAATCCGTCCTTGCTCGGGCTTCAAAAAGCCATGGTCTACCTAGTAACAGAGGATAGGATGTACCATAAGAGTTTGGCTTCACCACCAAATAGGTCAGCCAATAATCTTTTCCAGCCACTGTAGTCTTCACATATGGAAGAATGCCCAAAGGCTTGATTCTACTCTGATCCGCCAATCTGATGAGCCATTGGGTTGGTTGCACACCTTGTAAGCCTAGATCCTTCATTGTCACATCTGTCATAATGTTCACTGATGAACCACCATCGATCAGTGCATTTGCAATAAAGCAACCTTCTATCCATACGCCAGTCTCTGGGGTACCCGGATCTAAAAAAGCATTAGCCACGTCCACTTCTTTGACAGGCTCTGGAGCCTTGTTGGACTTTGTCACTGTGGAGGGAGCAATCCTTAAACCACGTCTTTTTGTCAGTATGCTTTTGAATCTTTTCCGGCAACTGGGAGACAACATCAATAATTGTCGGAATGTGAGGTTTGGTTTAAAGGTATCTAGATCTCTAACTAGATCGTATTCCTTAATAGGATCCACTGGCTTTTCTAATCGGTTAGGGAATGGGGCAACACCCATTTTCATTTTCCCTCTTTCTTCCAACAGAGGAATTACATGAACTTCTTCTGCCACTTGTGGCACTTCCTCCTCTTCTGTATCCTGGACCTCTGGTCCTGTCTCTGTAACTGTCTCTGTAACTCTCTGTGGCTCTGTAGGGCTCTGTACGGCACTGTTAGGCTCTGTTCTGTTCTGTTCTTCTGGTGGAAGATTGAACTTCACTGTTCTGGCAGGAGGGTTATTTTCTTTCTGGATAGGTGGTTCCTTCTGCTTTGCACGAGTGATGGCAGCAACTTCCAATTCCACTAAATTGGAGGTAGGCTCTTGGGCCTTGGACGGACTATCAGTAGCACTGTTTTTCACTGGGGCTGGGCTTGGACAGTCTTTTGCAGTGTGGCCTTCTCCTTTGCATCGACTGCATAAGGGCTTGTAATCCACTGACCTTCGAGGATTTGGACAGTTTGGTGAGATGTGTCCCTTTTCCCCGCATCTGTAACACTCCACTTCTGATCTCTGACCACCGCCAGACTGTCTTCCTCTGTAACTTTGAGAAGGAAATCTTCTGGGTCCGAAATTAGGACCAAACTCTCTAGGCTTGGGTCCAATATCTTGTGTTGTCATTTTGGATTCCAGCAAGTTAAATCTTGCGTCTTCTTCCTTTCTTCTCCTATCATGCATCTCTTTTAGGGAGCAAATGTCCTCTGTATGATTCTTCCGCAAACAGTAGGAACAGAAGGCTCCAGGGATGGTTGGTTTCCGTGTACATTCAGTGGCTAAATGACCTGCCTGATGACACTTACCACACCAAGTATTTGACCGCATCACATCTCTTCCTGATCCTGCAACGTTGGATATGCTAGCGGTATTCACTTTCAACGTCTGTAGTTGTTCTGTAATCACATCCATCAACTCCTTTTTTATGTTTGCAACTGAATTGGATAAATAATCCTTCAAGCTTTCTCCTCCTGACGTACTGGCAGGAGGGTTTTGAGGAGTCTCTGTAATTACTGCATAAACTGGTTGGGCTGGGATAGAGGGGTCTCTGTTCTGGTTCTGATTCAGAGCTCCTGTTTGAACTGTTGGCTGTTGACTCCAGTTGGTAGGGTTCCACTGTTGCTGCTGATTTGGCATTGAGGAAATTGGTTGAGACCATGGTTGTTGTGGTGGAACCACCATTTGAGGCATGGATTGTGGCCACTGTGGATTTGGTGCACTGTACTGTGATACCGGGGGCATCTGTTGGTAGGGATAGGGAACAGTCCCTGGGACTGCATTTGGTGGGTACATCATTCCTGGCACCAGAGGAGGTAGGACTCCTCTTCCTGTATTCATTGCTAATCTAGCTTCCACTTCATCGTACAGTCTTGCACCTTCTGTTGCAGCTTGCAGTGTGGCCGGTCTTTGCAGCTCCACAAACTTACGGACTTCTGGTTGTAATCCTCTGAGAAACACTCCCTTCTGAATGCCATCATCTAGATTATGGTTAGTCCACCTCTTGAGGATGGATTCCATTCGTGAGACATATGCTTCTACTCTTTCTCCAGAGGACTGACTTAGGTTCATAAATTCCTCTCTCATCCGCTCTTCAAAACCTTCACGCCTGAATTTAGTGAGGAAGGCCAACTTCAGGTCGTCCCATGTGCCAAAAGTTCCTGCTGCTTGTCTCTCATACCACTGAAACGCCGCGCCCTTGAAAGTGGCGGGGAATATTGCTAACCAATGCTCAGGGGTTCTGGCATTGTTAGCCACACACGCTACCATAAACTCTGCTACATGAAGATCAGGGTCTTCATTGTACTCTCCCTTAAAAACTGGCAATGGGACTACATTCGCTGGCCTGTCATCAATATTTCCAGGACGGATCTGGCTTGGAAGTGGACCTCCAGCAGGAGGAGGAAGGGCTTGATGTGCCATTGGGACTTCTGTAAAGAGTTCCGCAAGGGCGTCAAAGGCGGCTTCTGCTGCGAGCTCGCTCTCGGCTCTGATTCTTGCTTTCTCTCTTCTCACGTACCTCTGGACTCGTTCTAACGCTTGCCTTTTTATTGCGTCATTCATCAGGGGGTTGACTCCACTATGTTGTTAGTGCTCCACAGAGGGTTAACAAAAGGCTTCAGTCTCTGGAGGACTCTCTTGCCAACATTTCTTCTACTTCTTTCTTTTCAACGTCCCTAAATTCTGCTTTCATGCCACTGCACAGAGGAAGGTATTCGGTTCTGAAGGTGTCAAAATGCATACGTCTGAGCATTGTGGTGGTGCCATCATCATAGTAATGCCAGCTTCTGATGGTTTCAACAGTGTAGGTTGTGAAAAACACTCTGTCTACCAACTTCCAGTGGGTTGCTAATTGAACAAACAGAAGATTATCAGTACACCAAGCATCCCATGTATCTTGCTGTTGAGCATCCACGAACAAATTCCAACTCTTTTCCTTCTTGTCTTTGTGAACCTCTACAGACCAAGACTCCTGAAGCTTCTTCACAATCTCCCACTTGATGTTGTCTGGAAACTTCTCAATGAATGCCAAATCTTCCATGGATGTTCATTCTCTCTGTTTTTGCTCTTCAGTTTGTTCCCAAACAGTTTAGCACCAAGATGCAAGTTTCTGTTGCTTCAACAGGAAGAGGAAACTGTCCACCACATAGAGCATGCATCATGATGGTGATGTGTTTCCGCCATTGTGGGATGAACTTCTTGTGGAAAGTGGCTTTGATTATGAGGAATTCCAACTCTTCAGTGGAAGAAGGAACTTTACAAACATCCATTGAATTCTTCTCTTCTTGGCAATGCCAATTCCTTCATTTTCAGCCTCTTTTGGTGCTTGTTGATGGCAAGATTCCCCGGCTGCGCACCAAAAACATGGAGCCCCGAGAGGAACACCAAGGAAAAGGGAATTCTCTTGCAAGAAAATCTATCTTGTAACATCAACAAGCTTGTTTATCATGTTTCATATGATCACAATGAAGAAAAGAACACCAGGCACAACAAATCTTCATGCAGCATCATGTAAATCTCCCACGGTTTTTAATAGAATCAACCATATTCTTCAACATCTTCACAAAATCCATCAATAGACCAAATAAAACAAAGAAGTACACCATCTTTGAATGGAAATACATCACATAGTATTCATCTTCAGTATCTTCATAGTCTTCTCTCTCAATCTCTCATATACAATCACTCTGTTTCAATAGAATTGGCTATCTCCGACTCTCTCTCACACACTCCATCAATCATACATCATATCCTCATTACAATCTCTCAAAAATCACTCTCAATAATCACTCTTAGGTCGTGGATACCCCTCCCAAGAGGTATGTCTGATATGAAAGGTCACCAGAGCCACTACAGTGTCTCTTCACAGCTCACTACTGTCACTTCACTCTAGTCTTCTCTTGAGTCTTCAGCAGCTACTTCTTCCACTTCCTCCAGCTCTTTTGCACTTGTATTCACCTCTTTCCAAGGCTAGAAAACTTTCCCAAAATCACACATACATTCCACAGAACACTTACAGAACAGTCTACAGAACAGTACCAGAACAGAACAGAACAGTACAGAAGCAGAACAGAACAGTACAGAAGCAGAAGCTCTACAGAAGACCTACAGAAGGTTACAGAAGGTCATCAAAACTACATAACTCATTCTCAAACTATTCAAAACTCTCACAAACCATTCAATAAGCTTTCACAATATCTCATTCTTCATCAATCCATACTCCATCCCTCCTTACAGAAGACAATCAGATCAAAAACAGACCAAAACAGAGCAAAACAGAAGGTATACAGAACCATTCAGAACCTATCAAAACATCACAGAACCATCAACAAACATCATGATCTTCCAAAACACTCTCAATATCATCCAAAACACTCTCAAACCACTTCCAAATCAATCAATCATCCCATAAAATCAACCATTCAGCTCTCAAAAACAACAAAAATCAGCCAAAAAACAAGTCATTTCAACACTCAACATGTTGAGTGTTGAAATGACTTGTTTTTTGGCTGATTTTTGTTGTTTTTGAGAGCTGAATGGTTGATTTTATGGGATGATTGATTGATTTGGAAGTGGTTTGAGAGTGTTTTTGATGATATTGATTGTGTTTTGGAAGATCATGATGTTTGTTGATGTTTCTGTGATGTTCTGATAGGTTCTTATTGGTTCTGTATACCTTCTGTTTTGTTCTGTTTTGGTCTGTTTTGTTCTGATTGTCTTCTGTAAGGAGGGATGGAGTATTGATTGATGAAGATCGAGATATTGAGAAAGTTTAGTGAATGGTTTGTGAGAGTTTTGAATGGTTTGAGAATGAGTTATGAGGTTTTGATGACCTTCTGTAACCTTCTGTAGGTCTTCTGTAGAGCTTCTGCTTCTGTTTCTGTTCTGTACTGTAGCTGTTCTGGTACTGTTCTGTAGACTGTTCTGTATGCTTCTGTAAGTGTTCTGTGGAATGTATGTGTGATTTTGAGGAAAGTTTTCTAGCCTTGGAAAGAGGTGAATACAAGTGCAAAAGAGCTGGAGGAAGTGGAAGAAGTAGCTGCTGAAGACTCAAGAGAAGACTAGAGTGAAGTGACAGTAGTGAGCTGTGAAGAGACACTGTAGTGGCTCTGGTGACCTTTCATATCAGACATACCTCTTGGGAGGGGTATCCACGACCTAAGAGTGATTATTGAGAGTGATTTTGAGAGATTGTAGTGAGGATATGATGTATTATTGATGGAGTGTGTGAGAGAGAGTCAGAGATAGCCAATTCTACTGAAACAGAGTGATTGTATATGAGAGATTGAGAGAGAAGACTATGAAGATATTGAAGATGAATACTATGTGATGTATTTCCATTCAAAGATGGTGTACTTCTTTGCTTTCTTTGTTCTATTGATGGATTTTGTGAAGATATTGAAGAATATGGTTGATTCTATTAAAAACCGTGGGAGATTTACATGATGCTGTATGAAGATTTGTTGTGCCTGGTGTTCTTTTCTTCATTGTGATCATATGAAACATGATAAACAAGCTTGTTGATGTTACAAGATAGATTTTCTTGCAAGAGAATTCCCTTTTCCTTGGTGTTCCTCTCGGGGCTCCATGTTTTTGGTGCGCAGCCGGGGAATCTTGCCATCAACAAGCACCAAAAGAGGCTGAAAATGAAGGAAATGGCATTGCCAAGAAGAGAAGAATTCAATGGATGTTTGTAAAAGTTCCTTCTTCCACTGAAGAGTTGGAATTCCTCATAATCAAAGCCACTTTCCACAAGAAGTTCATCCCACAATGGCGGAAACACATTACCATCATGATGCATGCTCTATGTGGTGGACAGTTTCCTCTTTCTATTGAAGCAGCAGAAACTTGCATCTTGGTGGCAAACTGTTTGGGAACAAACTGAAGAGCAGAAACAGAGAGAATGAACATCCATGGAAGATTTGGCATTCATTGAGAAGTTTCCAGACAACATCAAGTGGGAGATTGTGAAGAAGCTTCAGGAGTCTTGGTCTGTAGAGGTTCACAGGGACAAGAAGGAAAAGAGTTGGAATTTGTTCGTAGATGCTCAACAGCAAGATACATGGGATGCTTGGTGTACTGATAATCTTCTGTTTGTTCAATTAGCAACCCACTGGAAGTTGGTAGACAGAGTGTTTTTCACAACATACACTATTGAAACCATCAGAAGCTGGCATTACTATGATGATGGCACCACCACCATGCTCAGACGTATGCATTTTGACACCTTCAGAACCGAATACCTTCCTCTGTGCAGTGGCATGAAAGCAGAATTTAGGGACGTTGAAAAGAAAGAAGTAGAAGAAATGTTGGCAAGAGAGTCCTCCAGAGACTGAAGCCTTCTGTTAACCCTCTGTGGAGCACTAACAATATAGTGGAGTCAACCCCCTGATGAATGACGCAATAAAAAGGCAAGCGTTAGAACGAGTCCAGAGGTACGTGAGAAGAGAGAAAGCAAGAATCAGAGCCGAGAGCGAGCTCGCAGCAGAAGTCGCCTTTGACGCCCTTGCGGAACTCTTTACAGAAGTCCCAATGGCACATCAAGCCCTTCCTCCTCCTGCTGGAGGTCCACTTCCAAGCCAGATCCGTCCTGGAAATATTGATGACAGACCAGCGAATGTAGTCCCATTGCCAGTTTTTAAGGGCGAGTACAATGAAGACCCCGATCTTCATGTAGCAGAGTTTATGGTAGCATGTGTGGCTAACAATGCCAGAACCCCTGAGCATTGGTTAGCGATATTCCCCGCCACTTTCAAGGGCGCGGCGTTTCAGTGGTATGAAAGACAAGCAGCAGGAACTTTTGGCACATGGGACGACCTGAAGTTGGCCTTCCTCACTAAATTCAGGCGTGAAGGTTTTGAAGAGCGGATGAGAGAGGAATTTATGAACCTAAGTCAGTCCTCTGGAGAAAGAGTGGAAGCCTATGTCTCACGAATGGAATCCATCCTGAAGAGATGGACTAACCATAATCTAGATGATGGCATTCAGAAGGGGGTGTTTCTCAGAGGATTACAACCAGAAGTCCGTAAGTTTGTGGAGCTACAAAGACCAGCCACCCTGCAAGCTGCAACAGAAGGTGCAAGACTGTACGATGAAGTGGAAGCTAGACTAGCAATGAATACAGGAAGAGGAGTCCTACCTCCTCTGGTGCCAGGAATGATGTACCCACCAAATGCAGTCCCAGGGACTGTTCCCTATCCCTACCAACAGATGCCCCCGGTATCACAGTACAGTGCACCAAATCCACAGTGGCCACAATCCATGCCTCAAATGATGGCCCAACCACAACAACCATGGTCTCAACCAATTTCCTCAATGACAAGTCAGCAGCAACAGTGGAACCCTACCAACTGGAGTCAACAGCCAACAGTTCAAACAGGAGCTCTGAATCAGAACCAGAACAGAGACCCCTCTGTACCAGCCCAACCCGTTTATGCAGTGATTACAGAAACTCCTCAAAACCCTCCTACCAGTACGTCCGGAGGAGAAAGCTTGAAGGATTATTTATCCAACTCAGTTGCAAACATAAAAAAGGAGTTGATGGATGTGATTACAGAGCAACTACAGACGCTGAAAGTGAACACAGCGAGCATATCCAACGTTGCAGGAGCAGGAAGAGATGTGATGCGGTCAAATACTTGGTGTGGTAAGTGTCATCAAGCAGGCCATTTAGCCACTGAATGTACACGGAAACCAACCATTCCTGGGGCCTTCTGTTCCTACTGTTTGCGGAAGAACCATACAGAGGACATTTGCTCTCTGAAGGAGATGCATGATAGGAGAAGAAAGGAAGAAGACGCAAGATTTAACTTGCTGGAATCCAAAATGACAACACAAGATATTGGACCCAAGCCTAGAGAGTTTGGTCCTAATTTCGGACCCAGAAGATTTCCTTCTCAAAGTTACAGAGGAAGACAGTCTGGCGGTGGTCAGAGATCAGAAGTGGAGTGTTACAGATGCGGAGAAAAGGGCCACATCTCACCAAATTGTCCAAATGCTCGAAGGTCAGTGGATTACAAGCCCTTATGCAGTCGATGCAAAGGAGAAGGCCACACTGCAAAAGACTGTCCAAGCCCAGTCCCAGTGAAAAATAGTGCTACTGATAGTCCAGCCAAGGCCCAAGAGCCTACTTCCAATTTAGTGGAATTGGAAGTTGCTGCCATCACTCGTGCAAAGCAGAAGGAACCACCTATCCAGAAAGAAAATAACCCTCCTGCCAGAACAGTGAAGTTCAATCTTCCACCAGAAGAACAGAACAGAACAGACCTAACAGTGCCGTACAAAGCCCTACAGAGCCACAGAGAGTTACAGAGACAGTTACAGAGACAGGACCAGAGGTTCAGGAGACAGAAGAGGAGGAAGTGCCACAAGTGGCAGAAGAAGCTCCTGTAATTCCTCTAATGGAAGGAAGAGGGAAAATGAAAATGGGTGTTGCCCATTCCCTAACCGGTTAGAGAAGCCAGTGGATCCTATTAAGGAATACGATCTAGTTAGAGATCTAGATACCTTTAAACCAAACCTCACATTCCGACAATTATTGATGTTGTCTCCAGTTGCCGGAAAAGATTCAAAAGCATACTGACAAAAAGACGTGGTTTAAGGATTGCTCCCTCCACAGTGACAAAGTCCAACAAGGCTCCAGAGCCTGTCAAAGAAGTGGACGTGGCTAATGCTTTTTTAGATCCGGGTACCCCAGAGACTGGCGTATGGATAGAAGGTTGCTTTATTGCAAATGCACTGATCGATGGTGGTTCATCAGTGAACATTATGACAGATGTGACAATGAAGGATCTAGGCTTACAAGGTGTGCAACCAACCCAATGGCTCATCAGATTGGCGGATCAGAGTAGAATCAAGCCTTTGGGCATTCTTCCATATGTGAAGACTACAGTGGCTGGAAAAGATTATTGGCTGACCTATTTGGTGGTGAAGCCAAACTCTTATGGTACATCCTATCCTCTGTTACTAGGTAGACCATGGCTTTTTCAAGCCCGAGCAAGGACGGATTGGTTTAAAGGAACCTTGACCTTGGGCAGAGGACCCAACAAGTGGTGCTGAAACTGTATGGTTCTCAAAAAGGACATGGATCCACCTCTTGGAATTATCTTCTGATTCCCCTAACGAGGCTACAGATGGAACTCGCAGACGAAGATTGTCAAACAAATCCTTCCTAAGAAAACAGTGGCACATTCCTTAACAGTGGATACAGTAAGCCGACTTCCAAAGGATACAAAGCCATTATCAATGGGTGAATACTTCCTGCCTGAACCAGGCATGACTTCTGAAATCACTTCTGATAGTGAGATAGAAGCATGGATGTACTGCTCTCCATGTTACATGGCCACAGCAGAAGCAGAGACAGAGGCAGGAGGGGAAACAGAGAATCTATTCTTCTGTTACAGAGCTCCTACAGAGACAGAAGCAGAAGCATCAACAGAAGCAGACGCAGAAGCAGAGACAGAGACAGAAGAGGATGAATATGATATGGACGAAGAGAATGATGAAAGTGAGCCAGAAGAGTCTATCCCCCTTGAAGAGGATACATTTGGGGAAGAAGTTCCAGAAGCATCGAAGCCGATGAGCTCATGCTATGGGACAGAATGGCGATGGTACCATTTGGTCTGGTAAATGGATCTTCTCATATGCAAAACCTTTATAAGAAATGGATGAAGAAGAACAAGCCGTCTTTCAAGTGTGGCTCCTGCCGTCCTAACCTATCTTTGCCAAAGAAAGATGATGATGATGCACCGTGCCAACAAGCACCAGTCCCATCAACCCAACAAGCATCAGAGGGTCCATGTTATGTGACGTTCCTGGATGTATCATCAGAAGATGAGTCTTCAAGCCACGAGGTAATTAATCTTGAAACCAAATCCGAAACGGCGCTTATCCCATTTCAACGTCTTAAGAAGCAACCTAAGTCTCCACCAAAAGACGAAGTTGGTTCTAGTGGGACATCAGAAGAGGACACCACTCCCTTGAAGGAGTCGGATCTGTATCCAGAAGCAGTCCGCAGGAACTTCATCCGTGAAGTAGCAGGTGAAAGGCAGTTGACCTTTGTGGATGCAGAAGGCACTGAACGCCACTTAAAGGTGGGTAGCAGTCTCCCAGAAGAGGAATTGTCAACTTTGTACAATTTGTTGAAAGAAAATTTGGACGTGTTTGCATGGTCTTACAAAGACCTAAAGGGGATTGATCCCACAATATGTCAACATCATATTGACTTGGAGCCTGATGCCAAGCCAGTACGGCAACGACAGAGGCGAATGAACCCGAATTATTCCACATTGGTGAAAGCGGAGCTGCTGAAGCTTCTAGAAGCCGAGTTCATTTATCCAGTGGCAAACAGTGAATGGGTTTCACCCATCGTGGTTGTACCCAAGAAGAATGGAAAATTGCGAATATGTGTGGATTTTCGAAAGCTTAATTCCAAGACGAAGAAGGATCATTTTCCTATCCCTTTCACAGACCAACTGTTGGACACAGTGGCAGGACATGAACTTTATTCTCTTCTGGATGGGTTCAGTGGATACAACCAAGTCCAAATCGCAGAAGAAGACCAGTCCAAAACAACCTTCACCACAGAATGGGGGACCTACGCTTACAGAGTGATGCCATTTGGGCTCTGCAATGCCCCTGCTACTTTCCAACGAGTCATGATGGCCGCATTTCAAAATCATCTGCATGACTTTATTGAGGTATATTTGGATGACTTCTGTGTCTATAGTTTGATCAGTGAACACTGGGGACATTTGGAACAATGCTTTGACCGATGCCGGGAGT